>NW_024530599.1:2792437-3100415 GCF_017590135.1 Pyrgilauda ruficollis
CACAGCGCTGTCCATGCAACGGAGCCTCCCTGTCCTCTGTTCAGTGCCTGTTCATTGTAAGGCACGTTAGCAAGGCATGGATCTCAACTGAGACTTAGTTCAGCAAATTCTGATCATTTCTATGTCTGGGAGCTGTCTTTCAACCTCTTCAGATATGAGAGGAGCTGAGAAAGGCTTCTTACTTCCCTTACAGCGACCGAGAGCCCGTGCTGCTCAGCAGAGCCCTGAAAGCGCTGGTCAGAATCGAGTGGAGAGTTTGCACACTGTGCAAGTTTTTCCCATGCAGTTCCCCCATTGCTCTTTCCTGACTTTCAGCCCCCTGCTATTCCTGTCTCGGGCATCTCTTGAGGAGAGGTTGTCAGCTGTGATGGATTGTGCATTCATTCTGTAATGGGGGCAAGTAATCACTGGGGAATAGGCCTAATGCACTCGTTTCACTTGTGACTTGGGTTGAACTTGAACCTCTTTCTCCAGAGGAATAATAAAACTTTAAATTACTATGTTTCTAATCTTTTAAGTAACTGTTATTTTGTGAATAATAATTGAGATCAGTAAGATCAATTTCTGGTATTCCTCAAGTTCTGCTGCAGGATCAAGAAGTAGTAACTAATAAAGGATCATGAGTCTCATCTTAGTAAGATTTAATATAAGTAAGCATGCAATAATGTTTAATTATTTTTTTAATTTTTTGAGAAATACATTCATTCTTTTCAGGTTATTTGGGTACCCATCTATATGCACCCAGAAGTGCAAAATACTAGATATCCTTTGCTTCATACAAACATTAAAAAAAAAAGTTCAGACCATATGAAATAAAAAATAGATGTGCAAATAGGTCTTTGAATATAGATGCTATGAAATTAACATTATGCGAAGATTTATTAGGTACCTTTTGTTTCATCATGTCTGTGATTCATTAGACCTGGCTTGGAAATTAATTTGATGTTGCTGGAAACTACATAATAAATAACAAGAGTTGCATCATCATTCACCTCAGGAGTGGATGGAAAGGAAACTTTGAACATTTCTGCTCCTATAACCCAATGGCTTTCAAACAGAAAATGTGCTTTTAGGGTATGTTTGTTCACATTGTTCCTGATATAATGGAGTGATCTCTTGTTCATATGGAAAGAGGTTGTCCTGCTCCAGACAGACACTGGATATATGCTGACAAAGCCATGTTTGATGGCTTCATTGTGTATGACGATAATTCAGGAGTTAATAAGCATGACTAGTTGGAAATTAAACTATGGAAACGTCCTTAATTCTGTTCAATCGTATAATCTTTCCATCTTTTTGAGTTGCTTAGGAAATACTGAATTTTCCAACAAGGAAGCAGTGTGTATTTTACAGACCCTTACTGGGAGGATGCAGTAGGAACGCAGGAAATGATGGATCATTAGTCTGCATATTCTCCCTTTAAGAAATCAAGTGAAGGGATAAGTGAAAACGCTCCTTGTGCTGTGCCTATTGGCAGACACTGAGCTGTACTACAGGGAGAGCTCCAGCTCCCAAAGACACCAGAGCTCTCTCCTTTTAGAAGTACAAGGTCAAGAGCGACAAGAGCACTAAGACAAGACAGAGAGCTTCCTGAGCTTGGGAACCATTGTCCTTCAGACAAAACTCTGACTGGAGTGGGCAGTGGGTTCATGGCCAAAATGAGAGAAGACCAATGAAAGAGGAATGTGAGGACACCACTGAGTTTAGAGAATCTCAAGATAATTTGCATGCAAGTTTTATCAGTTTCCTGGAGATTTGTGTCCCTTTTGGGACTTCTTAAAATAATATGTGATTCACTCTAGCAACCTCTATCTTACATAAGTCTTAGACTGATCCTTGGCAGCTCTGCCACCTGGAGTGATGAGCCAGGTCTCTGCTTTTGTTCTTGCTGGGCATGCAGGTTTAGCTTCCAGGTGCTTTTGCTCTCTGTATGTGAATGGTGCTAGAGTGGGAGTGAGAGGTTGATTGTTATTTTTTACTTAAACCTCAAAGGTTTTTCTTCAAAATTTATCATTCCTGAATTCTCATGGCTTAGAGAATATAAATACACTATTCTGAATTACTAGATGTTAGAGTTAAATGAACCCTATAAATTCTGACAAGCTTAGTGTTTGAAAATCAAATATAATAGAGAAGAACTTCGAAAATATGCTTAAATGTTGAGGGGGAGGGAAAGCAAACACAAAAATAATACCTGTAAGTGCTCTGCAAAATATAATTTGCAGATACACAAATTGTTATTGGGACAAAAAGCAAAGTCAGTTTCAAACTAGAAAAGAAAAGCAGAAAAAACAGCAAATTGACTAGCCCAAATTTCTCCTCTGAGACACATGCACTCAACTTCTGCGTGGATCCCCACATTTCTAATTAAACGGGCTTCTACTTATTCCTTTGCTGGAGGCATTTTGTTTGATTAACAGAACGAAAGGTTAATCATATAAATTTGCCATCTCACAGCGTTGTGCAGCAGCAGAGAGAAGGTTTCTCCTTGTTCCCCCTGCTCAGCTCTCTCTCTGCTCAGTGCGATGCAGACACAGAGCTTTCCCCTCAGGCCCTGTGACACACTTTTCTCCACTCATTCCTGGTGGAAAGGGAATGTTCCTCGTGTTTGTGACTGCAGCTGTCTTAGTGGAAGTTTGTAGATCACCTCATGGGTGTGTGAGCTGTGCAGGAGATTCTCAGTCTCCACCAGGGATGGAGCAGACGTGCAAATCCCTGCCCCGTCAGGAAGGAGCTCTAATTGCTCCTACCTAACGTGCATCCGTGATTAAAACACAGTTATTAATGAAACCATGGTGTGCTTGGAAGCAGATGGATCACAGGTATTTTTTAATACCATGTTAATAAGATCTTTTATAATTCCCTGTCTGAATTTACCTGGTAATTATAAGGTAGCAACTATAATTTTCTTGGACAGACTATTAGTTGTGATTTTTTTATCTTCCTGTTGTAAAGACTGGTTCACACTTGAAGCAGCAGGCTTTCATCTCTGCAAGTGACCTACATTTATGGTTATGCTCACAATAAAATAAAAAAAAATGGCAACTTTGAATAGACACACTGAGAGTATAAAACACAAAAGTCTGATTCTCCTTTGTGACTTGTTTGCATTGTGGGGCTTTGAAATTCACTTAATCTTTATGCACTCTTGGCTTTCAGGGCTGGTCCAGCTGAATCTGGTGCCTGTGCAGGGAGTGGGAATTGCTGACAGCACAAACACCCCGAGCTGCTCTCTGCTGTCCCAGCCCCAGCACAGCTGCCTCTGCTCAGTGGGGCACTGTGGATAAGCTGCAGTTTGGTGGGGTTTGAGCCTTGTGAATGATTTTTCAGTTTCATTTGCCATACTTAAAAAAAAAAAAAATTGGTTGCTTGAGATTAGAGTGAAAAAGCCTTTTAAAATGTTTGTTTTGGCAAGACAAATAAGTTGTAATTGAGTAAATAATTTGATCCCACATAAATTCTTGTCTATTTTCCAAGGATTCTTAAACATTCTGTAGAAATAAATTTTGATTAGTTTCTTTGCAAAACATCCTTTTCAGGTTCATGTCTGGTATTTAACATACCAGAGGCTTAAAGGTATTTTTTGTTTGTTTTTGTGAGGTATTTTGACATAATAGAAACAAAACTTGCAAATTCAGCATGAATATGAAATCTGGCAGCTGCCCTCTTCACAGAAAAGGTCTCCTGATTTTAGTTACTACTCTTACATATCTGCTTAGGCATTAGCCATAGGATGTCTAGAGGAAGATGGTTTTAGGAAAGATGTCTTGCTCCCCTGCTGCTTTTGTCAAAAATACAGAGGTTAAACTCTGCATAGATTGCGTGCTGAGAGATATCCAGGGGTTTGGGACAGATGTATTCTGGGGGTGGGAGGTGCTTTTTGTTTTCTTGGGGCTTAGGAATGCACATATGAATCACTCACATCTAAATGGATTCCCTGCATTCTGAGGTTATCTGAGTGGTGGCTACAGCACTGTAAATGGCAGTTTCTGTGAGAAGTGTTTTGCTTCTCCTATCCCTAACATTTACTCTTTGAACACTTAGTTTGTGGCCACTGCAGGGCCGTTTGTGACCACTATAATCACTTTGAATTGGATGCAAAATATCTGATAATCTCGTGTGGATCTGACACTGCAGAAGAGAACAATTCTAAAGGTGCCCATAATATTTTTTTTTTCCTGCCTGCAAATTGACAGTAAATCCTCTCAAACACCTTTTGACATAACTGGAAATGACATAACTCTGTGGTATATAGGTTTACATACATCCTGTGTAAACAGAAAGATGCAAAGAAAAGGAAAGCAGCAGCTTGGTGGGCTTTATCCCTCACCAATGCTCTACTGCATTGAGAGTGCCACGGGGATAATGTGATGAGAGTATGCAGGTAGCTGTGTTTATACAAGGTGAAGATGCACATAAATCCACTGGCTGAATGATTCAGACCTGTCAAGTCTCATGCATTATGCACAGGACTTATTCAATTAGCCCTGCCACAGTGCCTATAACTCCGGCACTTGTGCAGGGCGTGCTTGGCCTTGCTCCCAGTGCTCAGCTCGTGTTGCAGGTGCAGCTGCACAGCCTCTGACATGGACACACGGACCTGTCTCTGGCACAGGGATGGCTGCAGAGCCCGTGGCTGTGAGCAGGCAAACCTCCCCTGCCCAGGCTGTGCAGGGCTTGGGACAGTGGGGTCAAAAATCTGGGAGGTGAAAGGATTAGCACAGCGTGGCTTGGTCGGGGAAGCTCTATCTACAAAATGAAGATAGAGGCTCTCTAATGGCTCCACAGTGGAAGAGAGTGGGGGCGGGTTGGGTGTTGGGAGAAATTCATCCCTGTGAGAGTGGGGAGGCCCTGGCACAGGGTGCCCAGATGAACTGGGGATGCCCCAGCCCTGGAAGTGTTCTAGGTGAGGCTGGACAAGGCTTGCAGCAACCTGGTCTAGTGAGAAGTGTCCCTGCCCATGGCCGGGGTTGGAGCTGGGTGATCTTTCAGGTTCCTTTCAGTCCGAACTGTGATTCTATTATCCTAATGTATTGATTTAGATAAGTTGTACTAAACACAGAATAATTACATTACCAAGTCACTACTTTACACAGGGCTAAAGCCAATTTTATAATCAACATATAAATTACCACCTGTAATTTAAACTCGGAGCTGGGACTTGCAGCAGGTGCTTTGTTTCCCGAGATGTGTCCCTCGCACTGTGCGAGCCGGGAAAGTGGCCGGCTCTGCCCAGAGCTGTGAGCATTTTGTATTTCAGTGCCACACAGATGCGTGTGAGTCACCAGGGATCGCTTTTGTTTATTTGGCATTATGGGGGGGGAGGGGGGTGGTTTTTTGCCGCTGTTACCGGTTCTTTTAGCACATCCCCATCCCTGCGAGCCGAGTGGCTCCGGGGCGTTCCCGCGAGGCGCTCGGGTGTCCGCAGCCGCGCTGACCGCTGTCTGTGTCCCCTGTGTCCGCAGCCATGCATCTGCTGGGCCTCAACTGGCAGCTGCAGCCGGCCGAGCCGCCGACCTTCAGCAACGGCCTGCGCCCGCCCGGCGAGGACGGCCCGCCCGCGCCCCCTGCCGGCAGAGGTGGGTCCGCGCCGCGCCCCCGACCCGGCCACGAACTGCCCTAAACCCCGGCTGAGCTGCCACAAAGCGCCCCAAAAGCCCAGCTGAACTGCCCTGAACTGCCTCAAAGCCCCAGCTGAACTGCCCTGAACTGCCTCAAAGCCCCAGCTGAACTGCCACAAAGCACCCCAAAGCCCCAGCTGAACTGCCCTGAACCGCCTCAAAGCCCCAGCTGAACTGCCACAAAGCCCCCCAAAACCCCAGCTGAGCTGCCATGAACTGTTCCAAAACACCACCTGAACCGCCACAAAGCGCCCCAAAATGCCACCTGAACCGCCACAAAGTGCCCCAACCCCAGATGAGCTGTCACAAAGTGCCCCAAAATGCCACCTGAACTGCCACAAACTGCCCCAAAATCCTACCAAACCACCCCAAAACGCTGCCAGACTGCCCCAAAACGCCACCAAACCCCCACAAACCACCCCAAAACGCTGCCAAACAGCCCCAAAACACCACCAAACCCCCACAAACCACCCCAAAATGCTGCTCAACCACACCAAAACACCTCCAGACACCTATAAATGCTGCCAAACAGCCACAAAATGCTACCGAACCCCCACAGATTGCCCCAGAGTGCTGCCAAACAGTCCCAAAACTCTCACAAATTGCCCCAAAACGCTGCCAAACAGCCCCAAAATGCCACCCACTGTCTCCCTCCCCTGGGTCTCAGCATGCCCCATGCTCACACTAAATCCTGTGGGTTCTGGTTTGTCGCCAGTGAAGTTGTGCTGCTGAGGACGCTGGAGAATTGCTCTCAGAGATGTGCTGTGTTTACTGGCTAGGTGCTCTTTTTCCAGGCATAGTTTAGAGATCCCAAAGAAGGAGGAGGCTGAGCGAGCTGGGGCTGTTCAGCTTGCAGAGGTGACTGAGAGGGAGTTCATTAATTGTGTAAATACCTGCAGGGAGGGCTCGGAGCATGGACCACGCTCTTCACAGTGGTCCCAGCCAGCAGAACAGGAGGCAGCGGGCAGGAACTGATGCTCAGGAAGCTCCACCTGAACATGAGGCAGAACTCCTGTGCAGTGACCAAGCACTGGATCATATTGGCCCAATCTCCCTCATTGGGAATATTCCAGAATATTCAGGACACAATCCTGTGCCCTGTGCTCTGGGATGACCCTGCTGGAGCAAGGGGTTTGACCACATTGACTCACTGTGATCCTTTCCAATCTGACCCGTTCTGGAATTCTGTGAAAAGCTTGGTTTAGTTACAAGCGCATTGTAGTGCTTGAGAGAAGTCAAGAACTGGCTTGCAGCCAGGACCACATCCCTGGTTCTTGTTTCTCAGTGAATTCTAATAGCAAACACCAAGGACAGCAGGATTTGACCCATGGTAAATGGTCTGTCCTGTGATATTAATGTGAGAAATTAGACAACAAATGGTTTCTTTTTCTCTTAAAGAAAAACTGTGTTCCAGAGGAGGATGACAAAGACATGGCAGGGGAAAGGAAAAAAAATGTAAAACTTAGAACGGGAAACACTTAAACTGAGAAAACCTGTGTTAAAAACACAAAGAAGTTACATGTCACAAAAAGGATTTTAATAATTTAAATTGAATGATTTTTACTGGTGAAGTTCAGAGGTTTTCTTTGCTACATCACAGTAAGATCTCTGGTTATTATAAAAATTATGGGGAGAAGGCAGAACAGAATATTACAATTAGACAAAACACCTCCCACGCTTCAGTCTGCTGGGATGGTGGATGGCATGCCTGGAAGAGGAGAAGTCTGAGCACTTGATTTTTGTCAGCTGAAGAATTCTGTTCAGAGGCTGAGCACTGCTTTGCACTCAGGACCTGTGGCTCACGTTAAGCTTGGTAATTGCCAAAGCAAGTGTTAGAAGAAAATGCTGACACAGGATACTTGTATTGGGAAAACAATCAGTTAAAATAGACTTGGGAAAGAAAACTGAGTTGTTCTTTTATGAGCTTGATCATTTAATGGATTTGCTTCTGTTTTCAATAAATGCTGCCACTGCTGCACCTCAGCTTCTCCATGTTTTCCATGGAGGGTCTAGTTTTTACTTCCTCCTTGTCCTGCATCCTGCATCCTGATAGTGCCAAAAACCTGAACATTTTTAGACAAGTGTTCATTGGTTTAGCTTTCATCTCTGACTGGCTGTAGGTCAAAGTGCATGAGCAGCACATCCCTAAGTGCAAGGCAGAATGTTTTCATTGCTGCTGAACTGCCTCCAGGTTGGGCACAGGTGAGAGACCCTGTGGTTTTGGGCAGGAACCTGAAGAGCTCAGGTCGGCAATTATGGTCATTTAGCAGACAACTGCAGGGCTTTAACACCTTTCCCAATTCCCTCCCTGCAGCTTTTTGTTGCCATCTCTGTGCAAATATAGGGCAGCAGGACTGCAGAATTGGAATGGGCTCATCTGCCTGGGGCACTTCAGTGCAAATTCTGGCAGTTTATCCCAGTCCCACTCTAATTAGCATTGCGCATTTGAAGAGGCTGAGATGCTGTTTTGGGAGTGGTAACCTCCTGTAGAGGAGACAAGGAGACAGAGCTGCTGGTTGTGTCTTAAATTGCTGCAGTTAGCTTTCCTCAGAGCATGTTGGAAAAGTTTACTTGTTCTTCTGACATTTTGTAGAAGGTTGCTGAAATGCTGATAACGTGGGGGAAGGAGGAAGAACAATGTTTAGGCAAGTAATCTTCCACAGTGGAATAAAATGAATGACAGGTTTGGATGAACACAAAGAATATCGAGAAGACAAATTCCTAGAGCAGGGAAGGGTGAAAAGTTTTTCTACCTCACCTTTCTTTTTATGTCCAAGTTAAAATTGCTATCCCAGCAGTTTTTAGGAAAGCCTCTGACAGCTTTTAACACAACAACCATTTCAGGGCTCTAGCTGTGGAGAGTGACCTTTCTATAATTGACACAACTCAGGATGAAGCCATTCTTTTCAAAACACGGGTCTCCCAAAGAAACCTTTAACCCCTAGTCTGTGAAGGGCCACTTAAACACAAGCTGTGCCTACTCAGCAAGCAAAGCATTTTAAAGTAGAGCAATTTGAAAGGAGAAAAAAAAAAGGCAGGTATTCAATTTGATCTGCCTGTTCCTTATTAAGAGACTAAATTCTGGTAGGAAATAATAAAACTGCAATTTAAGGGGAATGCAAATTACTTTATTACTGTTTTCTCCTATCTGAATGAAAACAAAATTCACTATTAAGATAACACAGTTTCAGGTTTTTTGTAATTACACACTACATCTCACTAATAGTGGGTATGTCTGAAAGGAGGAGGCAAGTGCAACGGGCAGAAAAATCCCCAGTGCTGCTTTAAAACTGCAAGTGAAGTCCACCATGCTGTGAAAGTTGTGTTCAAGTAGGGATTTAAATTAGGAGACAAAAACTCCTTTCTTAATACAGATCATAAGGCAGTATCTCTTCATAATGCATAAAACCCCAAAAATTGATACTGCCTTGGAATTTCTGTGGGAATGAGATAGATTGTAATGACTTTAAAAAGCTTTCTGTGTGTAATGTCCATTTATCTATAATGTTGTGTAAGGATAACGTGAGAATTTGGGTGTAATAAATCTAAATTAAGGGGGAAAGTGGGGGAAAAGGAAAGAGGCATATTTGGGAATAATTGCTTCTTCAAAAAGAAGTGAAATAGATGACTTTATGGGATTTATCTGTGCCTAAATTCCGTAAATCTATACCAAAAGTTTTCTAGATTTAAAATCATGTGGTGGGCTAGACACACATTTCCATAAAATCTGTGGCTATGTGCTGTTTCCTTTCTAATTGACAGAATACACCTACACTAACCCCAGCTGAAAATCCATATAAAGAATGCTTTGGTGTCAGCTTTTTTGTTTAGGACATATTGTCTTTGATATGCTCAGAAATTTAGCAAATTTTATAGTAATTCAAAATTGACTTGGTACTTTTTATCTTGATTGTTTGCTATAGTAATGCTCTAGAAAGCTGAAAAACACAGGAAGAGATTGTGATCTCTGATTCTAGAACCTCCCATTTTAAAAGACACCAAAAGTAATTGTGTAAAGATCACTTTAGGTACAATAAATGCACTGTATGGAAAAATTTGATATGAAATTTTGTTTTGATACTCACATCCAGGGTTTGCTTCTCTTTGGATGAACCAACCTGATCCAAGTTCATGCTCAGATTGAGGTATTTCACCAAAAAAACCTACAAAACCTGCCACAGTGTATGTGGATTTCAGAAAGACTTTTTTCAAAAATATTGCAGTTATTAATTATTAAAGTACTGAAGTGTCATGAAAAATACTTGTTTCCAGATACCAAATTCAGAATTGTAAATATAATGAAATGAAGAAAGTTTAATTAGCTGTTAAATTTGGCACCATCTCACTTGCTTGAGCTGAGGGAGAGGAAAAACAGATTTCTACTGATGTAGCAGAAATTGTCCTTGGATGGATGTGGAAAGCTGAGCTCAGCAGTCATTGTGGAGCTGTACAGGTTGTCTTCAGCTCTCTCCAAATGATGTTGAGAGCTCTGCCAGATGCTGCAGCTGTGAGTCACGTTTTGGTTTGCACACAAGTTGTTTTCCAATAGTTAAGATATTTTATTAGCAATGCAGCACACAGGCAATGCTAAAGGAGCAACAAAATTCTGGAATGGGAGGATCTGCCATCCTGGCAGAGGGATGAGCTGGGGTTCAGATGCCAACAGAGCAGCTCCTGAGTCTCTGCCCGAGGCAGCAGTGCTACCCCCGACTGTGCTCCTGCTGAAGCCACCCAGCACACGGTGTAAGGACTCGGCAACAGCTGCAGGGAGCTCTCTGTCGTCTTGTAAAAGATAAACTCATCCCTCATTAACAATGTAAACAACATGAATCTCCCGGTTTCTGCTGTTTCCTGTTAGACGCTTTGAAGCAGACGATCAAAATGTAATAATAGTCAATGTGTTTTAAATGTCGCTTCTCTTACCTTCCTTTGGTTTAATCAAGACAAGCCATCATTTTCCAGGTGGATTAATCTTCTTAAGTAGTTATGTGGCTAATGTAATGTAGATCTTAATTAACACGTTAGCAAGCAGAACTATTAAGATGGAGGCTATGAAGGCTATCAGATGTGGTCTTCTGAAAATGCACCAGACTTAAGGGCTGTCTCAGAAAAAGGATTTGGCTAAATTCAACAGAAGAGGACTTTTAGATTTGTGGGTGTGTTAATGGTGATAGCATGAGTCGCTTTGTTCAAAGGTAGGCGTTGAAGTTTAGTATATGTGCCTTTTCCAAGGTTCCAATTTCCAGAAATCCTTAGTTCTCATTCAGACACCAAAGAGATGAACAATCAGAGATGATTGTTATCCTGATTTAGAAATCCATACTAGTATGCATTTGCTCTTTGTGAAATGCAGTGAACCAACAGATCTTAATTTTATTTCAAATTTTATAATTTGCTTTTGATTCTGAAAGCAATGACTCTTGTGAAACCATGCTCACATGAATAACATGAATATGAAGATGTGCCTAAATTTTTAGGTGTATCAGGCATGTCGTATTTTAATAAAGGCAAACTGCTTATTTCCCTGCCACATTGATTGGCTGCAGCTGAGCCAGAGCCAGCGTCTTATGCAGATGCTCCCTTTGAAGATTTTCCTTCCTCTTGCCATAACAGAAATTTAGGATGCTGACCAGACAACCTGAGGTTTTGGTTTTGTGCCTGAAGCTGTTTTCCTGGACTTCTGAAAGCTCATACACTCAGAAGCTTCCTTCCTCCTCACTTTCCAAAACAGAGCTCATGGGTACCTCAGCATCTTCATTGTAACTGAAGTTCAAATGTGCCACAGCAGCTCCTGCAGACAAACTCTCATTGCCTGGCTTTTTAGCTCATTGCAGCTGAGGGAATTTGTTTTGCAGTAGCAGTCAATCTATTGTACACATTCCAGAGATAATCTGTTCTCACCTGAGTCCTAGGGCACTTAGGTGATAGTAGATAATTTGAAGTGTAAGTTCATACAGGGAGTTGTCAGTATGGTAACAGTGCATAGCACTGATTTTTCCACTGAAGATATTTGTATGAAAAAGGCATTTTCTACTTTATTTTATTTGCCTTACTGGAACAATAAGACATGTCTGGCCATATAAGTAGTAAATTTACTTAAGGAAAAAAGTTAAACTATTGTGCAGAACCAGAATAGTAATTCTCACATGGTCTCTTTTGGCAAAAAGTCAGTGGAGTCTATTTTTATATTGAATGGTTTCCTTTACCCAGCTGTACCATAAATTTCTTCAGAATTCCAAGTCATCTGTGAAAATCCCTGGCTATATAAAAAGAACAACAGAAAAATAGCTAGATAAAAAAGATAAGGTAAGCTATGTCTGTAGCTGTGATTTATAAGAAATATAGAATTACAGGAAAAGAAGGTAAAGAGAATTTAACCAACTCTGGTGATATTTATTCCTTGAATTTAATTTGAGGTTGTCCACATTATCTTGGTAGTTCATTTCTGATCCATTGGAGTGGTTATTCTGCTAGGTATTTTTCAAGAGTGCCATCAAGATGTAATTTGCAGTCATCCCCGTGATAGAGGCACACAGCCACAGCACTGGAGTTAATTGCTGTTTAAATGTGATGTCTGTCGTGTGACACTGCTGGTAGCCAGATTTCATTTTTATTTTTAATTTTAGCTACAGTGCAGGATACTGTAGTTATAAATAATCAAGTATATCTGGTTTCAGTGTAAATACAGCTCTGCCTCCATGGCTGACACTGCTTGACATCAGTTAAATTAAAGGCTGACTGGGCATGTCCCATCCACTGCCACCTTGAATCTGACCTCCAGCTCACAGATGAGACCTGCTGACAACTTAGCAGGGGGAGTTTGCATTGCTGTTGTCATGGATTGCCTGTCTGATAGCTTCAAAGGCAAATACACTTGAATGCTAAAAACAGTCTTTTCAAATGTATATGCCAAAATAGTAATTCAGCTGGGTAAATAAAACAGCAGTTTAAATGAATAAGTGTTATTTAGTTGATGAATATATGTTTGACTGAGTGATTGAAATGGCTCCCCTGGGTAAGATGAAGAAGTATGCTTTTAAAACTCTTTTGTAGATGTTTATAGAGAGAAAATGACAGGGAAAAAAAAATCAAGTATCTATGGGGTTATGAGATAAACATAGAACTTTACAACAGTCACCCACAACAGAGAGAATGATCTTGGGATTCATTTGTTCACAGCAGTATGAGTGGTTTGGGTTAGTCTTTCTTCACAGATTTGTCAGTTTGTCACAGCTGTAGCTTCACTTAAATGCAGTTGATGCTCTTTGAATGTGATCTGCAGTGGTCCATCAAATGGAAAAGCTTCTAAAAATAGCTGGAGGGGATTGAGTCAGGTGGCAAGATACATTCTCTGCATTAGGAGGTGAGGACTGAAGGGAGCTATAAAAAAGTTTGAGTCTCTAGTGACAGGGTTTGCCAGTGAAGCTGTTATTGCAGAAAAAGGCATTGCAAATACCAAAGTTAGGATGATGGTCTGCTTTTCAGGTTAGAAAAAAAAACCTTTAGCTTATTAACTAAGGTAGATTCTGTGGTCATATCTACTTTGCATTCCTCTCTGTATTTATATCCTGGGGAGGAAGGAACATGAAGAAGCCAGTACTGAGACACCTCCTGTAATATTTATATTTACTGCTCTGCCTTCCTCATCTTCAAGGTGAGAACTGTTAATAATTCTGTCATTGTTAATAATCCTGTTTTACAAGTAGGCATCTGAGAGGAGCAAGATCATGACCAACCCAGGTGCACTGGCAGTATCAGAGCAAGGAGCAGAACCAAGATGCTGTCACTGGTTTTGTGGCTCATACCAACAAGGGTAACTCAGCAGGAATTTATGACAGCATGATTCAATAATGCATAATCTTTATGGTTTATTGATATCTTATTGGACTTAAAACTTTATAAATTGTTAGCTAAGCAAATATGAAACCTAGATTTTAGTATAACTTCAAGCATTTCTAAATTTTGTTATTACAGCACTGTAATGTAGCTCCATAAAAACAGGATGCCATGAATTAAATTCTTAAAAGCAAAAGGAAAGGATCCTTTCAGCATGCCAGAGGTGAGGCAGCAGCTGTTCCTTGCAGATGGGGAACAGGCTGGGTATAGAGCATTCTGCACTACAGAAATACAGACTGAAAAGAATCACCCATCTGCCCCATTCTTTGCTGCAGGTTAAATATAGCTCGATCACTTCTGAGGGTTGATGATCTAACCTGCTCTTAAAATCCTCTGCTGTGGTGAACCCCTGTCACAACTCCCTTCCCAGGGAGATTTTCCTAAGATGTTCCAGGAGGAGTGGTTTGGAGAACTAGAAACCGGGTCATTTGTCTTGTAGAGAAAAATAAAAGTGTATCTGTGGGGAGATGCTTCCAAGGACAATATCAAACTGAACAGAATAATTTCAGCGTTAAGAAAACCTGAATCAAGTCTCTGGGCTCAGTAATAACTACAAATTCAATTGTCTTATCTGCAGTTTTCACCAATTTTTATTTCACCATGATAACTTCAACATTTTGATGAGAAAGACAATGGATTTGTCATCTAGTATTTTTTTTGAGGAAAGTCTGACATCCAATATATTTTTTTACCTTTGCATGCTGAAGTAGTATGAATGTAACTCTGATTTTCCTGATGGCTGAAATTTTATTATTTTAGCTTAATTGATATATTTGAGGATCCTTGAGTCCTGAAAAATGCCCTTTCCCAGAGAGAAATATGAAGCAGAATTTTGGATATTCAAAGGAAACTGAGGCTAAATTTATCCAGAAATACTAAAACTTGATCCTCCATTAGAATTAAATGTATTTACGAAGTTACAATTCTAGAGAATATATGTATAATTAGCAAAAGCCATTGACAGTTTTGGAGTTGCTTTAATAGCCAGTGAAACTATGACTGCCAACAGGGACTATTGTGGCCTTACCATTCGCATGCTCCATATATTTAGTGCACTGGACAATAATGATAATTCCTGGAAATAGCTTTTTCTTTGACTGGTTGGCTATGGATATATTGCTCCTGAAGAAGAATGTTCTTTAGAGTGTGTCAAGGACCCTTTTGCAGATTAGATACAGCTGATGTTTGTTAAAGAATGCTTCCAAAGAAATTATTTACAGCACGCGTTTTAATATTGGAAAAATATTCATCATTTATTACCATATGTTTGAATTGTGAAGTAAATGTAATGTTCTCAAAGGAGGTGAAGGTGCCTGCAGTCTTTTGCTGACTTCCCATCTCTGCCAGTGATAGTATAACATGCCACAGGTGATTTTTGGTGTATTCTCTGCCCCTGGTTTTGCTCTCCATGTAGGTGGGTAAGAACTAATTTAAATCTAGTGAGGTGGTGCCTGCCTTCATTGAGATAGGAACCTTGAGATATCCTCTGTGGCAGTAATGCATTAGAAATTAAATCCTGTAGTTTCCATGCAGCAGGTCGTGTTTGGATCTGGTTGCTCTCTGTGGCTCTAAGGGCACATTGCTGGACACTCAGCCATTTTTCCTTTCTTTGCAGCCTCTTGTTGCAGCTCCTCCTGCTTTCTCTTTCTTTGTCAGTGATGTTATTATAGACCCATTAACATAGAAAATGAAAAAACAAACAAGTTGCCAAAAACTGTATAGCAGTTGGTATTCAGAGCATTCTTTTACCATTTCAAAACACTGCCAACATTGTATCTGTTTCATTATGTACAAGTGTAAATGCTGCTAACATAGATAATTTAGAATCTATAATTGAAACCCTGCTTTTGCAGTTCTCTCAATTAAAGATAGTCAAGACAGAAAAGCTGTTATGTACTTACCTGCTGAAATTATATGTTGTTCTGTGCCATCCCATTACATTCATACAGTGCTGAAATGTATTTCGGAAGTAACTTGCCATTTATTGAAAATAGCATTACACTACATGGCAGAAAAACCCTCATGAAGTAAACACTGAGCTTTTTACAAATGTGGTCAGGTTGTATCAGAGGTATCACTACCATCCAGTCTATAGTAGTAGTGGTATTAGTGATACCTTTACATTTCATTGATTGTCAACAGATATTTTCTGTGGTTTTCTGGTTTATTATAGTGTCTTTTGTAAGAATTTTTAAATGGATTTCTCACCATGTTGTTTCGGAATACAGAACACAGAACCAAGCGTTGCTGCATATTGTAGCTTAAAAACACTGCTAACTCCATGTTCTGCACTCCATGTTTAAAATATGTGTAGCCTCAGAACCTGTTCAGTTGAGAACAGAAGGGATTTGCACCATATTTTAAGAGTTGACTATTTCATGGGCTGGAAGCCAGAGCACTCAACCAGAAAGGCCTTGTATCTTGTCTTCAATAATGCATGCTGAAAAACCAACAAATGATGGATTTTAACTAACCGCAACACAAGGGAAAAAGACTTGTAGATAGGTCCTGCTTCAGGCAGAGAGAACTTCAAAAGCACTGCACTGAGTTGTGCTAACTCTGTTTCAAGGAGAAGATGCATGTTAGAGTACAGACATTGTCCTTTAAACCCTTTTGTGTGCATTTCATTTCTTCCGTCAACTCTCTTTTCTGTGACCTGAAGTCCATTGGGCTATTTCAGTGAAGAAAACAGTGTTAATAAAAATTTGCTATCAGTTCATTTAGATTGAAGTTACCTTTCAGTTCACATTTCTGGTAATTTTTTATGCCCTGGTTGTGTACAAGATGCAACTGAAAAGAGCACAGGCAGATTCACATGTGTTTAATTGACTCTGCTGTTGCTGTTTGATCAGTGAGGAGCAATCACAGAATTAAAGGGTTTGAGGGATGAGAAGATTGCTGATGCTCCACAGGAAAAAAAAAAAAAAAGGTTTGCAGGGTTTTGCTTTAAATATAAGGGCCAAATTCTTACATACTGATTGAAACAGCAGGCAGATTGCATCAGAATAAGAAAGTTACAGTTTGATTTAAGAGGTGTCGCTGCCACAGATGTTCATCTTGAATGAATAAAACTACCTGTATTAAAACCAGTTATCTCATTTGATTTATATTTGCTTTTGTTTTGTAGGACCATGGGTCACTAGGAATAGCAGCATAGATAGTGGAGAAACAGAAGTTGGCCACAGGGTCACCCAGGAGGTGCCCCCCGGAGTTTTTTGGAGGTCTCAGATCCATATCAGCCAGCCACAGTTCCTGAAGTTCAACATATCCTTAGGGAAGGATGCTCTTTTTGGTGTTTATATAAGAAGAGGACTCCCACCATCACATGCCCAGGTACTTTATCAATGTGTTTGTTGGCTTTGAATGTCAGAATGCAAAACTTAGGCCATCTTTGTTAGGTTTATGTTGGAGTTTACAGAATTCAAGCTTAGGTATTTCCTGAATTCCTTCATTTTTCATATTTGACTGAACCACCCTCATCTTAACATTTTTAGCAATACATTTATAAAGTAAGTAATTATGTCCTTGCCATTCATACAAGGTTTTAATTCTCATATAATCAGGTCGTTAAATGCTTCAGCAATACATTTATAAAGTATTTATAAATTTTGTCCTTGCCATTCATACAAGGTTTTAATTCTCATATAATCTTGGCACAAACTGGAATAAAACTATCCTGTTATCTATGAGACAAAACTGATAAGTTGAGGGACAGAATCTTTGATCAGACTTGGGAGTAAAGGAGTGAGGAGATTGATATGGGTTTATTACCTCTGCTTCTAAGAATTTGTGCAGAAGGAGCTTTGGCTGTGCAAAATTCATCAGCTTACTGTAGAAAGCTATCTTCCAATGTTCTGTGAGTTACTGAATGGGTGTGTTTGAGTGGTAGGAAATCAGGATCAGCAGTGCACAGCCCAAGGAGGGGAGGACATGGTCAGTTTTCCATGTCAGCATATGGTGTCCTGAAATTTGATACAAAGACTGAAAAACAAGGAAATTGCAGAGGGCTGCTGACTGATTTTCAGTCATTTCCAGCCATCCAGGCAACACAAAAAATATATCTTCAGAGAATATGTTCCAGGGTGGGAGCCTTTCTTAAGAATGTTTTGATTTTGGCTGTAAGGCTTCATTCAATATGCTGTCTTGAGTGTGAAATTATGTCTGTGGATCTTCAGCTGTTCCAGTGAGGTAATGGCATAATTCATTGCGCATGTCTCATTTAATTCAGAATTCTAGTGCTCACTTCCCCTATTCCATCATGAATAAAATTAGAATTTAGTTGAGGAAAACAAACAAAAGTATAAATCATGAAATGAAAATTACTCAGGACAACCAAAGCTCCAAAGCAATCATCAAAGTTTGCTATAAATACAGGTTAGTTTAAATTTTTTGACTAAGATGTGAGGAAGGCATGCCTGTGTCTTTTACAAGAAATCCAGTCAGAAGTAGTTGGTAGTACAATTAATTTTTTTTTTTGATTCAGGGTGAGTTTTATATTGCAGTATGATCAGATGTATTTGTTCTAGGTTTCATTATGATGCTCTCATCTGAGAAGGCTGTGATCAGGCAGAGTTTTTCCTTTCACTCCACCTCACATGGATAGAATAGAAATTTTGTGACCTTTCTGTTAAATTAAATAATGAGAAATATCACCTGTGTTTCCTCTTGAGCTGGATTCCTCCTCAGGGGACCTGCTTTCCAGTCTTCAGAGGAAGCAGTTCTAAACCTCTTCGTTAAGTGGGGTTAATGAAACACGCTGTATATAAGCTAGTGTAGATCTGGTCTGAATCTGCAATTTGAGCCAGCATAAACTTCCCACATTCAGGCAGGGTCCTGGTGCTTGTTGATAGGGTGCTGCAGCAGGAGGTTTGCCCAGCAATCAAAATTCAGTCAAGCTGCTACCAAGAAAAGTTATTTTAGAGTAAGAAATGCAAGCTGTTACAGACCTGAGTTACTGAAAAGAAGCCTTGTTCTGACAGAAAGGAGCACAATACTTTTGTATGAATGAAAACAGTCTGAAGTTGACACCAGACGATATTTTTAAATTGAAATTTAAAATCCTTGTTTCTGTAGGTTAGGGACATGAGCTCTAAAGCAGTGAACAGCTTGACAGTTCATCACTGATCAGTGCTCATATGTCAAGCCGAGTAAAATCCTTTGTGGGAACAAGTCAATAATCAGCAAATTAGGTACATGATTAACCTGAGACAACAAGATGCAGTTCCTGTCTGAGAGCCCTGCTGAGATTTAACCTTCTCAGTATTACTGTTTAGCAAATATTCCAAATGCCTGGTTTAGTCAGTCAAACTGATGTAGCTGTAAACTTGTCTGGATGCAGCCTGTGTGCCGTGTGCATGGGGAGTGGAGCTCTAGAGGAGAGGCAAAAATGCAGTTTTGAGTGGCAAGAAATGCAGTGCTTTTGGGCAAAATCCCTCCAACCTGTCTAGTGCTATGCAGAAATAACAAAATGCACATTGCAGGCTTGAATGATCAATAGGAATTTAGCAGAAGAGAGTCATACTAATAGAATTGATAATGTATAGAAAATGAACTGTAAATGTCAAATAATGCATGAAGCAACTCTGCAGAGCTTACAGCAATTATGGTGTTGCTACATGCTGGTAGCACGTTCCAAATGATGCATGAAATGAGGTAACCTGAGAGGAACTTCCCTGGAATGTCTGGAGAAGGCAATGTGTGGGGTTGTATTGTTTTCATTTCCAGCAGCGTGGTTTATACTTATAAATTTTTCATGTCAAAATGAAAACTCTTTTCATTCAGCCCAGGAAATGGCTTTATTTGAAAAAAAAAACCTTGGAAAGTGGGGGAGCATCAGTGTTTTCTTGGTTTTTAGCAGGTGTTCAAACACTTTTAGGTGCTCTGACCACCTCAGAGTTGCCTGGTGGCCACGGGGCTGGCCTGAGCTGGCTGGCTTGTGGCACATCCAAATGTGCGAACAAACCGGTTGGTTGGCTGCCATCGTGGGTGTCAGATGTTTCATGGCTGTATTTTAATGAATAATTACCAACTGGATTTTATGAAGAACTAATTTTAGAGCACTTTGCAAACAAGTTTCCCTGCCATATGTTTTCCTGGCTGCTTAGATCCTGCAGGGCTTTGGCATAAAGGCAAATGCTGGCCGCCACCCCAAGTGTGCTCCCTCTCTCCTGTTGAATATGCATCCCTTATTGGGACAAGAGCTCTAGGAGATCATTCTTTTCAATTCCTCATCTCAAAAACTCCTAGGCATTTTGTGGAGATATGCAAATTGTTTCAAATCCAAGAAAATCCCTGAAGATTATGACGGCTCTCTGCATTTCCAGTCCTGAGCCCTGCGAGCTCCCTCAGCTTCACAGTGGTCAAAGTGGTTCCCTTCCTCTGTGTTTGGCTGGGCTCGGTGACTCTTGCAGTGCTGGACTCACAACCATAGGTGTGAAACTGTTCTGCTGACTCCCCATGGTTACTGGAAAAGGAAAGTCTTTATTAGCCCATGAATAAAATGCATCAGAGGGTAGAAAGCCCTGAATGGAGAAATTATAAAAACAAATTGCTCAGAAAGAACTTAGCATGAGATTTTAGGTTTGTAAATAAAAGTAAGCAGTAGGATTTCAGTATGCTGGGTAGTAAAAATAAACAAACTCACCGAGAGAGTGAATTTGGAATTTGTTTAGCGATGTAGGCTGGCAAGTCACTCGCTTATATTGGCCTTTAATCATAGTAAGTACTCCCTGCTGCAAAATTGAACTCTGATGATGTAGTCATTTGGGATTTCTGCTGCATGTTGTTCCTGAGCTGTTTTAGCCATTTTTGTGATTTTCAGTATGAAGCCATGAACTATAAAGGATCGTAAAAAAAGAAAACAAAAAAGCCAAAAGTCAGTGAAACTTCCAAATTACTTCAGCAATTTAATTTGGTTTGACATGTCCATTCCCTAATTCATGTGATTTAGTGGCCCCTTCCTTAGCAGTTGTGTGTGTGTTAGATTAAGGATTCCACAGTTGCTTTTTAATGATCATGAAATTACTTGTCTCCTTTTCCTAGATGGGTTTTCTAAGCTATTCATATATGCCAATAAGTAGCTTTAAACCAAGAGTGATATCTTCAGCACAACATTGTGTAAAAGTAATTAATCATGCAAGGGTGGCAAATCAGAAAATCAACAGGGCCGTGAAAAGCAAAATGATGATTCAGCCAAGCATGTGAAGAAATCTTATCTGCTTATGAGTTCATAGTGTCATCTTGATGACCCTTCAGTCAGGGATTTTTGATTTTGGGGCACATATACCTCGTTCTTACTGACATATTAAGATTAATACACCCAGGGTACCACCAGCAGAGACATTAACTTCCTTCTTTTTTTTTTTTTTTTTTTCCCCTCAGTCCTGAGAAATCCAAAGAGGGATAAGAATGTATTATTGTTTTCTGTATCACTTTGCACCAGTATTTCAGCATTCACAGAGTTATCCAGATTCAGTCATTTTGCTTTTGCCTGGGCATTAAATTATTTGTCCTAGTTTGATTAAAGAGGGGCAATACCACTCTTAAAGTTAAAATCGTCGTGCCAAGGGACCTGCTTTCACTAGGTCACACCCCATCATCATGAAAAGAGATTCTGCAGCTAAAACTACTTCAAGCAGCTTCAGGCTGAAAACTCTTCCCCTTCGATCTGGCCAACTGCTGAGCCTTCTCTACTATATGAGGTGGAATCAGCATCAAACAGAGGGAGGCAGAGGAACCTGCCAGCACAAGCAGAGACGAACAGCGTGTTGCCAGTGAGAAATGTCAGCTTTTATTGCTGCTTCCTCAGTTGACCCTTTGTGAACAATTGTTCTGAAGAGCACAATTTCTTTTTCCCAAGATGTTGCCCAAGTAATAACATTTCCCAAGGAGGTGATGAGTCTGTCCTTAACCTCTGACTGTTAGACAATGGCTTTTAGCAATCTTTCCGAATGCCATTGATTTCAGAGATAGATATATGTGTGTTTGGTACCTCACATACGCTGAAAGTTACCGGCATGCCAGAATTCTCTACATCTCTGGCATGCTTTGCCTGAATTTTATTAATTTATGTGATTTACCTTTTCCCATTTAAAGCATATGTGGAAAAAGGCTCAAGTGGATGGCAATCTGATATTGAGTGAAACTTTTTATTCCACTTCTCTTACTTTGTCCCTCGTTTAAAAGTACAGAATCATAGATAGAGTGCATAATGCACTCACTGTGATGATAGCTCTCAACATTAGTAGATTGGGGCTGAAATTCCTCCCTGCCATGGATTTCCTTTGTGGAAAGGCTGCAGGATGGTGTCAGTTCCACAGTTTATCAGGAAAACAATAGTTCTTCCAGACATTTCCCTTTGTTGTAAGGCTGAGCATACCAGGGCTCCATAATGCTGGTACATAAGAGGTTTTCAGCTAGAAAGGTGAGGTTTTATACCCCAGTTTTGGATAGATGTGATGGCACTAGAGTGTTAATTTTGTCTGTCTCTTCCCCTAAGATTCCCTAAGAGAGAATCTTCTTTATTTTATCACAAATTGTGAATAGTTTACTAGGGCTCACAGTTCCTGAGTGGAATACAGTGTGCAAGGGTGTGTGTGTCCTTCTCTGGATGTTTATTCTATTTAGGAAGCAAGGTTGCAGTTTTCTGTTTAAACTGAAAGCAAGGGAAGGTGGATGTTTTCTCCTAGCTGTTGTGGGCACAGCCTGGAAGTTTTAGAGATAACAGAGGGAAATGTAATGAAGCTACTGGCAAGCAAGCACATACTATTACTGTATTTTATTGAACACATGCATCTTTCTTTAGACATGTCTATCTATCTCTATCTACTCCTACACAGATAAATGTGTCTAAAACAAGATGTGTTTTCATAGGGGACTTGTTATACAGCTATCAAAAGATTAGATATATTGTTTTTGGTGTTTCTTAAGGGCTTCCCTTAGATAGGGACTATGAGATCTACTCAAGTTGAGCTTGAAAGCTCCAGAATCAGAGACATTAATGACAGAAAAAAAGCCTATTAGGACAGCTATCCCAGATGCTTTGTTATGCAGAGTTATTCCCTGTTGTAGACTAACCAATATTTCTTCCAGTCTTGTTTAATTGTGGCATCTCCATTGGGAGGCTATTTACTGAGCTTAATAGATGGGAAGCTTATCTGACATTCATCTTAAATTTCTTTCTTTCTTTTTTTAGTTTCATGCCATTAATGGTGCCATCGCTCTTATGTTCTAAATAATCACTTGCTCTGTTTGATCCCTTTTCCAAAGATTAATGCAATGTTCTACCTTCTTTGGAAGCCATCCAAACAGAAATTCTCAGTTTTCCTTAATATAAGTTCAGTTCCCTTATTTGTGTTATTCCTTTCCATGCTCCCTCTGGTTTTTGTATCACACTTGCCCTGATTGTTCCTCACACGACCTCAGGTAAGCAACTTTTACTCTGTAATGTAAAACTTGTACAGTGTATTTTTATCTGGTCATGAGTTACATTAGACAAACACATTTCCTGTCTGTGCTATTCCTTTTTCACATTTTGGGGTTTCCATTCAATTGTATGTCTGGAGTTGCACCTCAGATATCTGTTCCTGTTTCAAAAAGAATTTATTGCAGGCAATTGCTTAGAAAAGGGAGTGGGTTTCCTGAGTCTCTGAAAACTGTGTAGGAATCTAACCTAATGGGTCAAATAATGGATTTTAAATTGTTTCTCAAAAACCATTCTATCAATTTGTACATTTTATGATCACCTATGCAAAGGAAAGATGCATAATTCTAAGTCACTGTTTAAGAAAAAGTCACAGAATCTCTTTGTGTTCCATGGTCAGCTAGTAAATGTTAGGTTCACATTTCTTCCAGAAATACTATTTTATAACAAGGTAGAAGAGAAAATAGAGTCAGATTTTTGAGCTGAACCATTCTGTATTCAGGTCTGTTTGTTTGGGGTTTTGTTTGTTTGTGTTCTCTTTTTTTTTTTTTTTTCCCTTTGTTTTGTTTTTTTTTCCTCCCTGCAGTATGATTTCATGGAACGTTTGGATGGCAAAGAGAAGTGGAGCGTGGTGGAGTCTCCCCGGGAGCGCCGCAGCGTGCAGACCCTCGTTCAGAACGAGGCCGTGTTCGTTCAGTACCTGGACGTGGGCTTGTGGCACCTGGCCTTCTACAACGACGGCAAGGACAAAGAGGTGGTCTCCTTCAGCACAGTCATTTTGGGTAGGTACTTCCACCAGATGGGCACTTTTCATCTCTGTTTATACCCTCCCTTACCCACAGTTGGAATATTTGCCTGCAGTCCTCAGTATTTGGCCTATTTGTCCTTATGTGATGCTGTGCATTTTTTTCCTCAACACTACTCTGGCAAAGAGTCAGTTAGGGACTGTGCTGACATTAATTCACTCATTATTTGCTTAATATTTTAACATTCCCTTAGATCTCTAGTTTAGTTTTGGAAAACAAGGTTCAGAAAATTCAGTGTGGTTTGAAGCATTCCCCAGCTAATATTCTTCTCCCTTATCTCTGTCATTTTGGTACTCTTTATTTGCTTCTCTGAAGATGCTTCTTTACACCCAGGTGGAATAGTATCCAACAGGAGAGCTGTTTAATCTTGGTGGAAAGACAGCTCAAGAAACTGATACCTGCAAATGAGATTATTGTTTGCAGCCATCCTAGAGATTAATTGAGCCAGTTAATTAGCTGTATGTTGCTTTACAGCTTACCACTCACCTAACAGTGAGTCATCTCCTCACCGTGGTGGAAGAACATCCAGCTGCAGTTTTGTTAGAACAGGATTACATTCAGTTGAGAATCAAACTGAGTCTAAATTCTCCAAGCTTTATTAGATTTGTTGTCCTTTGAAGCTCTTAATGAACTTTGCTGGCTATCTTTTCACAGTGGTGTGACAAATTCTGAGGTTTCCTTTGTGATATTCTGTCCTGGCTGGTGAAGTCTGAAATGGCACTGTGTTGTATAAATCTGTAATTCCTCTTAGTTCAGGGAAACTGTAAGAAGTAAAAATGAGGTTTTAGATTTGATGAAAAATAGTCAGAGGTGTTTTCTAGTCTTGCTTTATTAATAATATGTAGCTTAGGTTTTTTTTTTTCCTTTTACATTAGTAAAAGGAAATTACATTCAGTTTGTTGGCCTAAGTCCCAAAGGGTGTAGGTGAGTAATCAATACTGTCATTGAGTACAAACATAATTGCTTCTGTTACCCTGAATTAGGATGGAAAAAATACTTTTCTATGAATGTTGAAAAATGAACATATATATATGTATATGTAGTGGTTCCACGAACTATCAGTTACACAAAAAGCTTTTGTATCACTTCTCTAAATTCCTCCCCTGCCAAACCATGACATTATATAATTTTTTTTTCATTATTTTCCCATATAAGGCTTTTTCCACTTCTCTAAAAACAAGAATATTTGTGCTCGTATCTTGTTATGCCCCTGTTGTGCTTAGAAAACCTTAGGATATTATAAGCTGCCCTTTAAAGAGTTGCCTGGTCAAGGCTATAGCTTTCAAGGGCATCAAAGGTGTAATAGCCAGGTAGGCTACTTGATAGAGCAATGATAGTAATTGAAATGAAATCTGGAGAAAAATATAGTGTTTTATCTGGCTCTACACACACCTTGTATCAGATGCTTCATAATGAAAGGCTCTGAGACAGCTGAACATCTCTCTGGTGTAGAAGAGAAGGAAGAATAACAGAAATTATGTTAACTCCCAGACAATACTAAATTTACCATGATTTTTAATACATAGAGAATGCTTTTGTGTGCCATGAAGCAAAATAATGAATAAATCTATAAACAAGGTTCTTCATGAGACAAATTGATATCTTTGAGCATTGCATTTCTATTTTTCTTTTCATTGTTTACATGACTCATTTGAAGTTAATGACATCTCTTTAAAAATTTGCTTTAGACATTTCGTATTTGGTGTCCTGCAACTGTGAAATTAGATTTAAAGTTATACTTGAATCCTTTTCTTCTTTGCAGTTTAATTTGTCAAATAAAAATACTCTCTATAGTTGTGCTAGTTCCAAATCCAAATTCTCTTTTCTGTGTTGTACAGCAGCTTGATTTGGTGCCTGGGGCTGACAGAACCATTTAGTTTGGAACCACAGATCCCACAACAACAGGGAGTGATAATGAAGAGTAATATTCCAATTAGATTTTTGTTCCAATAATTCACTGTTGAAAATATGTTCTGATGAAATCCAACAGCTTTCAAATTAAAATAATTTTAAGAATTAATTTCAAAAATTGAATTTTATTTTTAGATTGTTATTATGCAAAGTAAGGTATGCTTTATCCAAATGATAACAGAAATTGTGGAAAAAAAGTATTTTGGTACAGCTGAAATGTTATCAGACTCTTATATTATTGAAGTCATCAACATTTCAGTCAGTCACTCAAACTGTGATATTAAACTTTGTCCTCTGTTTTTACAGAACTCTTCTTCATCCTCTTGCAGAGCCACCTCCATCTTTTTAATTAATTTCGTTAAGGATCGAGTAGATTTGCCAGAGCAAAAGACCTCCTCTTTGTCATGTTCAGCAGATATTTTTGTCAGCTTAATTAATGAGGCTTTAAATGCCTGTAGAAGGAGAAGAAGACACAGTCCTTGGGATAATCAGTTTCCCATGGCAGAGTGGCTGAGGAAGAGCAGTCTCATTGCAAAAGGGAGAGCGTTGATTTTCCTGAGGAGGCATTGTGTTTGCTGCACAATATAAACTCAAGCATGGCTGTAGAGGTCTTAAGAAGTCCTGCCTATTTTTGGAACAGAGGATTTCAGCACTATCAGAAGACTTTGGGTTCTAATAAAGCCCAGAACTTAATATGTGACTTCAGTATGTCACTAGATCTCTACATGTACTCACGCTCTCATGAAACTCTGTGCATTCTGCTTCACCTGAACCTTGTGCTGCTAATATTGTTAGAGGTTGTACTTCTAAGTATTGAGGACAAATTAAAATGGAGAAAAAATAAAGAAAAAATCTGTAGCCTAAGTAGGAACTGACCAATTAATGTGCTTGTGGTGCTTTAATTTCAGACTCCGTGCAAGACTGCCCACGCCATTGCCATGGGAATGGCGAGTGTGTCTCAGGTGTCTGCCACTGTTTTCCAGGATTTCATGGAGCAGATTGTGCTAAAGGTATCATTTTCCCTATATTTACAAATAACCACAGTGTGTGTCTGTCACCTATTGATCTACAATGCCTGCTAGCTAGCATGGGTCTGAGCTAGATTCAAACAGAACAATTTGCTTTTTTTATTCTTAGATCTCCAGTTAAAATCGTTCAAGAGGAAGTATTTCACATTTCCAATGAGCTTGCATAGCTACAGCCTTTTTTTGTGGCAAGGATAGTAGACAGAAATGGCAGAAAATATTTATTTTCTGGAAAAGTGGATGAATTATCAATGCTTTCTGATTATCATTAGCTGGTCTGCAAGAAAAGACTGATTGTCTTCATTGATAGAGTGTAGTACATATTCTGGCTTGCCTGAGCCTTACTTCTAGTACAAAGCATCTGTCTTGTGTATGAAATTGCTCTTTGACCAAAGGAATTTTGCCTTTTGTAGAAAAATAGGTAGGACCTGATAAAGTCTTAAGACAAACATTTTCTAAAATGTCAGTGGTAAATTTTAATAGCTAAAACTGAGAAATACACGGCCATCAAGGATTAAGTAGAAATCTAAATGACATGTATGAATTGACATATGTGTTCATTAAGTTTTTCTTAGAGTTTTGGATAGCAGTCTTAGGGAAAGGATTCATAAAGGAGGACTCCTTTAGTTTATACAGCCAGTAGCAGATATGTTATCTAAATTCAGTGGCTTGGTTGTACTTCCCTCTGCTCCTGAGCGCACTCAGAACATTTTACAGTTTGCTTCCTTCCCAGTTTGTGTGAGATTTAAGCACACTATCAATATCATGCTTACAGTTATTTTCCACGGGGTTGTTAGTGTTCCAAGGGGGAAAGCCTGGTGTTTGAAAGCTTTTTGAAATGACTTGAAGGGCCTTAGAAATTTGCTCATTTCTTCTTAGACTCCTGATGCAGTCGTGAGGAGAGTTCATTGTGCCCCACCTCTGTCACTGCTGTGGCATATCCGTGTGTCTATGAAATACTCCTTGAGTAGCTGCTATAGTTGTACTG
This sequence comes from Pyrgilauda ruficollis, assembly GCF_017590135.1. Classification (NCBI taxonomy): domain Eukaryota; kingdom Metazoa; phylum Chordata; class Aves; order Passeriformes; family Passeridae; genus Pyrgilauda; species Pyrgilauda ruficollis. Next base: position 2,820,106 of record NW_024530599.1, read on the forward strand.
GAGTGAGTAATTTCTGGGTTTTGTCTCCACATTTGGCTCTTGGAGGTGGCCCAGTACGAAAAAAAAATAAAAAAGGAGGAATAGAGACCCCAAGGGCCTTGAAAAGCTAAGACTGCTATTTCAGCGTTCACCCTGCTCATTCTACAGAACATTCAAATAGTTGTTTGATTACCTGAGAAATTAAGACAGCTGGTAAATCTAGAGAGGAGATATCTGTATTGCACAAAGTAAATGGTGTGAAAATGTGAGCTATAAATACAGACTGACAGCTCTGTGCTTTTCTGTGGTGTTAACCTGTGAAAGTATGCATGCAGTGACTGTGTGCTTCACTGCCACCCTTCACACATACATGGCCATTATATCAACTCATTTGCATTTTGAGTTGTGCAGCAGTCCTGCATTTTCTACTGAACCTCTGTGCAGCACTGTATGCTGTGTTAGTGCTAGAAAATACTTCGTTCAGGCTGTGACAGATAAATAGCTTTTGAATAGGGTGCTTGTCAAACTATTTGTCAGGCTTCTCCTGCCCCTCAGTGCATTCCCTCTGCTTCCTGCTTTGTCCTTTCTGTGTTGTCTCTTTCCTCTCAAAAGCAGAAATGGTTTCATGGAAGCTTCCTTCAATTCTGGTACTGTTTTCTTGTCAGACATCATGGTATTTCTAAAGAACAAAGAAGCTTGAAAAACTGCACAAGCTGAGAACATGGGTTTGTTGACAGAACTCGTGTTTCTGTGCTGGAACAACTGCACAGCATTACCCTGAGAGCTGGGTGTAAGGGCTTTTTGCCTCACCTCTTTCATGCCTGTTCTCACAGCCACAGGCTTTTCTGCTTACTTGAATGCTCTTCATATGTGAGAGCAGTTTCAGAACACAGAAATAAAAATTGGAATTCTATGCAGGGGAAAGCACAGTAAAATGAGATAGAGAACTACATCTTTAACATCATATTACATGTATGGACACATGTTTAATGTACATCTACCATAATGTTAAATTTATATTTGAACTGTCACGAGTATGGAAGAATAATGTTTTTTTTCAATTTGATTTTTTCAATTATTTCCCTAGCAATGCATCTTTCAATATAATTTCTCCACCATAAAATAAGTTGAGGCAAGATTCAAATAGAGAAATGTGGAGAAAACGTGAACAAGCTCCTCAGATGGCTTTTAGAACTTGGTCCATACAGTAACAGCAGTCTGAGAGCTTGCTTTTGTGTGAACCCCAAGTCTGACAGATGAGAAACACAATCCTTTATCCCAGGGCTAATCCTGAGGCCATCAGAGGCAGTAAGACGTCAGGGGAGTCTCTGCAAACCATTTGCAGGCAGTGCACAGGGACCCCTCCACCCACGTGATCTAAAAGATAAAAATGAACGAAAGCTGTGAGACACAGCACAGATTTTACTTCAGATCCATTAGCTTCAAGAAAACACTATGAAAATTATTGGAAAGAGATGAGCTTTTGGCCCAACCCACAGGGTGTAACGCACTTTTATACCCTGATTGAAATGGAACGAACTTCACCCTCTCAAACATTGCTGCCAAACACTGTGTGAGGTATTTCTCATTCTCATTCTGTGGAAATAGCTTATTATCTGGTATTCAGTATCAGCAGATTTACTCCATTCTTGCTTAGGCAAGATTCCCTTTGGAGTTTATCCTTATTAAGGCTAAAGAATTTCATCTAACATACAAAAAAGGTAATGATACATTTTGATCTCATGTGGATAAGATATGGCATACAAAGAAAAAGAAAATCTGATAATCAAAGGATAATTCCATGCAGAGATGTGTCCTGATAAAGCAAGTGTGTACAGTTAAAGCCAGTGGAAGATTTGCTGTGAATTGAACTGCACTGTGAGTAACCTCTTGTCCACAATTACATGTAGGAGCTATTGGTGATAAGTGATTCTCTGGCCAAGGATCAATTAAAGAATCAGACATGCAGCTGTGATTATTGTAATTTTTTGGTGTGTTGCATTTTTTTCCTATTCATCTCTTTTTTTCTGTAAGCTCTGTGATAAAACCACTGAAGTATATCAAGAAGTCCTTCTTGCTTAGAATTCTTGCTGTTCATGTCTGATCATAGTCTGGATTTTCAAGGTCCGTGGTGAATCTGCAGCAGGCATCCTTCAGCATGTCCTGCCTTCCACCACCTGGGAATGGAGTCAAGTGCTACAATGAGCTGAGCTCTAGAAGTGACTCAGACTTGGCTATAATTTCATTTCATCTCATAAGATATTTGAAGGACATGCAACTCTTCCACTCCTTTAACAAAACCACTTCCAAAGACTGTCAAATACTGTTTTGCAACTGTGAGCAGAGCCTCCTTTAATTTTGCATTTTAATATACTTGGATTTGCATCATAAGCATCTTTAGCTAATCTGAAAAGGTGAACAATGGACCATCACATAGGATTTCTACATTGATATGATGAGCATAGCCTGCTAAGAGATGGTGTCCAATTTGTGAAAGAAGGACAAAAATGGAGTCAAGTAGCTTATGTCAACTGCCATGAAGTTGCCATTTAGCAGATACTTCTAGTTGATTATGCAATGTAATAAGAAACATGTTTAATATTTTAATCTAAATGAAATGAGGGCTTTTGGATTTTTTTTTAAATCAGAAATTTGTGCAATGTTTGATCAGTTGACTTTTTAATCTGATTTTAAGAACTCTAATTATTCAGATTTATGTTATTCGCAATTTCTTTTCCTATTCTCCTTGTGTGGGTTTTTCATTATTTTATTTTCATTCTGTTTGTTTTTGGCTTACTGGCAAAGGACGGCGCCACTTTAATAAGTATAAAAAGAAGGGTAGGTTTTTTTAAATTTCTTTTTATTTCTTTTGCAACATCTATTTAGTTTGAAATAGTTACAAAGCTGTAACATGTAGTCGCTCTCTCTTTAAATTTATTCTAATGGATTTGCTGTTTGCACCACAGTAAGAATTCCTACCATTGCCATTTTCTTTGTTATGTGTGGGCTATTAATCTCTGTATAAAAAATGTAAAAAACTGTCAATTATTAGGTAAGTAAGGTATAATTACTAGAAGTAGTAACTCTTGCATTTTTTCAGTTGTTATTTAATTTCAGTTGTTTGAGACTCATCTTGATCTGAGGCCTTTCAGAGGCTTCTTACTTTGACAACAGTGCAGAAAGTAATGTTTTTTCATCCATTGAATACACTGCTTGAAACTGCTGTCTTTGTGCCATGACCAGAACGCTCCCAGTGGCATACAATGTTCTGGGAACACTGCAACGAAGACAACATTAAATTTTGGGGTGCATCCTACAGAATAACTCAGTACTTGGTTCATTGCTGTAGAGCACATGGCCCACAGGAGTGAATGGTGTCCAGCTGGTAGTGTATAGGAGTATATATTTCCTCTCTGTGTGAGTCAGGAAAACACTATTTGCCATCAGAACTTGGCCCAAAATTTTAGGAACTGGAAATAGCTTAAGCAGACAGAAGCTGCCTGGATTCTGAAGGAAAAGGTGAGGGGATGCTGAATCCCCTTTTTCCTCTGCTTGCCCTGCACTTGGCCATGGCCTCACAGAGGAGATGGAAGCTGAGGTGAGGCAGCACTTTGGGCCTCCCGTGGCACAGTCAAACTGAGGAAAGGGTCTTGAACTGTTCAAGTGGCTCCCTGCAAATGCAGTACCAGGTTATGGATCAGACAAGTGAGGGAGGGTGGATCAAACATGATGATGCCATCACCAGATGGGTTTGCAGAGCAAACAGCTGGAGAGGAACAGCAGTGTAGGAAAAGTGCCAGGTTTGTGGCGTTATTACAATATTGTCCTGAGCAATAACATAAGTTAAAGGTGACCTATGGTGGTTAATCCTTTACACACAAAGCAAATAAATAAAAGCAGCACCTGACTCCAGGGATGTATCACCTCAATACAACTTTGAAGGGACAATTGACAGATATGAAGATACAGGAAAAAATGATGATAATGCAGTGTTATAAACACACCAGCAGTGTGACTGTTGTCAGCCTGGGGGAACACTGTGGTAAAGGCAGTTTTAAAGAGGGGTGACAGGGTAGATAACATCTTGTGGATTGTGGAGGGCAAATGGGGCCTTCAGAGGGGAGACTGAGCACAGGAAACAGCTCCAAAAAAAAAAAAAAAAAAAAAAAAAAAAAAAAAAAAAAAAAAAAAAAAAAAAGCCGTTCTAAAGACCTGAAACAAGACTGGGAAAGAAGAGCCACACAGCTGAAGGTTAGATTAATAAATTAACAATATGATTAGTGAAGCAGTGCTGCATGTAAAGAAGACTGAAGACTGAATTTATCAATATGGAGAAAAAGGTGTTTATTTAATGTCAATTTTATTTACTGGAAGCCAGGGCAGAATTCTGACCTACAGATGCAATGCAGAAAAACGTCTGTAAAAACTTTGTCGAAGCTTGAATGCGAGGCAAGAAAATGAGTCAAAAAAAATCCAGACTATGAACCTTAATGAAAAGTAGAATGATGGTATTTTCCACTTTGATAAGCAAGAATGCAGGGCAGGGCTAATAAGAAGTGAGACAGAGAAAAAAAGGTAAATCAAAAAAGAAATAACTATTGGTAAGCATTTTAGATGTTCATAATAATAGCATGTATCATCTTACACTTACACTGTGCTGTTGAAGGAAGAAAAAAAATGTGCTTTTCTCTAGAAATGCTGCATTCCTGACTTGTCACCCACACATATCTCACATCCTTTCTTGCAGTTGACAGAATCCAGCATGTTCAGCTTCTCTCTTTGTATCTCTTTCTGGGTGGGTTTGTTTTTAGGTTTTGTGTATTTATGTGTGTATGTGTGCCAACTTCTGTGCGTGCTGCAGCAGCAGCACAGCCCTGGCTTGTCACTCAAATCTTCTCTCACAGTGGGTGGAAGCATCATTTTGATACTTGAACAGACAAGGCTGTCTTTGGCAGTGTTCCCCACCAGCAGTTCCCACCTCTGACTCAGTACCTTAAAATGCCTTTGTTATAAATTTTCTTGTTTTCCCAGTTCCATGTTTTATTAGCAGGCTATTTTCATTTCTTGCTAACTGGTCATGTCCTCAGTTGCCTTCCAGATTTTATGTACAGGGCAGTGATTGCCTGCCTGCCCTTGTTTTTCTTGGTTGTACAGAACTGTATTACACTCTAAAAAGGAGCTTGTGCTATTAACTCTGCCTAATATTAATTACAGAATAAATAAATAGACATGCAACCTATTTTGACAATGACTGACAGCCATTGCTGTCTGTCAGCTGCTAGCTGGTCTGCATGAAATGAGATAGTAGCTTTGATCCAGTGTCAGGTAGACAAGGAGAGCCAACAAAAAATCCATCACTGCAGCTCTTTCTAATTGGCAATTTAAGCAGGAGCCAAGGGCTGAAGGGGTCACAGGCTGTGTTCTTTCAGATTGTGAGTGCTCATGGCTCCAGAAGGGGTTCAGGGCAATAGGAGCCATCGTGTCTAGTCTGAGCTTCCTCATCAATCCTCATGGATCCTCCTGGAGACTGGAAGTAAGAGCAGGGGGATGGAGGGGCTGGGCTCTGGAATTCTACAGCAGATAGCTTGTTAAATTTCTGTTACAACACAAGGCACTTCCCATTAACATTTCACTGCTGCTTAGGAATGTGTACCTGTCCCTCCAGTACAGTATAGGTTGAACAGGAGGATTAGCAGTGCTCAGATTGCTCCCTTTTCTGCAACAGGCTGCAATTGGTGCTCATACCCCCTGCATACTTTGTAAGAGAGTATTTACAAAGTTGAAATAGCACCCAGGAGCTGCTTGTAGCGTTGGGAATACTTGAGGAAACATACTTTAAGAATATAGGTTTCAACATGCAAAATATTAACTTCACGTTGTTCTTAAAGTTTCTACAGCTTCTGCTGATTCCAGCATTGAATTTAGGGTTATAAAGAATTTATCTGCAAAAGATTTTGTCCTGAATAATTTTAAGTGGGGATTCCCATGTTGTTTAGAAGTACATCCTTCATTCTTTTTGTTAAGGTTGGGCCTCTACAGGGAAACAAAAATGCTTTAAATATTTTTAAGAAATTTATTTAATATTGTTAAATACACCTAATAGTTGCATCTCATGTGGCAATTTATTAGCATATTTTCTGTATTAAACCATCAGTAAACATACAGGCAAATTTGCCCATATGAATTACATTGTCTATTCATATGTTTCTGAGTTCATGCTGAAGCCTATGAACTTGAAATTATCTATGATTCCTTTTCCCAAAGAGCTTGTAGTGTAGTGGTGTAGCTAAGAAGGCAGATTTATTCTGCAGGAGAAAATTTCAGACAAAGCTAAAAGGATTAAGGAAAAAAAATAATGGGGAATACTGAGGAATTCAGTAATGAAGGAAGAAGAAAATAATTGACAGAAGTCACTGATGCCAGAGATAGACAAAATATGATAGGTGAAAAGTGAACATGTATGGAATTATAATTCTCATTTCAGCAAACACTTGGGTATTTTGTGTGATCATTCACTACCCCACCTGGAGAAACTCAGGGGCTAAAAAGAGCCACAGGCAGTAAGTACTGTAGCTGAGCTGGAACCAAATTTTATTGGCTTAGTATTATAAGAAAGTTTGCTTTGCTTATGTCCAAGATGGAAAGCACATGGAAACACAGTAAAATCTTATTAATGGATTTTTCTTCAACAACATTATGTAATATTTTCATACTTAATAAAAACTAGGTACATTCATTTGATCTCTCACAGGTGCCTTTGAAGACTGCTGTGTTATCAGTTACTTCTCTTTCTTCCCTTCTTAAACATGTGCAGCACAAACACATATATTTGTACAAATATCTTCTGTTTCAATGGAGTTCCAATAAGTAGAATATTTCAAAAGGTTCTGAGTGCAGCAGGGAAGTGGACATCCATATAAATACATGCAGGACAAAAACCATTGTGCAGCTTAGTTCTGGCAAGCCAAAAAGCTTTTTTCTTTCATAATACTTCCACTGGTGGCCAAGAATTTCTCTGCTCCTACTCTGCTCTCCTGAGCTGAATTGTGCTCGCTGTGCTGTATGCCTTGTAATTTGTTTTTGTGCTTAATTGGTTAGCTTATCTAATTGTGTTGCAATCTGCATCTTGGTTTTACTTTGCTTTGTCTCCTTGGAATTGTACTGGTGTTTGTTTATTTCATTAAGTTCTAAGGGTTCATCCTGGCAGTTGTGTTGGGATCATCTTGGAGTCCTTGTGATGATGGTAAATGTCATTGAAGCGAGTATGATTAAGTAGTATTGTAAATCACATTATAGAAATACAGCTGTTGTCAGACATCCTTAGACATTTCCCATCCCTGAACAACAGAAACAGCCCTGAATCATAGCCTCAGATTTCAGCATGCATGACTTCTTTCACACCTACACTATATCTGGATTCAAAACTGTAATTCAGATATTTTTCTATATTTAGTCCTTACTTCAGTAAGATTAAATTCAGTTAATTGTCATCCCCCTTCTCTTTCTCAAAACAAACAAAAAAATCTCTAATTCAAACATAGAAAAATGTTTAAATATCTGCAGCTAATGTGGAACTGTGCAGTTAAACATGTTATGATTTAACTTTTCTGGTAAATTTAACAAGGCAAATAATAGTAACTGAAATGAAACCAAACCAGCCTGCATTTTAAATACCGTGAATGCTGCAGGCTGTGGGTGCAGTCCTGCATCTACTGCACTGCTGTTTAGCCAGAGCTAAGCCACTACCACAGGAGCCATAGTTTTTACAGTGTTCACTGGGAGTGGTGTAAAACTTACAAAAATATTTGAAGGAATATTTCACTTTTTTGTTCCTTTTTCTAGAAGCATATGTGACTTTGTGCAGTTAGTGCTCTTCTGTTATGGATCACAACACTTATGTTTGGAAGGGAATTTCTAGTATTTGATGTTTGTCCTTACTGCTGCTTTTTTGTGAGCATCATCTCACTGCTGCTTTTTTGAAGCATCATCTCTTTGACTCCTCTCTGACTCTTTCCACTGAGATAGCAACTGAAAACTCTGGAATAGTTTAGTTCTGCCTTCCTCCGCAGTTTTCCTAGTGATGAAGTTATCAAAACAGAGGAATGAATATCTACATGCCTGTCTATGACAGTAGCTGATTTCAACATCTGCTGGTTCCCATCTGTTGGTAGGAAGTAAAACTTGTTTCTCTGCATGGTCTTGTAGCAACTTCACTGCTTATTTCTAAAGCAGGAATTTCACAGCTCTGATTCTGTGTTACTCACAGAAAAAGAGTTGGTTTGGTTGCTTTGGGTTTTTTCCTTCCTTTTCAAAGGCATAAAATAAGTGGCAAACTGATCAGTCTCATTCTTCCGTGGTAAGTCAGAACCAGAGCAAGGGAAGTTCCATTCCCTTGAATGCATTGATGCCTGTGAAAAAGAGATTGAGCTGTGTGGCTCTTTAACGTGCAGCAGAGAGGGAGGAGCTGATCTGGACTGGCTGCAAATCGCCTTCTCTGCTGTGTGGGGAACTGCACTCTTCCCTTAGCAGTGCAGTGACAGAGCTTCTGCTGTGGTGGAGGAAGAAAGAGCCAGGCTGACCAAGAGTTGAATCCAGAATGTACTGACAGAACAAAGTCCTCAAGACATTTGACTCCTGGCACAGCTAGCTGATTTATCAAGTGTCACTGCACTCAAATGTCCCCTTCTGTCTCCATCTCCAGTTTGTAGTTTGTTTTATGCCACTTTAATTCAGCTGTGACTTCTCCTTGGAGACAGAGCAGTGGTCTCTTTCCCTCCCCCTGAAGCACTCCAATATTTTTTATCTAAGGTCTTTGTTGGTGGTTAGTGAGATTGTCTAAGCTCATCTTCATAAAAGCAGTAATGGGCCTTCAGTCCTTTCAATCCACCATTAAAATAGTTCTGAGGTATTTGATATTGGCTTAGTTTTGACTTCCTTATTCATATGGACTGCAGTGTTATTGTTACTGAAAATGTTATAGGGTTAAATAACCAAGCAAAATTTATTTGTACCAACTGAGCAACCTCAAAGAGACTGTTTGAAAAAATTGTTGCATTTCTGGAAATTGGTGCTAGTGTAGGAAGACACATTTGTATTTCTTACATAGATTTTTTGTAACAGTTGTTAAGCTTAGCAATTATCTAATGGAAATAGGTACTTTGTTCAATGGTAGAGGAGGGAACAGCAAGTGTTTTCTTTTTGATGGATGGTCTCACACTGAAGGCATGAGAAAAAATATGACCTTTGTGATAAATTTGGGCCAAAGCAAAAGTTTGCTGAGTGTTCAGAAGAAAGTAAATATTAATTGTGCAGTTAATGCTGCCCAGTCACTTCTATAAAAATCATCCCATTTTTTTTGTAGAACAGCTTAAGTACTTATCGATTGAGAACTTCTATAACTCCCAAAATGGAGGCATCCCCATATCTCTACAGGTATTCTAAATGAATTGAATTAATCATAGGCTTAAAAGTCTCTAGTGATCTTCGTTAAGTTTCCTGGGTTTAATTAAAACATCTGTGCAGTTTTAATTTATCGATTCATCCAACTCATATGTCATGTTTTTAACACACCCCAGCATGCTCTGCATCATTTTTAACCCGATTTCCACTTAACTAAAGCAATTAAATTCACCCCAGATTAATTAAAGCATCCATACTTTAGTGCTTAAGTCAGCGTGTGCTGCTTTCCCCAAATGGTTTCTGAATGTCAGAGATTTGACACACCTGATGGGTTTTTTGTCCTTCTGGAAATTCTTCTGTGGGTTTCCTCCTTGCTTGCTAATGTGCAGTTTGGCACAGCTTAGGAGCTTGGTGGGGCTGGTGTTGGGCAACTGAAGTAGGGAGAGCAGAGCTTGACTGCTGTGAGAGACATTCCCTCTTGATGCTGACCTGGTGCCAGCCAGGGCAGAGCAGCGCTGCTGTTAAACCATTTAAATTAGTTCTGTGTTCTGGAGTCAAAGCATTTCATGGAGTAACTGCTGAATCACCTCATGTCAGTGACAGTTGTTCACAGTTGTTCATTCTCCTGCTTCTGGGTGAATTTCTAGAAGGTGATTTCTGCTTGGAAGAGCACGAGCTTTTAGAGCAACCTAAAAAAGACTTTGTAGATCTTTCTAATTGTCACTGTTCTTAAGAATGTTTCAGCCTGATGAGAGTTGGTGAATTTAGTGATCTCTGAAGAGTAGCCAGACTAGTCAAACACTGTTCTTCCTGACTGTGCAAATAGCACATTTGTAGGGTGCAAAGAGCAGGTGAGAGAACACAGTCTTGGATCATTCAGTTTCCCATTCCAGAATGTTTTTCTTGAGCATGATTTTGCTAGGGTGGAGTGGTTTCTCCCAAAGAAAGTCATATAAAATTATCATAAACTAGTAAAAGAGAAACAACAGAAACCATGAAGTGGTCTTAGAAGTTATTTCAGATTTTCATATCCACAAATGAACTTCAGTAAAAACTAATAAGTTTGTAGACAAGTAATGGAATGTGCAGCCAACTGATTGAAATAGGTTTAAACAGAAAATATGAAGGGAAGTGTTGTCAAACAAAACCATTGTATTTTCAGACTACAACTAATAGATTTATGTCTTATTTTTTAGAAATTACTGTGGGCAAATACTTGGTGCAACAAGGGATATGATAATTAAGGGCAAATATTTGGTGTAAGATGGGATGTATAATAAAACAGGGGATATCTTAGTACTTTTTTGTTTATAATATTAATGTAAAATCTGGAGCCAACATTTTGAATCAAGTTGACAGCAATTAATTTTTTTAATAACTGGGCAGATTTTCTAAAATGCAAATGCTTTTGATTCCTTTGGGTATAGTAATTTTGTTGATTTTAGGCCATTTTGATTAAGATTGTTCATACATAAATAGGTATGACTTAATTTTAGGAGAACAGGAACTTGATTGCAGCTTTTGCAGTGAATCTAAAATTATCTGGGGCTTTGGTAGACGGTTGTAGGATTCAACTCTTACATCAGTAAAACACATGTTCACCTGCTTACTTATTAATCTAAATTGTCCATTGAATATAAATTAATATGTGTAGTCTAAATGCTGCATATGCATCACCAGCATAAAAACCAAAAAGAAAAAAATGCCAGTAGAGTGTGACTCTGCTCTCATCTATCACATTAGGAACCAGGCAGTTGTACACAACATTTGTCTTGGCTCTTTCCTCTATTTCTGCTCCAGTTTGGAGCTGACCTGGAGTGCATTTATAGGCTTCAGATTAGACTGTCAAAAACTGGAATCCATCTTCTTTATATGTTGGCAAAATCGTGCATAATCTCTCAGCAGTAGCAGCCTAATCTCTGCTAAAAGGAAGTCCAAGTGTGAGGTATTACAGAGTCTGAATTAATTATCCCCTAGAGGAACTGCACCCAGAAGGGTCCCTGGTAGGGCTCAGGAGTTTGACCTACATCTGTCTTCAATTCAATTCCTGGTGGTCAGTGGAAAAAAAAAAAAAAAAGACAATTTCAGATTCGTTATGCAAGTGTGCTTGCATTATCCACTCCTTTATATAACCAGGAATTTGTGCAATTCCATGTCCAAAGAGCATAGCAAGGCTGCCCAAATCAGTTCAGTGATTTTATGTGACTGAAATTTACTTCCTTCTCTTAAACAGGAGCACCTACAGATACAAATAATTTTCTGAGGTGTGGCAAAATTCTGTAGAGTTCAACAAGGGCTGAACATATCTTACACTGGAGTATAAATAGTGTCTCTTCAGAATGCTTTTTTTCTGAACGTGTTTATTTGTTTAGAGGGAAGTAAAGCCATAATGGCTGAGACCAAAATTCCATTTCACCCAGGATTTCAGCTATAATGGTGATATACAGCAGGTAGCTGAGGGAGAGTAAAAGTTTTATTTGTCTTTGTTGCTTCTCCATTAAATTCTTCTGGTTCTAGACGTAGTGTGTGCTAGGACTTACTACAACAGACAAAGCCTCTTTGTGTTCAGTAGCCTTTGCAGATTTTCATTCCATGAATTTATTGAAATTCTATGATCGATCACAGAATGTTCATCCATGAGTTTTAACTTGTCAATTAATCTTGTTAAAACTGTTTGATGGAACAGTCAGCAGTACTCAGGCACTATAGATAATTTCCAAGCTCTTTTAGTTCAGTCTTAAGGTCATACTTGAACTCTCAGTCCTGATTTTCCATACTATTTACATGGTGAACAAACAGCCAAGCTCATCTTTTTTGCATTCCAGCTTGTGGTAAGAAAAATATGGTTTCTATGCAAAATTGGGGCTTGAAAGCATTATGGATACAACCATTTTGGCCCTTACCCAAATACCAACCCTTGGTACAGTCTTGTCATGGGCATCTCACCACAAAATTCTGTGCTACACACATTAAAAAATTAGATGGGACCAAAAATTCTATTCTTCCTCTGCCATGTTTTAAATTTTATATTTGAATGAAAAACTGAGCTGTTTGCAAAATAAGAATAGTATAAGGGCATTGCTTTTGACCTGGTCCAGGACAGGAAAGCACTGTAGATGCAAATTCAAAAACTTCCAGTCTGCATATATTTGTGCCCAGAGACTCAAATAATTTTGAAGAGAAATATACCACTTTGTCTATTTTATGAGGAGGAGCTGAAAAAAGTCTACAGTAGAGAACTGACAGCCTAGATCCTAGTGGTACAGGACTCTCTCTGCACCAGGGTAATGTTTGCTCTACAGCAAGAAAAACCAAGCCAGAACTCTGCCTTCACATCCTGTTTGGAGCTCCATGTAGCAGGGGAAAACCTCTCAACCCAGCAGCTGTGTAATTAATCCAAGTTCTTCAACAGCCTCCAAGCATTTGCCTCCTCAGATATCCTTTGCTGGTTTCTTGCCATGCTCTAGAAGAACTGCTCTGGTGAGTATGTGTGTGTGGACACTGGAAGGGGGGTGCAAGGAGTGTGTACACAGACTGCAGCTGGGACACCATGGGTTGTCACTGGACAAAATGGTGGCTTTTGATGCCAGAGTCTTTGGGCATTATCCCTGGCCAACTCTGCTCCTCATCTGTGTGTTATAGGCTGTTACCAAATTGCCTTTCCTCATGCATCAGGGAATATGAAGGTTAATCCAAAATACCCTTTACAGAGAGAACTTTTAGAAGGGGTGTTTGGCTTGTCTTTCCTGCTCCAGTGATGTTCTCAAATACATGCAGCCTGCAGGACTTGGGTCTGCAGTGTCTCTTCATCAGCTGAGCCCCATGTTAAAAATTTACTCTGATTTTCTTCAAATACAGGTAAAGGGCATAGTCCCATAACCAAAGTCAAAGGTTAACAGCTGTTTTGTATATCCAGACCTCACTCAGGACATACACTTTTGGGCCTATGTTTCCTGAGTGTTACCATAACTACTCCTGAAGATCTCTGTCCACCTTTTGCCAGTGCTGGTGTAAGATGTGCAGTTGATCTCTCCTCAGAAATGAGATGGAACTTGGTTGTTCCATTACATAATCCAACAGACTTTAAGCAATCAGTTCTGTCCTGGACCAGGAGCTGCCCACTTCCCATGGGGAAACACAAGCAGTCCTAGATAACAAGAAATCTAGAATATTATTGAGGAGTTTGCGCATCAGCTGAAGCCGCCAGGATGTAAAATGAGGGTGGACTGGTTTGGGTCTCATCCTGCAGCAATATGATCTAGGAAATAGGCATAGAAGAACTCTTTTTAAGCTACCTGCTTCTGTTCTCTATAGAAAAGCAGCTTGATTCTCTCTCTTCCTCACACAAGACAGACTATAAACCCATAGCAAAAACAGTCATGAAGAGCTATTCATTACTGCAGTGACAACCCAGCTTCTTATAATAATCTAGACCTTCTTGCATTCTTGCTTACATGTTTCTCCTGCAATCTCAGTGACATGGCAGTCTTGGAGATGCTAAAATCTGTCCCAGAATCTCTCATTTTTCTCATTCTCAAAGTGATATTCCTATAGTTTGCAGAATAACTCCAGCAGAGTTGTAGATTAAACTGTGGCTTTAAGTTGCAAGTGCCTTAATCTTAACTGTATCCACTTCATCCCTAAGGTTAAGTGACAAATTCTCTTGTTTGTCCAGAGTCAGTTCTGGTGTCACTGGCATCGTGACCGCCCCGGCAAACCCCTGAAGGCAGTTTGCTGTTCAACTTACAGACAGGCTTCACAAGGACTGAATAGATCCGTCAGCCACAGCAAGACCTTTGACCTGATGGATACATGAAGAGAGGAATGAAAAGCTGTGACATGACTTTCAGCTTTTCTTAAATTCCTGAAGCACCATAGCAGAGTCAGGGAGCACTGAAAAAACTGCTGGGGGAGCTCTTCAGCCCAAGACCCAGCACCATCCAGTAACCTTCCTTCTGCAGTGCCAGGCTCTGGTATGCCAGAAGCTAACCATACAAATCCAGGGCAAAAGCAGGAGCTAAGAATGGTTTCCCCACAGACAAGTTCCAAATAGCAGATGCACATCACCCCTAGCTGGACTGCAGTTTCCCATTGACTAATGAGACTTAGGGACAAAGCAAGCAGAGAAGTGATCTTACAGCAGGTGGCTGGCGCAGAATTACAGGTCCAGACCTCTCTAGCTAGGTCTAGACTGGTCACAGTTGAGTGGCTTGGACGCTTTTGTTGTTTTTGTTTTCTCTTTTATTTTTAAAATGGGTTATTTCTGCTCAGTCCCTCTTTCAAGGTGGTATGCTGTTTAAATAGTTATTGTCTTTATTTGAGTTTTCATGCTAGAGGAGAGGTTTGCAGAATAGAAATCCTTTCAGGAGTTGATTCACACGTTGATCTGTAAAAGAACAAAACAAGAGCTGTTCCTCACTCGTATCTAGCTTGTGAGTCAGCTTTAAGTTTTTGTCCTTACAACTACTTGAAAAAATATGGTTTCTCCAAAGAAACTGCCTAATGCCCACAGATTCATTTAGCCTTCCTGGGACCTGTTCTTTCCATGCAGCTTTATCACAGTGTGAGGAGTTGGGTGGGCAGAAGCAAGTGTGTCCTAGTGCAATTGGGGAATCCACACTGAGAAACCATCAGTAATGACAGCTCTGATTCTCTGCAGTGGCATGGAAACATAGAGAGGATTTGCATCCAGCATTATTTACTTCCTTCTGTGGTGGGCTTCACCAAAGGGACTGCAGACTTAACCACCCCATACACGAGCTGAGGGGTGCCTTGTCCTAGAGAGAGAGATTTTTTGTGTTAAAGTGAGTTCCAACTAAAAGACCAGGGTCTATACAGTGTTTCAGGGTGTGCAAGATGACACCAAGAAACTTGACACTCATGATCACTCCAGGTCTTCAAAACAGGCTGCCTTCTGATCACTTGCCCAAAATCCTCTACACTATAGAAAGAGAGCAGGACAGAAATTATTACCTCTACATACTGATTTGAGAAAATGTATCAGTGTCAGCCCAAAACAAGCCTTGAAATTGAGAGTTATGGACAAATGAATTGTGCCCCCAGGTCTTCATAGCCAAAAAATGGAAGTGGTGCTGGGTTGATCCCTTTCCTTCTGGCTCACCTGGTGACTTGCAGGAGCTGCACGCCTGATCAGGGAAAGGCTGTGCTGGGAACTGAGCCAGGCTCCTCAGGGGAACATGCAGCCAGAAGGATCATCCATACAGCATTCAAGTTGCTGTTAGTTCAGTGTGTGGTACATCATGGAAAGATGTTTGATGCTGAGGTGCAAAAAGATGTAAGAGAGACTGTCATGGAGTACAGTGTGGGGACAGTTTCTCTGTGTGGTATTTCAATACAGCTGGCTCAGTAAACTTAGCTCAGAAACCAGCAGAAAGTTAGAATCAACTTTTTCACTGAACTCAGTATATACCACATCTGAAATGAAAATGTTGCTTGTTGCAGCAGACCTCTCATTAGGGTAGAAATGAGCCAAGACATAGACTCTCATTTAACAGCATGAAAAGGGTCCCAGTTTATTCTTCTTTACAGTTCAGCCATTCTGACTCTGACTACAGCAAGCTCCTGTTGTTGGCTTCTCTGACAGCCCCTGACCGCTGGCTGTTCCTGCTGGAATGTGACTGCAAGTATTTCCTTGCTGCCTCTGACCACAGGCTCGACTGTGGCTGCAGGCTCCAGCAGCAGGCTCTAACTCCATCAAACCCAGGCTGACCTCACAGCAGATCTTCTGCAGCAGCAGCTTTCTTCCTAGTTTTGTTCTTCGTTGTGTCTCTCTGGATCTTTCCTTCTTCCTCAGGGCTCCTCTACCCCCAGGCTCTCCCTGACCAGCCAGTCCACCCCTTCTATACACTTGTCTTTATTAGTCACAGCTGTGACCCATTAAGGGCAAGGCTGTTCTTCTCTGGTAATTAGTACAACTGTGAATTACCAGGGGTGAGGTCACTTGTAATCCCTTCTGCTACACCTACAGTTGCCGATGGAAATTATATTTTATTCAAATTTCTGTTCATTTCTGCAATGCAGAAGAAAGCAACTGGACAGAACTTATAGGAGAGAACACCAGTAATGCAGTAGAATGAAGTCCTCTTTGCTACCAAGGGATGGATAATATGGATCTAAGACATAGGAGCAGTAGCAAACCCCAAACTTCAGCATACTGACTTTGATATTGTTCTACTGTAGAAGAAAAATAGACCAAAAATATTATACATATTATATGACATACAGCCCATTAATCTGTAGTTTTAATAGAAATAATTCTCAGCACTCTAAATTTTAGCTAACATTTCAGTTTAGAAATCTGAATTTTATTTTTTCTGATCAATTTTTTCACCTATTTTCAGATAAGAAAATTCACAAAAAAATCTGTCCTGAAATCTGTTTTTGCAGCAGATCAATGGGACAGTAAAGATTAATAAGGATTGCTGGGCTGAACAATGGAGAAGTTGAATAACTGGACCATTGCACATTTCTTTGTAGGAAATCAATTACTTGGGTTCTTCTTGATCATTGGGGTTAAAGGGATAATAGAAGCCAAGAAGACATTAGGACCTTTTAATGATTAATAGTAGCTTTTGAGTATATTTTTGGCACTGTAACACCGGGTGTTCGTTTCTAATTACTTTGAAGAGGGAAAAGACAGGGAAATACTTTTCTGTCTTTATCAAACTGCATCAGAGAGAAGAGCACAAAAGTGCTCCAAGCTTTTCTTAAAGATTCTCTTCATTACTCCCATTTTCTGTTATTTCTCTGGGATTTTTTCCATTTCTCTGGCTAGTGACCACACGGCCGGTCTTTGACAGGCCCAGAAGTTCACACATTGCCATGTTCCCAAGGGAGACGTGAGCACACAGGAGTGAATGTGACTTAGGAAAACACTTATATGCACCTGGGTTTCAATCAACCACTTGTTTCTTTCCCTTGCTCTGCATATGTACAACATCTGATTCCTGGCACCCAAGACCTACTGACTACTTTTATTATTCATATCTTCACTTCATTTGCATAAATGAATATTTGCTAAGAATGTCTTACCCCCTTAATAACACAGTAACGAGGGGTAAGGGTTAATGGTGCTTTCTTGCCAGTACACACAGGGTAAAAGCTGTCATTGGGATCCAGGGAAACAAGGCTCAGCAGGGATAGTGGTGCCAAGGTGCATTTGTAGTAGCTGAAATCTTGTGTCATTCTGGTGTTCAAGATTCTTACACTAAAAACCAAAGGGTATAAAAATGTTTGGCCACATTACATTAAAGTGTTCTGGTAAAAGAAAGATGCCATATAATAAGCTGTTGTGGGGACTGAGTGTTTTGTGTTCTATCTATGAAAATTGGATGTCACCTAGAGGAACAAAGCAGAGTAATGTCAAACTCAAATCTGTTCACATTACCCCATTAGTTATCCCAAACATTATCAGTATTCTCCAAAGAATAGGATTTGTATTCTCAGAATGCCCAACACATATGTGCTTTATTAAATAGCAATCAAATTATTTGTTTGAGAAATGAAGAACTGAACCACTGCAAATTATCTTGGATTATTTTTTCCTGAGTAACTGAACATATTTGAGTATAAGTGTTTGATAGTGGATTTTTAGTGCACTTTTACATGACTACATGCATGACCCTGTGTGTTGTTCTTCTTTCATTCCGTTTTCCAGCTGCCTGCCCCGTTCTGTGCAGTGGCAATGGTCAGTACTCCAAAGGCACCTGCTTGTGCTACAGTGGCTGGAAAGGTCCAGAATGTGACGTGCCCATCAGCCAGTGCATTGACCCCTCATGTGGAGGTCATGGCTCCTGCATCGAAGGGAACTGTGTCTGTTCTGTGGGCTATAAAGGAGAAAACTGTGAGGAAGGTAGGATATTTTTTTTTCTTATTGTTAGTTTGTTTTCTGGGTTTGGGAGTTATTTAATGGCTAGGAAAAAAGGAATGAATAGAATAAAAATGTAAGCATAAAACTGCTGTAGCAGGTAAAAGAGGGTAAAAATGTAGTCCACCACAATTTTACTGATCTATCAGAGTTCAGACCAAACTTCAGGCCTTCTGTATACATTGCTTTGCAGTACTAAGAGTGTCTGCCACAAGTAAACCTGAATAATTCCTTTGTTGAAGAGCAAAGAAAAATCTTTTCTTATGGATTATGTTTACCGAACAGTTTAGATGTGAAATGCTGAGGGAAAAGGAGCAGTGGTAGACAAAATTGTATAGCTTCAACTTCACACAAAGCACATATCAATCACTATTAAGACAGAAACTGATGAAAAATATTTGAAAGACTTGGATATCCATGTTACTTACAGACTTAATGTGGGGCAAATTGCTCCTGTTGGCTGCAATCATAAGGAAGTTAAGGATTAAGGAGAGGTAAATGGCACACACGAGCAATAACTGTCCTTTAGATGCAGAAAAGCTTTTCAAATTCAAAGTGTCCAATTCCTTGAGTATGTAGAATGAACAAATTTTTAACAATAACCCATGCAAAATGTGGTCATAGATTTAGCTCAATAATGGTTGTTTTCTGTTAGAATGCACAATGTAAATTGGACTGCTTTTCTTTTTAAAATATATTACTATGCTCCAGTTTATTAATCCTCCAAACAGAGAAGCAGCTCGAGTACTGAAGTGATAGGGCTGGGGTGTCGTGCTGTTAGGACTGAGGAATTCTCTGGATTATTCTGAATGGGTTGCAGAGCTGTATTGATACTGTGTGTATCAGTTTTCATCTTACCCTGTAGTGAACAGCTGTCTCTCCCATCAGAAATGAAACGGAAGAAAACTGTGGATGAGCAAACCACTAAGGGTTTTATTGTCAGGATCGCAGTCATCACCTTTAGGACAAGATCTGGCATTAGTCTGAGTGGATTTGTGGTAAAAGGAAAAAAAAAAAAGAAAACCAAAGAAACCAAGGATCCTCACTGGTGGGACTGCAATTGTTTGTTCAGTTCATTCTTGTCATCTGCTTCCACTAAATCCTCTCAACACTGATTGTTAGGGCTTTTCTCCAGAATTCAGTTGAAGCCAAGAGTTTTGCGTTGTTTTTGACGGATTACATTTTAAACTATATCCAGAAAATGCTGTCATGTCTTTTTTGCCCCTTAGAATTTATAGTTCTGAGTTCACCCTGAGTGTGTGATACTAGGAGATATTCAAAAATTATCTGAAATGCCTTACTTTAACTATCATTCTCATGAAAATCAAAGATGGAAAAGACTGTCTTTAACATGCTCTACAGCAGCCAATCTGTTCCCCAGGACTGCAGAACCTCTCTTTCTGGTACTAACTGCAATTGTTTGCTTGGTCTCATTAAGTTTTATACATTTCATCATATTTTATGTTGTTGTATAAATGCGTGTATTATTAGAGAGATTATGGTAGATAGCCTAAAATGATCTTTGTTTCATTTAATTCAAGAAATTTTACCTTGCAGCCATTCCTCCCTCACTTTGATTGTAATTTCCAGGTAGTTGAATGGAATTCTCTCTCTGCTTTCAGCTCTCTAGAATGGCTGTGGTCTGTCTGGGCCATGGGTCCCCATGGATCTATCTACCTTGAATCCCCAAACTCCTGTAAGAGAAATAGGCTCCTGTAGTGCTTAGTCCATCTTATTGTCAGGTGAATGTTTGGAATGGTGAAGCAGAGACATCAGCAGCTCCTGAGAAGTTTCTAGAAAAAGTCAGTGCAGGCATTTTTGCAAAGGTATTGGGTTAACTCCAGCCAAAATTGGGACCACAACAAATCTGTCAGTCAACAGAGCTTTTTGGGAGGTGAATGGCTATGTGAGATGAAAGGATATACATTATTTAATCAACACTGTGCTTGGAAGGATACGTTTCTTCCTAAAAAGATAAATGTATTACAAAGGCAGGAGGTATTGATTGCAAACTTGGAAGGGGCCAATAACATTACAAGAAAGGTTAAAGTAACCTTTTGCATATATGATTGGGCAATAAATAAGTCAATGAATTAATTTGCAAATAAATAAAAATCAACCACCATGTTTCTACTCTAAAATTCCATTTCTTTTGTACATATTTCTCACATTAATTGAGTACTGTGGGAGAAAGGATATGAAGTGATGTCTCTCTAATTAATCATCTAGTCTTAGTTAAAGTTTTTGCATGAGTAGAAATTTTACACTTTTAATGGTAGAATGATAGAAATAATATTTCTATATTTATATATAATATATGAAATCTCCTCTATTGATTTGAACTTCCAAAAGGAATGGCAAAGGTTGATTCATTTGCCATTTTCCAACTAGGATATTGAATTAGAATAAGTGGGTCAGCAATTTTTTTTTCTTCCCAATAGCTTTTTATTTCTGATATTCATCATGGTTATATTGTTCAAACAATTTACCTGAAATGAAAGTGACACCAAAATCAATATTTTTGATGCACAATTTTTGCAGCATAAACACTGTTTTTCTATTAACAAATTTGCACAGAAGATGAAGTGGGGTATTTGTCAGGCTTCATTCAGTCTACTTTGGGGGGACACAAGTGAAATTGCCAAATTAGGTTAAGTTAAGGGTGGTTTTCTTGTCACTTTCCTGGTCGAGTCATTTTTCAATGACATTTAACTTCGTAAGTGTAATTCATGGCTCTTTGGGGACTTCGTGGTACATATTGTTTGAAAAACTCCTTGACCTCCTTTTTGTCCTTAAGGATATAAATTGCTTTCAGTACCTTTTTTTTGTCAAATCTACAGAGGGCCCAATACTAAATGAGCTCTAATGATCTGAGCTGCCAGGGGGCTGTGAGTTCCAAGCCCAACGTACTTGCTGAGGTGCATTCTCCTTTGTTTAAACACCAAAGATGGTCCATGTATAAGTCCTGATTAAATGCCATTGTAAACCCTGCTGCACCTCAGGGCCAGAACCTCTGCAACACAAGTCAGTGCAGTTCTATTGCAGGTAATCACATTATGCTAATTTCAACAGCGAGGATCTGGCCCGAGATGATAATTCTGAGCATGTATTAAAATAGAACGAGATTGGAGCTCAGAGTAAAAACTCTCCTCAGTTTAAACTTTGAAAGCTGCTCCTTACCCAGATGATAGAACAAAACAGCTGTAAAGCACATTTGTCTGGAACAAAGGACAAAGGTGTTTAGTGTGTTATCCTGTAAAACAAGGGAAACTGGGGGCTTAGGGCATTGATAGGCTCATTCTGTAGAAATAAATCAAAGCTGCATGAGCACTGTAATTCAGGATAGAGGGAAGACAGTTAATTTATGTAGCAGAAGGTGGTGTTTTTCATATGCTCCACATTCCTTTCATTAGTGCTTTCATTTGAGAAGGAAGATGATACATTCCTGACAAGGAGAGTACATTATGACTTATCATTATCTCCTAAAGTTAGCTGTCCTATAACAACGTTATACACGTACTACCCTTCTACATTTTCTGTTAAAATATATATTCTAAAAGAGCCCAAAATAGACCAAATGTTGGGGGGAAGTAACCTTCATCCTTAAAGTAGATTTACCTAAGTATTTGTGTACTTTACTTCTTTATTCAGTCAGACTGTTTTATCACAGCTCTGTGACCATTGAGTTCAACAGCAGTTGCACAAAAGATGCATTGTAAACTTCAGACAGATTATAATTTGGCTAAGCACAAAGAAGAACTATACAGGACAAGCACTATGTCTAATTTAAAAGAGTTTATGAATTTGTCAACTTTGAGGTGAACCACGAACCAATCTTGGTTTACCTATAAATACAAAATTATATTATAATATTTTCATGTCCAATTAACTCAGCTTTAAATCTTATAGAAAAAAAGAAAAAGCAAACCCAAAATAATACCCGTTGTCATTATTAAAATGAAAATTTTGTAAGAAATTTTATAGTAATTTATTCCTGAAATACTGTATTCTGAATTCTATACTACTGTATTCTGATAACTCATTTTATTGCATCTCTAAATGCACCTGTCTCAATCCTCTGCCTTTATCTAATCTATATACTTGCTTTAAATGTTCTACAACTAAATAAAATAGTTTGACAAGGCTCTGTGTTTATAGAAAAGTTGAGATTTGAAAGATAAGTATTGTTCACATCAGATGGAATGAAAATGTCTCTGCCTTAATTTGGAAGGATCAGTTTGGAAAAGATTAGAGATAAATAACTTTCATTATAAACTCAGATCTTCCTGGAGCAGCAAGAGAGAATGCAAATCATTCTTTTCTTGGTCCTGCTCTTGTGAGCTGATATATACCAGTCATGAGCTATACTACTGTATTCTGATAACTCATTTTATTGCATCTCTAAATGCACCTGTCTCAATCCTCTGCCTTTATCTAATCTATATACTTGCTTTAAATGTTCTACAACTAAATAAAATAGTTTGACAAGGCTCTGTGTTTATAGAAAAGTTGAGATTTGAAAGATAAGTATTGTTCACATCAGATGGAATGAAAATGTCTCTGCCTTAATTTGGAAGGATCAGTTTGGAAAAGATTAGAGATAAATAACTTTCATTATAAACTCAGATCTTCCTGGAGCAGCAAGAGAGAATGCAAATCATTCTTGGTCCTGCTGTTGTGAGCTGATATATACCAGTCATGAGATGAATTCAAGTTGTTTAAGACATTAATTTGACCTTGACCTTCAATTCCACAGCAAAAGGTACTTGGTGAAGCCTCCATGTGGGTATTGCCAGTAAAGCATAGCATTGTTATACAGATTCATGATATAAGATAAAAATTTGGAAACTCATAATGTTACTGATAAAGTTCATTTGAAAGACAGCTTGTAACATTCCTTTATAGGACTGAAACAGCAACTGAAATTCCATTACATCATTTTCCATCATAACTATTTTCACTTTCTTGTTTCTGGGTTGAATTCCTTATCTGTATCTGGTTTTACTTCTTTAAGAGAAACAATCTCCTGGTTTAGAATATGCGTTGAAGTAACCAAGGTTCTCAGTTTCACAGCTCAGCTACTAATGGACCATGGATCAAACATTCAGAAGTGCCTAAATAATTAGGAGTCTACATGAAGCTGAAAGCAACTGACATTCTGACTTCTGTGTACTTGGAGTGGCTGTCCTAATGTTCAAACAATGCTCTAACATTTTAATAGTAATAATAGCAGTTTTTATAAAGATACTCCAAGTAAAAAATGTTTTTAAACTGCAAATTATTAACTTATTTAGTACTTGAAATACACTGCATGACTCATTGGAGCTTCAGTGTATTTCAGAAGAAATGTCTCCAGGTTTATGTGTGAAACTCTGACTATATATATATTTAAGTGGTATTTTTAAGTCTTCATGCTTCTCCACCACAGCATTCCTGCAGTAAACTGTCATTGCACAGTCAAACCCCGCTTGATTTATTTAATATAAAATGTAAATTACTTCACTTTCCCATTCTCAGACCAGGTTTTAATATGACTTGGACAGCTCCCTCAGTTTGCTCTATTTATCACCATGGTCCAGACTTTCCGGAGCACATTTTCCAAACACCCCCTCGTGTGAAGTGACCCTTCTGCACACGTTTTTTTGTTTCCTCCTGCAGTGGACTGCTTGGACCCGACGTGCTCCAACCACGGGGTGTGTGTGAACGGGGAGTGCCTGTGCAGCCCGGGCTGGGGAGGAGCGAACTGCGAGCTGCCCCGCGCGCAGTGCCCCGAGCAGTGCAGCGGGCACGGCTCCTACCTGCCCGACACGGGGCTCTGCAGCTGTGACCCCAACTGGATGGGCCCCGACTGCTCCGTTGGTAAGATGGCACTCTTGCACCGAGAATGACTCAGGAACACGCGGGAGGCAGTTCTGCAGAAAGAGCAAAAGAAGGCTTTGTTAAGAGAACCGCGCGGTTTTTATAGAGTGGTGCGATACGTTCTGTTTGATTGGCTAACTAACAAAAACACCTTCCTCATACACCGTCCTTGAGAAGAACAGAAAGATGAAGTAGAAAAACACCACCTGCAGATTGTTTATACTGACAAGTTATCACATCCTTACACCTCCCTAAAAATTCTCACAAGCCGCTGTGAGCAACGCTTGCCGTTTCTCTCTCTCTCTCTGTCCCATGGCATCCACAGTAAGAAAAAGAGTTTTTTCCTCATTTTGCAATCATGTTGCTGTTTTGTTCAAAGGTTAATACCTATGGCGAGTCTGAAATGCAGTAATAATTGAGAAAGTTGTCTTTGTTACACCATTTGGGCTTGTTTAATTTTGTTGGGAAGAACTGTGGATATGCTTCTATATATATTTTCATGACATTCTTAATTTGGTTGGGAGATTGTGTTTTGTTCTAACATGGCTTCTCTTTTAGACTGAAAAAGTTACATAAGTGTACTTCAGTTTCTCAACTGTAAATGAAAATGTTCAATGTTTATAGGCGAAAAATACAGGGAATTTTGCTTTTACATTGTCAGTTGAACCTTGAGATGGTGCTGTAGGTCAAAACCCAGTGTCTCAAAACAATATTTACATTTTTCACAGTTATTCAGTTATTTCCTGAGGTTAATCAGCTGGAATACCCTACCAGTGGCATGAATATCAAGATGTGTTTTCTGCTTTATGGATAAGCAGTCAGAAAAATTCAAGAATGAGAGTTTTGCTGCCACTTTTTTTGGTGATGCATGGGGCAAAAGACCCTTCTACTTATCTGAAACTTAGCTGGCAGAGAGCAGTAGAATTTTTGGAGTGAGACACCAGATAACTGACCAAGTCAGTAATAGGAATACAAAAATCTCTCCTTGGAAAGTGACTTTTACCCATCATTCTAAATGACCCTGAATTGCTGCCATTCTCTGCCAAATGAGTTTTAGGTGAGTTTCAGTCTCAATTCTTAGCAAATCAATATCTGTCAAAATCCAGGTCCAGGTTTGAGTAGAGCAGAGCCACCTGCTCGCCTCCTTTGCTGTTGGGGACAGCACCTCTGACACTTGTTTGTGTCTGTGTGGAGGATGCAGCTCTTGTGGCTCTGTCCAGTGCACATTAGCAGCTTTTTTTAAACTGATGCTTTGGAGTGGCTACCTAGAACAGAGGCTAGACAAGGTTAAGAGAATAAAGTGGGTAATTATTTATTAAAGACCTTCTATAGATGCACCTTGGGCATTTAAAAGCCTCCAAGGGGGACTACATCCAGGATGGACAATGATCATGAGTTTTTCAGAAAATTTTAAGTTTGGTCCATTTACATATCAGGGGTTAATCCTCCAATTACAGCTTCAGGTAATGAAGTCACATTCCCCCAGTTTGCTCCCCCCAAATTCACTTTTGTTTATACTTTTCATGGCCTAAGACTGTAGGGTGTCCCTGAGTTTCAGGCCTAGAGGAATTCTTTCATCTGAGCAAAATGTGTAAACAGTAGCTAACACTTCACATGGAGTTTAGTTTTGTACTAATGCAGTACAGGATTTGAAAAATATAAAGACATATATATTAAAAAAATAAAGGTGTTTATATTAAAATATTTAAAAATATAAAGGCATTTGAAAAACCTTAAGGCATCAAAGCGACTTTTAATTTGGATTGCTTTTAAACACAAATTAAATGCCAGCTTTCATCAGAATGTGAGCAGGGCAGCTTTTGGGAGTGCAGTTTTGAGGAGAGGTGTTGCTGTGCTGCTCCCTTGCCCCTGAGGCTGGCAGTGACTGCTGTTCTCTCTCCTAGAAGTGTGCTCGGTGGACTGTGGCACGCATGGCGTGTGCATCGGCGGGGCCTGTCGCTGCGAGGAGGGCTGGACAGGAGCGGGCTGTGACCAGCGTGTGTGCCACCCCCGCTGCACGGAGCACGGGACTTGTAAAGATGGGAAGTGTGAATGCAGAGAGGGCTGGAATGGGGAGCACTGCACCATTGGTAGGCAAACGACAGGCACCGAAACAGGCACATATTGCTTTCTTTTCATAAATCGTAGAGACATAGTTATTGTCGTGGACTGTAATGGGCTGTTCCCTTAAGGACCCAAGTGCTCTCAGGTATCAACCCTGACTCAAAATGTGTTGGGGGAAATGCAGGTAGGCTCTTGGAATCATTTCAAATCATTAACAATGATTTGAATCACTAAGGACACAAGTGCCCTCAGGTATCAACCCTGACTCAAAATGTGTTGGGGGAAATGCAGGTAGGCTCTTGGAATCATTTCAAATTATTAACATTTCAAATCAGTAACAATGATTTTTGTAGATTTTTTTTCTTTTTATAGAGAAAAAAAACCATACAGAAACAACACAACAACAAATTCCACATTAATAAGTAAAGATGAAACAAATGGTACCATGTGTGATATCAACAAATACAACACATGGTACTATGGAGGAGATCTCAGTATCATCTGATCCTGAATGATTTTCAAACCTAACTAAGCATTCCTTTGTGTGAATGGCCTCTTTTTCAATTTCCCAGTCTGACCCATCCGTGCTGTCCTGCTGTTGTACCTCATGTGTGAAACACAGCCCAGCAGCAGCACCCAGAGCAGGGCTCAGTGCTGGGGAATGTGTGTTCTGCTGGTACAGGATCAGCTCCCTGGCGTTCTCCCATGCTGTGCTGGGACAGTGGTCCTGCTGTTTGCATGGAGACAGTGCCAGCCTGTGGGCTGCTGTGAGCCCCTTCCCTGAGAGCCTGCAGCTCACTGCAGCATCAGCATCACAGTCTCAGCTGGGCTCTGTCAGCCTGGGAAGTTCAAAAAGGTCATCCCTACATAAAGCAATGATGTTCTATCCTCTCAATTACCATGCTTGAAAATTTACTTGAATGAGAGATTAATTGTTCCCAAGTGAAGTTCTTTATTTTGTCTCTACAAGGAGTCAGGCAGTCTATTTGGATTGTTTTGAAAATTTACTCAAAGGAGAAAACTGTTATTTTCTCTGAGCTATAATCAAAAATGGGAAATTCTCAGTGATCACATCCCTTCTGAGAAGTCTGAGCATATTTATCTGGAGCAAGAGTATCCCATCTACTGAGACTGTGAGGTTCAGGCAAGTGCGCTTTTCTCCAGAGAATTTTTGGAGAAATGTGAAGTATGCCTTAGAAGAAATCTGATGAGTCCAAATCCAGAGTCATGTTGTTTTCATTATCTTAAGGTGGTGAATTTAAGAACGGAGTAGGTCACTTGATATTTTCGTGGCAGTCAGGGACCCTAATGGGACAGTCCTATTACAAGTGAATTGTTATTTCTTTACTTAAACGTATGGTGAGATTCTTGCATCCCTCAAGTTGTTTTTCTTTTTCATTCCCCTCTGATTTCTGTTTGGATATACAAACCGTTTCCAACGCACACATGATTTGGAAACTAAAAGTATACTCCTATTGGAGAGATGAAAAAAAAAAAAAAGAAAAATTGATACATATTTTCAGGGCATATCCTTTGATGTTGTGGTGCTGCATGCTTCCTCCACACTGTGCTAATATGATTTAAATCAAAGCTTTTATGACTGAACACTTTGTGACCAGCACAGATGCAGAGTGTTTTTTTCATAATTGCTTTCAGACTTCCATCATATCAACATACCTCTGCTAGATTAATCCAGGCATTTTGTTTTCAAAGTTCTTCCCAGATCTTTACAAAATGCCTAGTATATAATTTTTTCATTAAATTCTTTAATAATTGCTTATTTCAGAAGTTAATGCTTCGCACAAAATTTGTTTTGCTTTATAATCTCTTAGTAATGTGCCGATGTTTAGAAGTAATTAGTGTATGTAAAGTCTTCATTACTGTGCAGACAAAAAGATGCCTTTTACCAAGATCTCAAAGCAGGCTGGAAACTGCAAGCTGAACTAGTGAACTCTGAAGTGAGATTTTAAACCTAATTTTCAGGGCTTTGAACTAGATATCTTCCTTATTATAGATGTGTCTAATCAATTCTTTTCAGAGGAAGGGTGATA
Source organism: Pyrgilauda ruficollis (assembly GCF_017590135.1). Classification (NCBI taxonomy): domain Eukaryota; kingdom Metazoa; phylum Chordata; class Aves; order Passeriformes; family Passeridae; genus Pyrgilauda; species Pyrgilauda ruficollis. The sequence continues at coordinate 2,848,345 of NW_024530599.1, forward strand.
CTTCCAAAGTGATAAAAATATGTGTAAGCCTTTTTTGTTTGGTGTGTATTACACAAATTTCCTTGAAACTTAAAGTGGTCCTGCCTGTGGCAAAGATGAGACTAGTGCAAAAAATTCAGGTATGCCCTTCTAGTTATCATGGATGAAGTTTGTGCAGTCAGAGATTCTTGTGACAGGCCTGTATCAGCAGGAATTTTCACATGGTCATGTCCTGAGGCCATTTACAAAAGCACAAAGGCTGGTGCCAGGAATGGGATTGAGTTCAGAGGGACAACTCAGTGTGACCCCACTGGTTCACGTTACATGGAGCTGAAACACAGAGTTCAGAGGAAAAGGATGGTAAAAGTCATTTTTGTCAGCATTGGTATGAAATTTCTAGAAGTTACCCCTGGAAAATTTGTGCTTAGAATGAATTGATACTTTGGTGCAATGATGAGTTGCTCAAGATGTTTTAAACGTCAGTGTGAAGAGCTAAAGTGCACTTAAATTTTACAGAAACTCAGTATCAGAGTACTGCCCTTATGGTTTCATTTTCAGCTGAAAGTTTGACACAGCATTTAATGTCAGAATTACTGAGGAGTGTCTGCCTAAAAAGATGCTACAAATTAGTCCTTTCTGGAAGGTACCTGAAAACTGCACAGGCTGTTTGTCCTAAGGCAGGAAAAGCAAATCTTGTAGAAGAGGTTATTTACTCTGAATTTCCATTTTTGCTACACCTAGTCTGAAATGAAGTCAGCAGAAAAACTTGCTTTGATTCCAGTGACTTTAGGCCAAGTCCACTTAAAACAAATTGATCTGTGAGGAAGAAATGGAGATTTCTATATAAAAACCATTTTCTTTTGTTTGTATTTCTTTACCAGTTTCTTTGTGCTATATTTACATGGCAGTGGAAAAGAAATCTTCATAGCAACCTGCAGGTATCCAAGTTCATTTGGGATATTTTATCCTATTTAATATCAAATGAGGCTTTAACAGATGTTTGACAGAATGCACACTTCTTGTCATTTCATTGTTGAGTATCTAAGCTCAAAAGTTTTAATAGAAATGCTTTTTTTTCCTCTGTTTTACCTGGTTTAAGAAAAGCACTCAGAAAATCCTCCCAGAACAGCAGTGTGAGCTCAGTACTGGCACAGTGTTTGTGCAAAGCAGCTTTTGCCTGTGTGCAATAGAATTATGTGTAAGAATCAATGCAAATAAAAAAGCATGCATGTTCCAAGTTACTCAGATTTTGATAAATCTATATCCAAATAATATAAAAGTGAGTGGAGTGAGTGTCTGGTCTTGCTCAGCTGCTCTTCGAAGCAGAGCAGAACTTCAGTTCACTTTGCTACTTCAGGTAAGAAAAGAAATTGCTTACCGGAGTGGTGATAAAGAAAATTAATCTTTTCCCAGTGCAAAAATAGACCTGTCAGGATATGTTTATTAAGTGATTACTATTCATTGATTGCAATTATGGAGGAAGTTATAACTAAATAATAGAGGGTAATCTAGATGAAAAAAATATTGGAAAACTAATAACAAAGTGAAAGAAAGGTATAGAAGTTGTTAATCTTGAACCCATTTCATGACAGAAATTTAAGATGGAGGATTCAGCTTTTCCTTAAATCATCTGAATGTTTTTTAAAACATGCTGCTATAAAACAGATCTGTTACTTTCACTGAAAATAATATCTGGATGTTTAAAACTGTTGTTTTTAAATGCTTGCAGAGGATGTTCTGCATATAAACTGTCAAGATAGCATTCCAAGGACAGTGTGATATATATGGAGATCTTATGAAACAGTCAGAAATACCATTTTAAAAGTGTAATTCCGTCTGTAATTCATATCCCTGGAGCATGGCCTCTTATTAAGTTATTGGTAAAAATCTCACTAGGAGACCAGTGAAAGCAGGATTTAATCTTAAATATTTACAAGTAAAATTTAAATTTACAAATGGATCTTTTAAGGTGAGCTCTGACTAGAAGGTGATATGTGAGGTTTTCTTTGGGGCTGCCTGTCAAATTCCCAAGCCTTGCCCTTGTCTGCTCATGTCCTCCATTAGAGTTAGGTCAAGTACTCCTTTTCAGACAGAAAGTGGGAGAAGGTTGTACTCAAGGCTATTTGGTAATATGTATACTCTGCTGCAGATTTTCATCCAGACAGTTCTTATATTTTATATTCTTTTTTTATTATTATTTTTAATGCAAATGATCTATACCCCTGGTACATTGAAGCTGAGCCTCCACCTGCCTGCCTGCCTGACAAAACACAAGCAGGTGATGAGTCCATCTCTTCAGGCTCTGCTTGGGTTCATTTAGCTTAGAAAAAATCCTTAAGATCATTAAGTCCAGCCACAAACCTCACACTGTTCTGGCCTTGGTAGGGCTTTTCTGAAATCTAACTCCAGAGCTGGGGATCAGCAACTTTCCCCCACTGGGTCCTTGGCCCTAAAACTGTCAAAATTGGAGAACAAGTTCCTTAGTGAAGAAGGGGTTTGGAAATCTGTATTAGCTCTGTATCTTATCTTCTATTTTTTCAAGGCCTTGAATAAAGGAGAAAGATTTGAAAAAAGCTAGGATTCTGTCACCTACATGGTGGAAAATAACCTAATATTTTCAGATGCATAAAAATGTACAGAAAAAAAGAAAGGACTTTGTGTCTAGGATGATTAAGAAGTTTAAGTTATAGTAAAAGATATTTGTGTTAGGAAAAAACATGTTAGAATAAATGAAAAACTGAAGGAGGTTGTCCAAGCAAATTGTGAATTCCTCATCAATGGAATTTTTAGGAACCATTTAGACAAACACTTGTTAGGAATAAGAGAGGTAATTCATCCTGCCCTGGGGCAGCAGCCTCACCAGAAATCATTGAACTCTATGAGCTCTCTTCCAGTCTCCTTTTAAATGAGCTTAGGAGGAAGAATGCCTTCTAAGGAGTTTATTTTTAATGGCCTACCTTAAGAGTTGTACTGTCATTCCCTTTAAGAGTCCAATGCCACTACTGAAAGTAGAATTGATAATTTATCCAGCCAGGGAGACTGATCTATGTGATCTGTATTTTCAGAACAATGGGTTGTCAGTGTGGATATTGAGCCACTCTAAAACATCCAAACAAGCTCACACCCCGTAGGGAAATATTTTAAATACTCTCCCTTTAAAGGTGAACACATATTCCACCTCTGGTTTTAATAAAAAATTGTTTACTACAAACTTTTTCCCCCTGAGTGCTTTGGGATGACCTTTCCAGCTTTGACACATGTTTATATTTTCTATCAGGTGGATGGATACCACAAGAAAAGTGTAAGGATTTAGTTCTTTACCTTATCACAGGCTCAATAATCAATGGAAACATTAATAATGTGGCATTGTGTTATCTTTGGATATAGCAAGATATTCTTGTCCCATGATAATGCTCTTTGTGTCAAAGATTTTTTTTTTCTTCTACTACTGATTTCTCTTGTTGTAATTACAACGGTAATGATTCAAAGATGAGGCAATTTTCAGGAGAGATGGAAAGTGTGTGGGAGGAGGCAGTGGAAAGCCATCGTATCTGACAAAGAGCAATTTAGAAGAAGCTAGATATATTAGACTTCTCCAATGGATTTCTAACTTAAAATTAATCTGTAACAGTTTATAACCTATCAAGGCATAAAAAACCCTCTAACAACGATGACAGGAATTTAGATTGCACACTCTGAGGAGGGAGGAACACTTTTTTGTTCATTTTATTTGAAAAATGCATAGAATATTTAAGTCATGACCACTTTTCATTACTGCAGATGTTGAAATATGTTGGTAATATATATATGAAGACATGACCAAAAATGTTGGAAATGTTGGCTGTTCCTGTATGTGCAGTTTCCAGTTCATCACATGTATCACACAGTTATCCCTCTGTTCTACACCTGGAAGCAGATTTCTCCTGATGCAGCCTTTTGGGAACATGGTGCCAAGCATTCTTTGGAGTTTAAGAGTTGCTCCCCCTGTGCCTCCTCAGCAAAGCAGAGGAGCAGCAGGTACCTCATGAGGCAACCTGAGATATTCTCAATTATTTCTGTCATTCACTGCACATCATTCACATTTTTTCTTCCATCATTCAAACACAGAAAGACTCAAAAGGTAGAAATCTACCTTATAGGATGGAATTTTGGGAACATATGTTATGTCATGTTACATTTTACAACCAAAGCCAAGGAAATGTACTCGTCACTTGGATAAATAAATGCTCATCTAGTCCAGCATCTCTGTGCTTCACAAAGGTCTGAGTTCCTGGTAAGTAAATATCTGGTAAATAAATTTCTTCCTGGGAATCTGATGCTTCTTATCTTTCCCAGCTATATTTGCTGTTGAGGTGCTTTGTTGGTTGCCTCATCTTTGTCATCTTTTATTTCTGAATAAAATCTCTTGGCTGTAGAGTCCCCAGATTCCATACTATGTAGATGGCTCTTGCTTGGGATTTCTGGTTCTGGTTTGTAACTTTGCAAATTCCTATGCTGAAAAATGAAATATACTGGCTACTTTTGTGGATCAGGGATGAGTAAACTTTCAAAGTAATTTCTGTAGCACTAAGGAATCCAGAACTACAATATACATCCACTTAATTCAGTCATAGCTGAGCAAGGTAGCTGATTATGAATACTTGGAAGAGGAAGCATCCTGTGTAGAGATTTCTGTATAGTGAGAGTGGTTTGACTTTCAAGGAGTTTAGAAAAAGAATTCCTTTCCATTTACAGAATTTACAGGGGGCAGCTGGGGATCTTTTTTGGCTGAAAGGCAAGCTTATTCATGAGGAAGAACTTTCCTGTTTGCATTCTTTGCTGAGGGCTTCCTGTAAATGATTGAAACATGTCACAGCTCAGTGTCAGAACACTTGAGTAGCTTTTTTCTTTCTCTTTTTACAGGATATTTGCAGAACATGACCTTATTTCTTTCCTTTCTAGCCCAAAAAATTTAATGAGTATGTTTTCAGCTAAACTTCCTGCATTTTGTCTGGTACTTCAAAGGTGCACCCAGAAGATCCTGGTGAATGGTTTCCCAAACTAAAACCACATTTCTTTTTTTTTTCATTTTGGAGGGTTTTTTCATGAGTTATATTGATTTTCTGGCCAATTCTTGAACTCTTAAAAGACCACAAAAAGTGAGGGAGGGCAATCAATCAGGGAGCTGATCTAACTTTTGAAAGGGCAGAGCCGATTATGCTGTTCCTAGCAGTATTCCTGGAGCCAGACAATCTTCTCTTCTCCTGCAGATAATATTTTCTGTATTATTTTGTACCCTGTGGTGTCAAGCAGAGCTTCAGCAAGGGAGTGAATTACACAATGTTGCTGGAAACAAAACAACAAAGCCACGGGAATGCTTGTGAGAGGTCAGTGGCAGGGATTGTATGGAGACAGAAAGGTAGATCTGGATCCTGAGAAACAGACATGTATATACATATATATAATATTTATACCTCCTAAGAAAGAAATACAAAAGAGAACAATAGCTGCCCATGCTTTTGAGACCTGCTGTTCATATTCCTGTTAAAGATACCTTTTTTTTGATCACTTGCATTCTTGCTTATACATTCTCAAGGTATCATTCTTGCATTGTCAGTATCAGTTTCACATAACCTTTCATGCTTGAAGACACAAATAAAGTCAAATGTATTTTGCCTGTCTGCTGCAAACTCGGTGGAATAATATTTCAGATGCAAATCTTTGCAAAGGGTTTTGGTTTTGGGTTGGTTTTTTTTTCCCAGCTTCTTGCCAATTTAGTATCAAATTAATAGTAGGATGCATTATAAGTTAGAGACTTGTCTTCCTAAGATATTTGATGCTTTTGAAATTCTCTACTCAATATTTTCTTAGTTTAATGTTATCTTAAAAATATTAATGTCGGAAATAAAAAGAAAAAAATGGTCTCTGAAGAACCTCTGAGGTGTCAGTTCAGGATTTTGCTGTGTGATCTATTTAGGGCTTCGGGGAAAAATGAAACTATTGAAAGGCTTCTCTTGAAGCTGTCAGCTCTCTCTTGTGCAGTAACTACTCACTGAGGATGAATACACACTGATGCTGAATATTGATACATCCTTCTTTCACTAAAAGCCCTTACTTAGACAGTTTTTTAACAGATCTTAAGGAATGAATGTGGGGACTTGTTCAGAGCACAAGTTATGAGGTTTCATGAGCCATTCTTATTGAAGAAAGTTTTTACAAAATTTATGTTATCCAGCTCTTTTCTCTTGTTCCTTCTTTCTTTCCATCCCTGTTCTGACCTGCTTATGAAATGCTCAATAGGATAACGATGCTTCTGGAGATTATTCCTGTGTGTAGCCTCAGCCTATTTCATTTTACATATAGCCTTTCTATACATATAAAAAGAAGCAAAGTTTGCTGTGCAACAGAAATCATCATATAATATAATATAATATATCTCATTTGCCCAAAGAAATTGCAAACATAATTTGGGTTACTGAAATGTAAGAGCCAAATATAAACTTGAATATTATTACAGGCATTTGGGTCTGAAGTTTTAGTTCATGTTCATCTTTTCGTGTTGAAAGTGAAAATAATTGGAATAATCCTGAGGTTGCTATTACCTGATTTATAGGTAATAAGAAGAAACTGTGCCCAACTGAGTAGCTCTCTACAATTTCCAGCACATTCTGCTGGTTTTCAGTGATGCAGTGTTGATTGGCGTATTGCTGTCCATCTTAGGCTGTCAGTTGTCTTCAAAACACATCCATGCTGGGATAGATGGAGACAAAGCAGTGCTGGTGTCTCATTAATCAGAGTTCAGAGCCAGACTGCTGAAAGCCAAAGGAAAAGCAGGACATGATATATTGAGGTTGCTATGTTTGTCATCATCCCCTCTTCATTCACTAACGGGATTAGAGCAGAAAGGATTCATGGCCCAGCTGTTCCCTGAGGATTTTCAGCTCTGAGAGCTGACCCTGAGCACTGCACACTTAAATATTTCACTCAAAAAAAAAAGTACCTCTCTTAAACAGTTAAGCAGTTTTCATGGAAAAGTAGCAAGTTTGCTTTCATGAAGGATTTGCTGTGACATGGATCAAAACATTATCCTTAATGAAAATTTAGGCAGGGGAGACATGGCTGTCTTGCTTATCCACATAAAGCTTTTCTCCCTCTCACTCTACTACACTTAAAAGATATTTTTACTCCTGCCTTACTGTGGTCAGCCAGCTGTGTGGCCCATGAGTGGCATCTGACATCTGGGATGGATATTCTTGTGGTGACTCTGGTTTTTGGGAGCTGGGCTACAGCTCAGCTGTTCAAGTCAAACAGTCTCTGGGTTCTCTCAAACACGGTTTGCAAAGCAGCCCCCAAGTCCTGCCCCACTTCCTCTGTTCCACAGTGCCTCTTCAAAAGTGTCCTGCATTCTGGAACTAGGGAGCCATCATTTTGACAAACAACTATCTAAGTGTGTTGCTTTTTTCCTAATCCCACTGTATCTTTATTTTCTATTTGTAGTTTTTAACAGTTCAGTGCAATGCAGCTTGATCAAACTCAGCATCAATAGACTGTATCCTGCTTTTAAAATGCTGTAAAACAAGATACCATCAAAATAGCTGCGAGAAAAGGTTTAGATATTTCTTTTTAAATGTTCTAGCTTGATTAGGGTAGATTGAACTACATGAGCTAATAGTTAATTGTTCATATATTTGAAAAGTATAAACACTTCTAACATTTCAGTATATTTTTACATGAACCCATATGAAGACGAAATTCTTCTCTGTTTAATTATAAAATTTCAGATGAGTATTTTTTTAGGTAGCTATTGGAAGACTAAAGTTGTTCAAGAGTTTGAAAAATAAGTAAGATTCATAATTCACCTAGACCATATATGTTTTAATTTTCTTTCAAATAGTTTTTCATAGCATTGAACAACTGAGCTAAAGAACCACGATGCATCAAGGTGCAGTCCCTGTTCTGAAGAGAATTAGTAGGAATAATAACTTTGGTATCTTAGAAGTAAATATAAGGGTGCAATTGTGATTAAAACCATTCTTTTTAATTAAAAACTAAATCAGTTTGTAGTGGAGAATATTACTAGGTTGCTAGGTTGTGATTTTAGGCTAGATGCAATACTAAGTGAACAATTATCCAAAAGCACAAATTAACAACAACAACAAAAAAATCTGTTTAGGAATAGCATTTTTTGCCTGGATCATGATGGTTTATTGATTTTGAAAGTGGTGTTGCTTCAAATACAGTGATTTTTCAATTGTTAGGAATCATAAGACATTGCTGAGTTTCTTGTGGAAGGAGCTCCTCAAGGATAGCACTGAAGCTATTTTTGTAAATTCAGCATGTACAAACACAAACCCCTAAATGTCCCAGAAGATGCTGACTCTCCTAAAAACAGAGACACATTAGTACAGATGAGAGAACTGACTTTTTGTTTAAACCACTGGGAATTCCAAAGAGTAGAACTCAGTCCCTGATGTAGCATGCTGCCATCCACCTTTCAGCACAGTTTAAATATAAACTGTTCTGACTGCTTTCCATTCCATGAAGCAAGGCAAAATGTGTGTATGCTGAGTTACAGATCACTTATCTCTCAAACGAAGAGGAATTAGCATTACAGCATTCAGCCCTGCAATGGAAGACAGTGTGCTCAGAATGAAGTAGTTTTGTAAAAAAAGGGTGGTTCTCTTCCCCTTCCATATTTTATTTTTAAATTGCAGAATTCCTTGCTTTTGGACCATAAAGGTATTGCTGTAAGCAGGAAGCCATGACTCATTATTTGTTGTTGAAAAGTGAATGAATTTGTTAAAATGTTTGCAAATTGTGATTATTCCATACTTTTTTTCTAAGGGTAGCTTTATAACAGTACAGGAAAAGCAGTAGCAATGTGCCTTTTCTTGTTTCAGAAGCTCTTGAAAAGATGCTTTAGAATTAAGACAGAAACTCATTGCATAGGAGTTTGTTAGGATTCTGAAATGAAGGTTAATGTTGCTCCCATGTGGCATTGCTAATAGCTGAATCAGGGTGGGGGGGGTAGAGTGACACAGATTTTTAGATACAATTCATCTTTTTATTGGCTTTAGAATAGGGGTAAAACTGCTTTTTTGTTACTGTCTCCCTTGGATCATTATTAATTGATTCTTTATCATGAAACCAATCCATATATATCTTCAGTGTGTCCTGTGAATATTTGAAACTTTTATTTTCCAAAATAAATCAGAAATATTGATTTAGAATGCAGAAAGCCTGCCATATTTAGAGAACAGGGCATCAAAGTCAAGGTCACCCTGTTTGTAAAGGCTGAATGGACACTGGCTGATTTTTCATTGGAATCTTTTGTTGTACATTCCATAACAATTTTGATTGCTTGTATGCTGAATAAAAAAGTGAATTAAAATCACTCAGACCCACCTTTAATTATAAACAGTACTTCATATATGTAATCAAAAGGGTTAATTAGCAATGAAATATCAATCAGCAGACTTTTTGGATACACTGAAAAGTCTTCTAAATTTGTTAATATTTCCATTCCACATGAAAGTTTGGGGTTTTTTTTTAATACAATTAAGACAATGCTTATTACAATCTAATTATATCCCCATTCTTTTAAATCTTTCAATCTTCCATACACAAAGAATATGCTAAGTAAAATCTGTCATCTTTGACCAGTATTTGTGTTTCTAGTTATCATGAAATTTCTAAGATCCTCATTAACTAATTTAAAAGCATTTACTGCAGGAAAATTTTAAAGTATGAGATGCTTAGTAAAGGGAAATATTTATTCAGCAGAACTGGGGAGATTTAACATGTGTGCCTTCCATTGAAGACTGCATCTAGTTACTCAATTTCTATAGTTACACTTTCTCCTACTTATTAAGGATTTTTGTCAGAAATTATGATATTAAACACTACAGTTTTAAAAATTCCTAGCAGGTTGTATGTAATGTTTCTAATTTCTGAAGTGAGCATTCCCATTGATACTATATGGGAGATTTAATAAAATTATTTGCAGAATATGTCCCCAGATCTTAATTATTTATTTGCTGTATTTTAATGCTTGAGATAAAAACGTAATGAAATGTGAGGAGGGATGTCACTCAAAAATGAATAAATGACAGTGAAGTGAAAAGGAAAATGTCAGTTCTCATCAGTATTGCTTCTGAATTGTTGTCCTATGACTAAAGATTATAGGTTTATTAAAGATGAACTTCCACAGGGCTACTGCTACTGATCCCTTACTTGAATTAGGTAACTTCAGTCCAGCCTAGGAAATAATTACAATTGGTAAGTGGTTTCCTTCAGAGTGAGAAGCAGGTGAGCGTGCTGGAGAACCCGCGTACAAGTCTTGTGTTGACAGATTCGTGCCTTGAGGATCCAGGCTGTGTCACTAAACTGCAGGAGAGCTTTTCCAGTGAGTGACACCATTAAAAAGGATTTTTGCAGAAACTTCCCGAGTGCTTACAGCAGTTATTAGAGTAAATTGGATATGCACTGTGCCCGATTAAGCATATTCCCACACATGTGTTTACCCTGAAAGCCAGAGCTGTCCCAGGTTCTCTTTGCTGGATTGTGATCTGTGAGATCTCAGAGTCAAACTGCATCAAACCTTGGGGAACATTCTGGTGTCACCTTGTCAGCTGCTGGTGGCACACGAGTGGAACCTGCTGGAAATTCCCTGCAGCCCAAGTCCAGCAGGATTGTCCTGGTGCTGAGCGGTGGGAAAGGGCTGCACTCTGCTCAGGTTCACAGCTCTGAACAAATGGGCATTAGCTAAATTAAAGCCTAATTAATATGGTTCCAACATGCTCCTTGAAACGTGGTGGCAGTTGAGCTATAAAAAGGGACATTGACACCATACCCCAGTGAAATTATGGGAAACAGGCAGAGTGGGGTAACCTAAATTCTGATTTTATTTGAACACTGAGGATCAATAATGCTGGTCTTCAGGGCAGTCTCATATTCTGGTACCTTTTCCCTGGAACTTTTCTAAGAAAAGTGATAACCTGGATGGAAAAGAAAGATTTCTTTGACATCTGTTTGTTATATTTAGAGATACTATGAGCTACTCACATCTGCATCTATTTACTGTTCTATATGCATCTACTGTTCTCAGTATTGAAAAGAAAGAGTTTATCACACAAAACTGTAGCAAATTGTCTTTTAGATGTCCCTTGCATAGACCAGAGATTTTATTTATTTCGTAGTAGTAGTAGTAGCAGTAGTAGCATTAGTAGTTATTGGAAATTTCTTTTACCTGATCCTTGCTTCTGCTTTTCCTTGTTTTGTTGGATTTTTTTTTTTAACTAAAGCAAATATCCTGACAATACATAGCTCAGCACTTTTTTGTTTGACATGAATCAGTGAATGGAGTTTATTAATTCAATTTACTGATTGTCCTGGTCACACAATCCTATTGCAGATGAGGCAGTGTGGTCTCCAGATCTTGTGGCTTCATCTCCCACTCTCTTACCTTGTGTTTCCCTTCCTAAGTGCTCTTGGAAAACAGTCCCAGTGGAAGAAGTGACAACCTGCCTGCCCCAGGATGGCTTAAAAACTGTCAAATATAGATGCAAGGCAATCAAATTAAAAGTCTCATTTGTGCTTCTGATGGCTTCTACAGAGAAATGGAAAATAAATGTTCTGCCCAGCAGCAGAAAGACTTAAGTATTCGTTCCAGAGAATTAAGGACACTTCTGGTGAGGCGAGGGGAGGAGCAGAGCCATCAGTTGCCTGGTAGTAAATATGTTTAATGTAAAGCAAGCAGAGCTTAAAGAGCTCGTTTATCTTCCAAATTTCTTCCAAGAGCAGATTAAATACTCTTGGCTTTCTTGGGGGTGAGATGGAGAAGATGAGCTCCCTTGTAGATCAAAATCACTTTCACAGATTTATTTAGTGTTTATATATCAAAGCAACTGGCTATATCTGAAGGATTAGGAAGTTTCTTCCTTTGCCACATAAACAGATAAAAAAGGAACAAAAAGAGAACTGCTTTATGCATGCATGACTTAAAGCATTCATTTGTGAGCACCACATTTTTATTTCTGTAGCTTTTATTAGTTATTTGAGCAGTTGGTAGATATAAAAATTGGAAAATTTTATGATATTCGTGAGGCTTGTGTATATTGACAATGGATGCAGAATGGTGCCTTGCACTTTAGAATTAAAGGGATGTTTATAAAGTGTATTTTACGTACTGAAATATTCATCCTCTATCCTATATCTGCCAGACAACTCAGCATACACAAACACTCACATAACTCAGAATACATTGCTTATCTATTTTAATTTGTTTTGCATACATTGCCCATGTGGTGGAATACTGCTCCTAGGTCATAAGCATTATTTCATACTTTATATTTGTTTATAGTCAAACTCCATAAATTCTAGCCATAACAAACGTGAGATATATTTATTTTAATATTCAAATACCCATTATTTTTTGGCCACTTGTAATCATATTTTAATGTCATGATGATTCAGGATTGCTGCAAGCCAGAAGGCATAAAAAATTTAGTGTATTGCTGCTATTTTTCATTCCAAAGTATTCCACAAAACTTCGTAAAAACTTCTGGTTTTTTCTCTGGCACTTTCTTTAGGATTTTTCTTTTGGACAATTGGAATGTTGGAACTCTGAAATCCAAACCCATGCAGTGTGCGGCCATTTAATGGAATCAATGTGATTAATACTTTAAGAAGATCAGCTGCAAAATATAATGCACATGTCTAAATAGTGTTTTTCATCCTGAAGGGATTCCAAAGTTCTCTACCAAATTTGAGGGACAGAATGTACTAATCTGCTACACAGTAATAGAGGAAACTGCCTGCTTCTGTTAAGGCTCATATTTATTCTTCTGTTAGAGATAACCTGCACACTTACCCGGGATCAGCATTTGCATACCTGAAAGTTAATTGCTAAATTATAAATTCTATGCAGGCATTAATATCTAATGAATAGCAAGCAATTATATTTTAATAGTGCTTGAGAAAACTGGGATTCCCTGCCCTGAGAATTATGAAATATAAAGCTCTAAAACTGAAGGGATGATAGATAATTCAGTTTAGAAGGGATGTCAGCAGGTCAGCTGGTCCAACCTCTCCTTCAAAGTGGGGTGGTTTTGAGGTCAGACACCAGGCTGGGGCCCGTGGATTTTAGGGCAGACTCCCTCCAGCCCCCCTGCAGGCTGCACCTCTCACTGCTGTGCATCTTCTGCAGCGTATGGAGCTGCTTAAGCAGTTTATAACATCTGCTTGTTCTCACTGCAGCTCCCTGCTTGTGTATACGTGTGTGTGTGCACAAATCCCATTCCCCCGCATTACTGAATTCAAACTCAATTTGAAATACTGATGAAAACTACCATTAAGTAGCACTGACAGAAGGGGAGCAGTTCTGTTAGGTCACTCTAAATGCTAACTTGGGTTACTGAGCATTTTGATTGACTTAAACTCCTCAATTTGGTAAAGGTTTTTGTACACTAAAGGAGTTACGGTCAGAGAAATGCAATTAGCATTTGGAGAAAAAGTGTGTAATGAGATTTTTATTTTTTATCTTATGTGGAGGTTCTTATCTAAGGAGGAAAGGAATTCATTCCTCCTCTATGCAATATGTCAAGGATTTGTAAAGTGAAAAAAGTATTTTGAAGCTAATGATTGAACTGAGAATGTCTTCCTACAAATATCCTAAATTACATTAAGTCTAGATTACATTGTAATTAGGTTAGATATTCTTTCAAACATGAAGTCAGTGTTTTGCATGTTGCCCTTAAATTGACTGAATTTACACATTCTGTCTGATGGGTCACTTTATCATTATGCTGCCACAAAACTTTTTAAATAGACGTTATTTTAGAGATAAATTCAGCTTGAGAAGGCTTCTTTCTCAGAAAGGATATTACATATTATGAAGGATGATGCCAGTGCTTGTATGTGATATCAGAAACATTAATACAATAAAAGATTATGGTTTTGGTAGTAGTTTTATGAATGCAATTTCACCTGGAATTATATTCTAAATGGATTTTGTTACAGTAAGATTAATTTGAAAGACCCAGCTATCTTAAATACAAATTTTTACTGCATCTTTTATATATCTTTTTATTGGGTATATGAATAGGAGTTGGATATGAGTCTTGTTTGAAAAGAATACACTGTGTAACTCAAATATGCTGGTAGGGTCAAATTTTAGCTTCTGCTCAAAATTTCAGCAAATAACCTGCTTGGCCTCTGGAAGGAGCTGAGTGGCTCAGCTGCAGCTTTTGGGCTACAGCAGTTTCTTAACTTACATCTCACATAACTTATTTGTTCATGCTGGTGCTCAGTTGAACTCATCCCCTGATCCGGGTAAAGCCATGGTGCTGGGCTCTGTGCAGGAGGAGAGGTGTCTTTGTGCTCACATTGACAATTCTGGGGTGCAGAGAGAGCCCTGCCTGCTGTCACAGAGCGCTGGGACTGCAGCATTGCAGAGGCTCCTCAGTCTGATCCCTGACCTTCCCATAAGGCAGTCTCCCTTCCTTCTGGAAACTGTCTGTGTATAAGCAGCCCAAATTCTGGGCTCAGCTGAAGCTCTGTGTGTGTACTCAACATTCTGAGCAGACATGGGCATTTGATTGGTTTCTGTTTGGTTTCCTCAAGCCTCAGGACAGTGTAGCACAAGCTGTTCCACTCCTTTCCCTGCCCAGCTGTTGGCAGCTTGGAGGGGTCACACCAAAAGCTGGTGACAGAGAACTCTCTGTTGTGCACAAGAGGGAGACCTCGAGGGTGTCTCCCCCTGAGTCACAGGAGCCCTTTTGCTTGAGTCACTGAACATGAAGTTGGGTAACATGGAAAGTTCTGGGAGCAATCCCTTGTTAACAAAGTGTGAAGCTCTTGCACCCCTGGGGTTTTCTTCAGTCTCAAATGTTTGTGTCCTCTACTGCAACATGAGTTTCCCTCTCTTTTTGTTTGTGTGTGTGTCTCTGTATCTTTTTTTATTTCTTTTCCTTCAGAAAGATGCAAGTGACTTTACTTGAGACTTACTTTTTCATACCAGCAGTTCCCTTTTGTGTGATCTTTACTTCTCTTCTAAACAGTCACACATTTTTTCTCCTATTTTTCTGTTTTGTTGGGAGAGTTGGATGTTCCCTGTGTTTCTGCCCTTATGTGTAGAAGACTGGATTTGCAGGATAGATGTTATGAAATGCATATCCCAGGCAATTTAAGAAATCTTACTTAAAATTCCTAATTGTTTGTCTGCAGAGGAGGTATTGGAGTGGAGGGTTTCAGGGCTGTTTAAAGATACTTTTTGGCCTTTCTTATTTTTTTCAGCCAGTTCAATAAATACAATTGTAGCTGGGCCAGTTTGTAGTTCTAACTCAGGCACGTGTCCATCTGCACAGAACATCTACAAGTAGATGTTTATTCTTTATTTCTTTGTTTGATGTGTAGCTTAAAGGAATATTTAGGGTGTTGAGCAGTTTTAAACAAAATGTTTTCTCTAAAAAAAATAAGAAGCAGCAAGGCAGCCAGTCAGAGCACGCTGGTGACAAACACTTGAGTGCCAGGGAGAAGCCCCTGCTGTCTGTGACCCTCTCTGGAAGCAGCAGCTCTGCTGTGGTACGTGGCAGTGGCACTGGGCTCTGTGCAGCACTGAGAGCCGGGCTTCATTCTCAGCAATTTGTCAATCAGTGTCACTGCCCTGCTTCAGAGCCCTGGGCTGGTGCCTCTGCATGGCTCCAGCCTGTTCTGGAACTGTCAAAACTCACTCACAGGGGCCTCACCTCTCACTCAACCAGCACTCTGGTTCGTTGACATGTGTTTCATTCCATGTTTGGGGTTTGAGTTTATTTCAGTTGAAGTATTACTCTGTAGAAAATGACTTGTGCCTGTGCCTACCATAACACTGTGTCATTTTTATTTGTATGCCCTTTCTTTGGCATTAACTAAGCCCTGAAGGCTTTGGAATTGAAGGATTAAAAAATAACAATAGCAAATAAAAAGCATGATTTTATTTTCAATGTTGCTAGGTACCTCATTCTATGTACCTCATTTATTATTTGCTAGATAGCTGTAGGCATACCAGCAGCTCACCGAAGGAATGAACAGAAAATATGGAAACAGTGATTATCCTCTAAAATCCAAATTAAACAGGCTATTGTCATTACTGCTTTTATGTCATTTCTCTAAATTCTTTAGGTACCATCATATCCCAGACTACTTTTATTTGCTCCAGTTCTGTAGTTAACAGCTATAATGAGAAGATGAGAATTGAAATGTAATTTAAATGTTCCCCTTGAAACTTGTGTGCATCCTGTGAGTGAGGGAACACTGTATGTAGAACGTACTCTTCACTGCAGGGCTTCTTCCCACACAGGACCACCTGATCCAGCCCCAGCTGAAGTCACTGGAAAAGCTCCAGTGACTGCCAGCAGGCTTTGGATCAGGGTGTGTGAAACGAGGTCATGTGGAAAGATAAACACGAGATATGTTCCAGATGTAGCTGTGCACATGTGCACTAAATAGGGAGAGCTGCTGGGAGCCCACTCTGCTGGGAGCTGCGTCGGCATAAATGGCCGATGGCAGAGGCTGAGAAGGACTCAAAAGACACCGGCTCTTGATTTACTTCTATTTTTCCATGTACAAACTGAGCAGAGGCTAAAAGCATAATGCTTTTCTCTAAGTGTCTCTGAGATACCACTTAGATTTTTTTTTTCCTTCACCTCTCCTATTCTTTTTTTTCCTTTCCGTTATAATAAGAGGCTACCTCTTCCATCAGAGTTTGGAAACTTATAAAGAGAAAGGTTTATCTAACTTCTCTTTCCCTGGCTGCCCTTTCCCTCCCTTTTTTTTCAGAAATATTTGCCCCACCATAAGTGGAAGTTCTGATGATTCTGACTGAAGCCACAAATTGGTTGGGCAGACTTTATGGTTTAGTTTACTTAAAATGTTTATTTTGGAGCTTAAAGTAGTTTATGCAATGAAGAATCTATATATGCATAGGAAGCTGGATATGTGTATTTGTATGCCTGAAGTTTGGGAATACCAGAGTAAAAAGGAACTCTGGGCAGAATTTATCCTAAATTGGATTAGAATTCTTGGTGTACTGCCTAGATACTGGAAATTAATCTGTTGAGTTCAAAAGTGAACTAATCACCTTACAATTCAATCTCAGAATAATTTCACTGTAGATGAAAGCTGGGAGTATTCTCTTGTAAATATATCTAGCACCCTCCATTTTTGAACCAAGCACAGTCTATATTATGGTTTTTGATTTCTGATATCTCTCATATGTTTGTTGCAAATTCCTGATGCAACACTGGAAAATCTTTCTGAAATCTTTCTTGCTTTTTTAATTGTGAATTCATATGTATTTGTAGTAAAGTTCTCAGCTTCCAATTCCACAGGCAAACTGGAGATAGAGAGGAGGGAGGCTGCATTAGTGTTTCACCTTCAGCAGCAGCAGCTAGAAAAGTGTGAGACACTCGAACTGCTGTTGCCTGTACTCTGCCTGTTCTGTGAATAAATAGGTTGTCAATCTAGCACTTTAAACAAGCACTTTCTTCTTTTTTAATCTTGCTTCTTGACATTTTCCATTAAGCATTCTGTAATGGAAAAGATGAGGAGAATTTCTCTTACACACCAGGAATAGCAACCTGTCTGCTTAGCACCAAGGGCCCTTTGCTGTGCGGTGACTGAGAGCTTCATCCCACGCTGGATTACTTCTTGAGATGAGATGCTGATAGCCCTTCGCTGTGTGACTGTGGCTGCCTGGCTCTGGGAGAATTCCCCAGCCAGCCAGGAGGCAGCACATGCTGAGTGTGGCTGCAGAATGCAGGCAGGCTCTGCCAAAGCACCGGGCACTGGGTGTGCTGCCTGCAGTGAGCTTGCCCAGCAAAGGCCACATCTGTCCAGCTGTGCCACTGAGCCTTGGCTCTGAAGGCACCTCAGACAGGCACTCTGTCACCTTGTCCACCCTCCAAACCCCTTGATGACCACCAAGCCCATGAGATGTGTGGAAATCCTGTGTGTGCAGAAGATGTTCATCAATAATAATTACTGCTCACATGCACAGGTAGGAAGATTTAAATAGAGATAGTGCAATAGAAGAAAACTATTATTACTACATCATAATGGAGCTCTGTTTTCCAGTTGCTCTAACAGACTAGAATGCTGTATAGATACTTTCTTGAAGACAAGCAAAACCAGAGATCCATATATGCACATAGGCATCTACAGAGACATAACCATCCAAAATACGTAATTAGCTGTCCATTACTTAAAGCTGTTTCAAAGCTAATTCATCATTAACTTAATAGATCTTTTAAGGAAGACATTATTGCCCAAGCACTTAGATCTTATTGTAGTGTACTGCCGTTCCTTCCCTTCTTTCTGATATTTATGCTACTCAAACACCAGGTCTGTCTTTGGAAGGCTGCAGTTAAATAAGCTCTGTGGAGGTAGCATCGTGTTTCCTAGCAACACCATGTCTGTGGCAGTGATGCTGCCTTCCCTCTCTTCTCTAAACGCAAAGTCATGTCCATTAATCCCCAGCTGCACTTAAAACTTTTCAGGGATTTTGCTAGCTCCCTACTGTTCATGTTTTCATTTTGCTCAGACGCTGCAAGGCAAACTGCTTCAGTGATTTAATTCTTGTCGGTGCCTCAGTAGAAAACCAACCACATGGGTATATTCACAATTACTATTTGGTTTTCATTTAAAACAAATAATTTGTCCTACACCGTGCTGCCTCCCCTCAAACATTATCATTATTTTGGTCATTCAAACAACCTGATAAGTGGAAGATATAAACTAAATGTCTTGAAAATCTATTACCTGTGCTGCAAAAGTAACTGATTTTTTTTTAAGCTAAGGTATGTAGTGGAAAAATAATCCTAAATTTAAGTGAAAGCGGCTTTTTTTTTTTTTTTAATACACAACATTGCTGAAATAAAACTTGTAGGACTTGTTTCTGTCTGCTGACAACTTTCTGTGTAATGTCAACTGAATAGTCTTTGACCTCTTGTGATACCAGCTGTGTGAGTTCCAGAGGTATCACTTTGTTGTATGGGAAGCTCCTGCAGCATTGTGAGAATGAGTCTGGGGTCAGAGAAACTGCTCTCTGACTTCACCTGGCTACAGCCAAGGCAGCTGGGAGGAGCAGGAGGAGACAAACTCAGAGCTGTGGCTTTCTGAACAGCTTTGTAAAAGCACACACCTATTGTCAGGCAGCACAGCCTTCCTCCTGCTCAGAGAGGTGCTGTGAGAGGTTGGCTGCAGCCTTCAAATCTTCTGTCACTCCACAGGCAAATACCTTTGTTGATGGATCTGGTTGTATTTACCAAGGCTGTTGTTTGGTTTTCTTACCTTTTTTTCATAATGAGTATTCAGTAAGATACAGTAATGTCTCCTGAGATTCATTTACTTACAGGAGAAAGGAGTTGAGGTATTCTATCACCTATGAACATTTGTTAGAACATGTAAGCAGCTTAGCTAATTAATATTTTTCTTCCTAATTTGGCTCTTGCTATACAATAAGTCATGTGATATTCATAGTCAATTCAAAACAGTCATATTTGAGGGTATATCTCTTCTAATGTGTTTTTCAGAAAGTGTAAGATGTGACACCAAAATATAAGTAAACTTAGTGTTAAATAAGTAGGTATTCTAAAATTACCATCAATGAAGGAAAATATAATTTATTTATTTAAGTAAATAAAAGTGTTTATTTACACTTTATGTTTAGAAACGTTCTGGAGAATAATGCAACACTCAGTACACAAAGCCCTCTGAGCACTGACGATCTTGTTGAAGAAGATGTTCTCCCTCGTGTACACACATACAGAGGGAAAAATGAGACACATCTTCTGTCATCAGACTGTCATTTCTATCAGCTCAAGGTCTGGACCTTTAGAGGGTTCTTAAAACATGTGTACAGCAGGTAGGGCTCCTGAGCTAGGTCCCCATTTCTGCAGGGTGTCCCCTTCCTTCACCGAGCGTTCCTGCCGGTGGCAGGGCCGAGCCTTTTTGTCTGCACAGTGACACGGCCTGAGCGCAGCGGGGTGGGGGTGCCCGGGGCTCACCTTGTCCGTTTGTCCTCGCAGATGGCTGCCCGGACCTGTGCAATGGCAACGGGAGGTGCACGCTGGGCCAGAACAGCTGGCAGTGCGTCTGCCAGAGCGGCTGGAGGGGGCCGGGATGCAGCGTCGCCATGGAAACCGCCTGTGCCGACAGCAAGGATAACGAGGGAGGTGAGCGAACCTTTCCGTCAGGCCGAGCGGGCGCGGGGCTGCACACCCCGGCTCGGGAGTCACTGTCCTGCGCAAGGGTGGCACTGCTGGCGGGTGTCGCGTTGCTCTCCAGCAGAGGACAGCGGGCTGTGGCCGTGCGGGACCCGCAGGGACCCCGGCTAGCGCCAGCCCAGCCCGGGCGGGGAGCGCGGCCCGGCCGAGCGGAGCTGCCTGCTGCGGGCTCCGGGGCCCCGGCACAGGAGCGCCCCGTGCCCCTCGGGGCGGCCGGCAGAGCCACCGCGCTGGCCTGCTCCTCTCCTTCCTGTGCACAGCCCCTGCCACACTGTCCCTTGATGTGCACAGCCCCTGCCAGGCTGTCCCTTGCTGTCCCACAGCCCCTGCCAGGCTGTCCCTTGCTGTGCACAGCCCCTGCCAGGCTGTCCCTTGCTGTCCCACAGCCCCTGCCAGGCTGTCCCTTGATGTGCACAGCCCCTGCCAGGCTGTCCCTTGCTGTCCCACAGCCCCTGCCAGGCTGTCCCTTGATGTCACCCTGCACAGCCCACATGCCATGCTCTACAGGGCTGGGTGAGGTTTGCTCAATGAGCATGTAGGGCTGACATCCCTGCTCTGTTTTCCCTGCCCTGTGTCAGGCATATCACTATTAAATATAGGATGTGTTCTGTGTTTCCCTTCAAAGATGTTTTTCGGGTTTTGTTGAGCCTTCCTTGGTGGCCTCAAAGCAGTTCTGAGATGTTGTGCTTTATAACAAAATCGGTTCATTTGCTCCTTCATTTAAAGGAACTTTCTTATTCATTTCAAAATAATGTCTTTAATAAGTCACATAGATTCTTTTCCATGTGCTTCTGCTCTGCTATAAACCAAGCATCAGACACAACTTTTTTTCCTTGAGACTCCTTCCCTTTCCTTTGGTCAATAATTAATCTAAAGAAAACATCCGCTGTTTGCTGATTAATAAATATTTTATAAATGTATTTCCTAAAACTGCAAAGCAACATTGGGCTGTATCAAGGGTAAAATTGTCATTAGGCTGAGTGCTTTAATTTAAGTAAGTCCCAAACGGAGGAACAGGTGTATTTGGTTTTGATTACATGATATTAACCACACCTGAATATCATCAACTTGTTTTAATTTGTAAATCCTCTGTTAGTTCCTTGGTTTCACACGCTCAGTACTTACAAAAGTATTTTAGAAGTTCTAAAGCTATTTCAGTTTCAGAGAACTAGAACTTGCTTTATAGCTGTTACTGAATTTTGAAGAGCAGAATGTAACTGCAAGAATACATTAATTGGCTTTTAAGTATACAACAAAACCCACTAAACTTGTGTTAATATTCAGCGTAGGAAACTAAAAGGTGAAATGCTTAGGTTTGTAGTTTTACATGCTTTGAAGTTTATAAAGGGAAATTTGAAAATGGATGTATTGTTAGAATCTCCTCAAAGAAAGGAAAAAGGTTGGAAATGTTATTAGAAAAATTGGAATAAGAGGTTTATTTATCTATCCAGGACCTTATTTTGCACTTGTAAGACAGACAGGCAAGCAGGGGAAAAAATGACCAGTGACACTATTCAGCTGCTCATCCTGATGAAAAACTGTAGAGCTGTAAAACTTATTCAAGGAAGGTAAACAGGAGCTCATCAGAGGCAAAGAATACAGAGAGAATTGCCATACAACAGATACATAATATTATGAATTAATAATTAATGCAGAATTGTATATTCCATTGTCATGTGAGTTGCATGGATTTTGGTTTACCATAGTAAAGCACCTGAAAGAAAATTAGTTGGTCTAGCTGAAGGCTGGAAAGGCTTAGGGGAAAACTCTCCAGATGTTCTCAGTGTTTGCATTTTAAGTAATTTTTTTCCAGAGACTAGGGAGCTTGCTGCTCATGGGTTCTTGTGAGTGTAAACAGTTTGAAAATTTAAGCTTGATCCAAGATCCAAACAGCCTGAGAAGTCCCTTTGACTCCCATGTTTTCACATGGGGTTTTTTGATAAGGTGGAAATTAATCTCTTGTTTTCTGGCTCTTTGCTCAGCACTTTAATTCAATGATCATTCCTGCTCTTAATAGTCTCATCCTTATTAATTTCCATAGAATGTTTGTATGAGGGAGCTCAACACCTGTTCAGCTGCTGTTTCTCCTCAAGCTTTTCAGGCGCTCCTGAAAAACCAGAGGCACTTTGAGCCACGCTGTGTTTCCTGCACACTGCTCCCCTCAGGCTGTGCCACTGCAGTGCTCTCAGTCTCTCCCATGCCTTGGTGATTTGTGCTGCTGCAGTTTGCTCAATTATATTTTGGGGTTCAGATTTCTCTGAGATGTCCTGGGGTTCTGTCCCACGTGAGCTGTGAGGACAGAGGCATTGTCCTGACCACCCGTTTGTCAAATTCACAAGAACTACAACAAAACTCGAACAGAAATATAATTTTAATCACTTAATGATTAACATCTCAGAATACAGTCCTGCCTTTGCCTAGGATGCACTGCTCTGAACATGTCTGGTTCACTGCACACCTGGGCAGGAATCTGTGCTCTGAGCTCTGTGTTCACAGGGGAGGTTGCAGGAATGGAGAGGCTGAAGGGGCTGCGTGTGTTCTGTGCTTCAAACTGCACCTTTATGTAATTGTGACTCTATATAAAGGAACAGATAAAATTAAGTTTTCTCATTAGACAAAGCTGAAAAGTCTACTATGGGAATCAATAGTAAAGACCCAACTAGTTACCAGAATGCCAAGTTTCACATAAAATGCAAGTTTATTGGAAGTTAAAGAAATTGCCTCTTCTCCCAGTCACTCTTTCCATTTGAAACTCAGCTGAGTTTATTTGCAGCAAAGTGTTGAAGTCATTTGCTGCTCCATTACCAACATTGCTCTGTTAACATAAGCAAGTAGTTCTGGGGTAGTACAGAACACACAAGCTGTTCTTTTGGAAGGCAGTAGGGTAGCTAAAAATATTTTTTTTCCTTTTTCCTAAATGAGGTCTTTTCTGGACAGCCTCCTTCCTTTCTGTCCATCTCTGCATATTGTTAAAATGCAATTCCTTCAGCATGTCACTGAAAGGGAACTATCATTTCCTGTCTTCTGTGGCAGCAGATTTAACATATTTTGGAGCTTTTTTCCCTGTTCAGCCATTCTTATTGCAATTGTATCTCACAATCAGATTCAAATGCCTAGGGCCAAGTCTTCATTTTATGGATGTCAAGGAGAGCATTGCCACTGACTCCAGAGGGTTTCCCATTTGTCCTGCTTTGTCTTATTATCTGCCACAATGCGAACTCCATACCATAGTTCAAAAAGAGAAAAATGAAAGATTATACTTAATATTTTCTTTCCATTTTAGATTAATGTCCTTCTGTTGGTTTATTCCTAGAAGAGGCAGATGAGTCCCCCTCTCTTTTAGACTTACAAATCTTCATTTTAAATGAGATGTCAGTGTGGATTACTGGCATAAATAAAATGTGATTCCAGAGCAGCGAGAGGAGAGAGTCTCCAAAGCTGCTTCTCCTCTTAGGGCTGTTCAGGGTGAATGATCTGAGGTAGCACTGGGAAATTCACCTGCTTGTGTCCTTACCATCACATGTCAAATCAAGATATGGGCTTAACTAGGTCTGGAAGTGCCCAAGGCCAGGCTGGACAGGGCTTGGAGCAACCTGGGATAGTGGAAGGTGTCCCTGCCCATGGCAGGGCTGGCACTGGATGAGCTTTAACATCCCTTCCAACCCAAACCAGGCTGTGGTTCTATGATTCATAATGAACAGGTTTAGGGTTACTATGGTGCACAGGCTACTTTGCTGAAAAAACTTGAAAGTCTCTTATTTATCTTTCTGGAGGTTTTTTTGCTGTTTTTTTTTTCTCTGTAAGGACAAAGCCTAACTGAAAAGTAAGGGGATGCTGGTATGGACTCACTTTGAACATCTCTCTAAATTGGAAAGTGCTTCTCTTTTCCAAACCATATTTGGATTACATAGTTTGCTCACTGTGGCTGCTTCTAAAGCTAATATCTTCCCTTAATCAGTCCCTCAGTAATCTAATCATTATTAAGCATCTTTTGGAGGGATTAGAAATAGCTTTATTTTAAGACCTGTAATTGTGATTACAATATATAATCCCCCTAATAGACACGTATAACCCATTTAATTCACCGTGGCTTTATTTTAGGAAATTAAGGCATTACTGATGGTATTTTTAGGAATGGGAGAGAATATGCTACTTTTTGCATTCCTATTTCTTTTGGCATGTTGCACAAGCCACTGCTGTGGCTGTTTATACCCATCATTTTTCAATAACTATTTTATAATAATTTGCTTGTTCCTAAATAGAAAAATGTTTTTAGTCTCCTTAAATTACTTCTGTTTAACTAAATTTCACCTTAGGCTTTGCAGTGCTTCCAGCTGCATGAGACAATGAGATACACAGCAAAACTCAGATGTCTTTCCTAAAGTATAGTTTCACTAAATGTTGGATGCAGTTGATATCCATCACATTTAGGAATCTCTGTCCCGAGTGTCTTGGGATAATTTGGGAAAGAGATTTACGAATCCTGTCCTCTGCAGAGGCAGCCTTGGCACGAGCCCATATTGCCCACTGGGGCTGCTCTTTCTAGGCTTTCCTTTTCCTTCTTGTTCTCTTCTCCCACCTTTTGCATCGGTTCAAATTCACTCATTTTTATAGTTTTATTGGCAAGAAAGTTAAATTATGTCAGAGGAAAACAAACATCAAATAAGCAAAGTCCTGCTAAATTTGTCTGTTCCATATTTGATCAGGATGGAGAGGGCAGGTGCAGGCAGGTTAAAAAGATATAAATTTTTAAAAAAGCTTAAATGCAATCACTGCTTCTATCACTTCCCAGATCACATTTCTCCTCACAATGTAATTATCTGGACTAAAATTGGTAGGAGAAGGAAAGGAAACAACCCATAGCAGTATAGAATACTAAGCCAAATAGAAATGAGGAATTTCTTATTTGTTATGCAAAGTGGCACATTCTTTTTAAAATACATTTTAATTTCTTTTCCGCTTGGCTTTCCAAAGAGAGATGTGCATCTCTCAGAAGGCAAATTTTGCCCTCCAGTTTTTTACTCCTTATCTTTAACCCCACCAGGAAGTACAGTTGGTGGTAATTCTGTTTGGCACTATACATTAAAGATAATGAATTAGAGGAAGGCAACTATCTGCTCCAGTATGAAATCTCTTCAATTCACAAGAAAAATGCATTTCTAGTGAAGTTCACTGTCAGGACAGTGCTCTTGACTGATTGAAAGGCTGTTTATTTGAGTTGTCTTAGAAAACTCATCTCTGAAATTAGACAGAAGGAAAATAGAAAGAAAAGAGAAGTGTCTTCCTGCAATAAACATTTAGAAAAAAATTGCTTTTAGAAAATTACAAATCCTGTGACTTGATACTGCATCAGGCTCGTGACATTTAAGATAATACAAGTATTTCACAGCACAAAGGCAAATCATGTAATTTAGCTTGCCTCAACAAGCATTGCCTCAGCAGGGGTCTCTAATTCAGCACAGACAAAAGATTTTATGAAGTTCTCAATATAAATACCCAGAATACTCTTGGCACAGAAAATACCTTTCCCAGAGCCTGTACAATAGTCAGTTGTGGAACATTAAATGCAATCAGGAGCTGAAATCTGTAGTGGATGGGGGCCAGAGTCAGTCACGTGGGCTCGGGTATAAAATCTGTATCAAAAGTAGGCACTCAAATTTTGACAAGAGATAATGAGTGTGCTTGTGTGTGATTGTGTTACAGCTCCATGTCAGCCTCTAGTCACCCTCATACACATTAGCCAGCTTATCCCTTCCTCTCCCTCTCGGGATGTGGTCTGCAATAACTCACTCTCACAACTGGGGAGAAAGGAAAGCAAGGAGCTCAGAGCCTGCAAATTCCGTGGTTTGAGAAGGCACCAGCATCCCTGTAGGTGTCCATGTGCACTGGAGCTGGGCAAACATTGTTCTTCAAGGTTGTTCTCACTTTGCAGACCTTTGGGTCAGCCTGGCTCTGTGCAAGGAGTGGTTTGGAGTTGGAGCATTGATTTTCCACAGGTTCTGAGGGACCCCCAGGCTGGAGCTACACCTGCAGTGGGTTCCTGCAGCTGCTGCCCTCAAGAATGAGGCTTTTCCTGCCTGCCTGAGCTCCAGCAGCACAGGGATCCTGAGTGGGCCTGGGAAGTGGGGTGGGTGCTTCACCACTGTCATCCTCCAGGGTACTTTAAAACCTCATTGGGAAGGGTTTTGGGTATTCAAAGGCACAACCAATCTCCAGGTTCATTCTACATTTACCACAACTTGGGATTTACAATCCAGCTTGTCCTGAAAGGCAGTTTGGGTTACAAAAATACTCTGTTGTGCTCACAGTTAGATACAAAAGCCAGTGTTGGAATGAATATCCTGGTAGAGATACAGAGAGTCTTTACAGGGCTGGAGCAGGAATGGAAGCACTCCCTTTCTTGTGAGCACCAGGAACTTCTGAGGAATTATTTTGAATGATACATGCCAATATAGATAACAGTAATTAGATCAAGCTACAAAAGTGTGAAAAATTGGGTTAAATATTAGATAAACTTCCTGGTAATAAGATATACGGGGCTGTGGCATAGCCTGCCTGTGGAAGCAGTTTTGCATGCAGTTTTAGAGCTCAATTAATATATTTCTGTGTTGGCAGAGAAGGCCTACTCTTTTGATAATCTGATAGAGCATCTCTAATTCTTTCACCTTGGGTATATTAATACTGCACATAATTAAAATCGGTTCATGATAAATTAACTAATTTGCCCTTAGAGTGATCAAAGACCCTTTTGCCCTCAGGGTTTGTAGTAGCTGCTGTTCCCCCCCTCCCCACCTCCATTTTAATCATCAGTCTGAAATGTTTATTGGAAAAAGAAAAATTTCCAGGAATTAGGCTCTGAAAGTCCCCAGCTCCTGCAGCTAGTGAAGTGTAAGGATGCCCTCTGCTGAGCGTGGGCTCAGGAGTTTTGGGTTGGAAGCAGAATTGTCCCTTGCTGGGTACAGAAAGCATTGGCTGAGCAAGTTGGATGTCAGGTCAAAGTTCACTCATTTTGATGTGCATCGTGAATTGAACACAAAGCACAACCTGCAAGTATTGGAAGAACTGTGGAAACTGTAGATAAGTTACTCATTGGGATTTAAAAACCCCAATAGCTCAAGCATCAACTTTCTGCAGAAAGGTGTAGCACCTTTCTAGCTCTGCAATCCAGGAACCTGGACATGGTGAGAAATATATTCAGTGACACTGGAACACTGATGCTGAGAGGTTTTAAACACATTAGAACAATAATGTGGTAAAATATATCACTGTTCCTCCTGAGAGCTTTTTTAGTCCTTCTAATGATGGTCAAGAGGAACACAATAATAAGGCAATGATAAATATGACATGCATGAGTAGGTTAATCTACTGTCAAGTATTTCTTTGAAGTTTTCTCTATGCTGTGTAGTGAAGTCTGCCAAAAAGCTTGTGGAACAGTTTACAGGAAGTTGAGAAATGTGTGGATCCATTAGCCAAGTGAACTCTTCAAGAGGGATACCATGTCACTTGTTTCATTTCTGGAAAGATCTGGGAATTCAGAAAAACCACAAACAGCAATGGAGAGCTAATCCTGTGCTGCCAGTTTAAATCAGATCAAAATTTCCTATTTCTTTCATCTCAGTTAAGGCCAAGTCAGGACTTCTGTTGCTCTCAAATTGTTGGAGGAGGTTCAGCACCATCTTAGCTTCCTCTCCAGTCTCCTCCCTTTAGCATGCAGAGTATCAGAGAGGTCACTGCCCACTTGAAACTCAGCTGTGTGTGTGCCATGAAAAGCAGAGGTACTTTGGTGAGGCAAGTGGTGAGGGTTTGTCATTGAATTAACCATATAAATAATTCAGCATACCTGAGGACATTTGGAGGATGACAAGCTCTGAAATATATATTAAAACCCACAGTACTGAATTCTAATTAAAATTTATGTTAATAGCAGAATTTTCTTTTACAGAAGATACTTTTTTCCTAGCTCTGGTTTTAATCAGCTGAGTCTAATGCAAATAAAATGATTCTGTAACAATTTGCTTCATATATAACAGTATAATATGGCTGGGGAAATGGGCTGAGAGAAAGCTCATGAAGTGCAAGGTCCTGCACCTGAGGAGGAACAACCCCAGGCATAAATGTCACTTGTGTCACTTCTTTGTCCAGTGACTGAGCAGTGAAGCAGGGTGCCCAGTGAGGCAGTGGAGTTTCCATCCTTGAAGACATTTCAAAAGCTGTGTGGGCAACCTTGGCAGCCAGCATCTGGTAGCCTTGCTTGAGCAGGGGGCTGAGCCTGCTCACCTCCAGAGGTCCTTGCCAATCTCAGCCATTCTGTGATAATAGTCCAGATAGCAAATTAGGCAAACGTGGGCTAAAAGCAGATATATTCTGACAGTAGCCACTACTATTTCATGCATGGAAGAAGAGATTTCAGAGCAGCAAAGTCAATAAGAGCAGCAGCTGTGGATGTGAGCAGCACAGTGGTGTCTAAGCCTTTGATACCGAGCAGCAGTGCCCAGGGCCTGGCTGTGTGTGCTGAACAGACCCAGAGCTCGCTGCTGCTGTTGAAACAAGCTGGATCAGCTAGTTCACATGAGGTGAAAATATCCTAAATCCTGACTCTTGCCATCTGAGGATAAATTACTACAGGAGAATGTAGCCATATAAGTAATAATGTTAGAAAAAGTAAATTGTGTTATGCTCTATGCCTGTCTTTTTAAAATATTGTTATAAGCATCTGAAAGCATCTGAGTTTGCTTCACAACTGCAGCAAACTGACTGCAGAACTGCAGCAAAACCTTCTTACATGGAAGGAATCACAGGCAGGTTTTTCCCTTCTGTTGAATGGAGATGTTTCCAGCCTCCCAGGTCCTGAACTGGCAATTCAGAGCAGTTTGATTGCCTGCTTGATTGTTTGTGAGATAACGGTGAGATTGGCAGTGGCAGGGTAATTTACTGAAGATTGCAATGTCAGACAATATCCGGGGGGCTCGTGAGCATAAAGATGTGATTCACATGAGCCTGAGGGATTGATATACCCATTCCAAGTTCATGGTGTCATCACAAGTGTTTGGCTACAGCATCCCATAATCGGATGCATGATGAGGTCATTACAGGCAGAACTTTTGCTCACCTCTAGTAACAGGTATGGCCAAAATATGCAGCTCGAATAGGTAAATGTAAATTTGTCAGAGGGAGAAATTTATATCCTGTGGTGTGCCTCTGTTACTTCTAGTGTGTTGATAGGATTTCCTTGCCTGGTGGTCACCTGAGAACTGAGTGGACTTAACAGTGGGCAAAGCTCTGTTCATAGTTGTAGAGGTGTCACAGACTGGGGGAGAAGCTGAGGAATTCTCAGAGCTTAATAGAAAACTGCCTTGAGTTATACCCTGAAGCTAATGATGTCCTCAGAACCATTATATAAAGAGGGGAGAAAATTAGCTGCAGCAAAACAGAAAGATCCTGCAGCCTTGTTGGAGAGAATTTCAAGATGAATGGAGCTCTTAATGTGAATAGGCGAGTGACCTTAAAGCAACATATAGCTCTCACAACAAGGTAGTTTGTCTGGCTTAAATCTCCTTAGAGGCCTGAATGAAACATTGTCAGCATAACTTGGCAATTTTGTTTTTAAATCAGGTCAGGCACAGTCATTTCAGGCACACAAAATGGGTTGGAAATAAAAGGCTAATTGTAAAATAAGAATGTTTTTTGTAGTTTTAGATTGTTTCTTTTCCTTTAGGTTGTTGTTTTTCCAGTTATTTTTCTAGTTACTTTGCTGCTCTGTTGTCCACTGGAAAATCCTGAAAATGCATGAGTCATGATCTTAATCTAGGTACTTTTGTCTGCTTCCATACTGGAATGCTCTCTCTTGTGTATGATTTTGAATGCATGCCCAGGCCATATTTGTATTCAAAAATCAGATTGATACACCTTGGGAAGTTTTACAGACATAAGTAGATTGCAGATTGAACTCTTGATTCTTGCCAGAGTAGATGAACAAATGTTTGTAAATTGTTAGAGATTATAATATCTCAAAGCAAATGGTTAATAATTTCTAAATTGTAGTAGAACTCCATTGAGAGAACATATTTCAGTTAAATAATGATACCAAATGAAGAGATGATGATAGAATCATTACTGTATGTGCTAAAATTGTTATTTATTTAAGTATACAGGTTGATCTCCCCCTTGATTCCCTTTTAATTTCTGGTGTAAAAATTCTCTCTTTTTTTTTTTTTCCTTAAAAATGCACCATAAAAATATTCTTGATAGATAACCTAATCTGTAATATGATGACTGCACCCACCAACTTTGTGACTGATCTTTCCTTATCCAGTCATGCACACAAGTTGTGAGCCAGGTACCCACGGGAGGTGGGAGTTCCAGCAGTACATCCCTGGGAACTGCCAAAATGGCTACAGTGTAATTTGTGTTTTACTTAGCTAATGATACCTTTGTCATCCCCATCACCTCTTAGCTCCTCAAATAGAACAAATAAAATCAAACAGCATAATTCTCAATTAAATAAATAAATAAATAAATAAAAGCAAGTAACTTAAACAGAAATCCTTTATTGCTTCCATTTCCTTTTGCCTAATTTCAGCCCTTGACAAATTTCTTGGTATTTATCCTCATCTAACCCTGGTTTACATTAATTGCAGTGGTTTTTAAGCAGTGTGCTCAAAAGCCTCATCCTCATGGCACTGTTGACTGAATTACCAGGTTTGGGGCATGGAGATGGTACGAAGAGTGAACTTCAACCATTCTTCCCAGTGCCTTAAGCTTTCCATGGCTATTACTGCTCCACAGCTCCGTGCTGGATCTCAGTGGTGCCTGTTACCTTTCAGATGGCCTGGTGGACTGCCTGGACCCTGACTGCTGCCTGCAGGCCACGTGCCAGAACAGCCTGCTGTGCCGGGGCTCGCGGGACCCGCTGGACATCATCCAGCAGAGCCACGCCGGGGCCGCCGCCGTCAGGTCCTTCTACGACCGCATCAAGCTGCTCGTGGGGAAGGACAGCACCCACATCATCCCTGGGGAGAACCCCTTCAACAGCAGGTGAGAAAGCCCTTCAACAGCAGGTAGCAGCTGGGAACGTGACACCTGTCCTGGTTTGAAAAGACAGGTATCTGCTAAGGAAGGCAGGGGCCTCCCACCAGATCTGTGCTTTGCATGGGAAGATTTCTGCCAATGATTCTGTTTGTGGTTTAACAGGAGCTGCTGCTTGCAGTTGCTTCATCTCAGGCACTGATCACGCTGAGGCCACGCTGGTGCAGTTTATGATGTGGTCTTTATTTTATAACAGAGCTTTATTAGCCTTTCAACAGTCTGGCAACACCCAGAAGAAGGTTTCTTCCACTGAGTAGGAGCTTCTGAGGTTTATATTTATAAAAACAGCAGTCTAGAGAAAGGGAAAACACTAACTAGCTTCCAGTTAATTTTTAGTGTAGTGCCATTAGCACAAATTTCAGTAATGGAATACCATTTAAAATAATTTTTAAAATCCATTGATTTATGGAGTTTTATTATTTATTTCTTACATAAAACTATTTTACTTGTAGCATTGATCCACCTGACTAGGTTTTCTTTTTCTTAGTTTTTTCTTTTTCTGGGCCTGTTTTCTAAGACTATTAATTATATATTTGCAATTAATCTAAAAGTCAGCACATCATTAATTAATATTTGATGCCATTGTATGCTTACCAGAAGATTGGTATTTATCAATATTATATAAATAGGTCTCCATGGAAAGATGCTAAGAAATTGATGAGTATATTATTTATGTTCATATCACCAAAGTTAAAACTGAAGAAAGAGCTTCATTTGAGACAACACCCAAAGGATTGCCCTTCCTTACAGGAAACTGTTTTCTCAGTCAGGATCCCATTACAGGCTTAGTGGGTGATGTAGAGCATGTCCCTAAATATTTGGCTGTGAAAAGAGGATCATAATGTTTCTGGATACACCAGGCAGGTCCCCATTGTACTCACCCCCATGCTGCACACAATCATTTCCATATTCCATCAGGAAACCCCTGTTGGATCCTACCCTATGTAATATTGATTTTATGCTATTCTATAAAATACTCCATGCATACACACATGGAGTTGTTAAAAAAATAGAAAAAAAAATGTTCTGTTTTCACCTAAATTTGTGGTGATTTTTCTTTTTTTAATCCTGGAAGTGTTCAAGGCCAGGTTGGATGGGTATTGGAGCAGCCTGGTCTAGTGGAAAATGACCCTGCCCATGGCAGGGGGTTGGAACAAAATGATCTTTAAGATCCCTTCAAACCCATTCTATGGTTCTAAGAATTAGTGCTCTAAACTATACAGGAGCTGAGCATTTCAATCCTGAGGCTCCTTTAAAAACAAAAGAACTCATTGGAAACTTTAGATTTTTTTTTTTTTTTAATGTTCCTCATGGTAGGACTCTTAGTTCTGTTTTATTCCTCTGAGCTACACTGCAGATTTTAACATATCTTTGCAAATGACCTATTAATGATGTTAAAATTGGCCTTCACCTCTAAGTTTTGAGGTATATATACTTCTGATAATTGTATAGCTCAGCTGCTATGTTTGGTGCCAATTTTAGGCAAATCTAATGTATAGTGTCAAATTGTAAGTTTTAGAACTGATGGGTTTTTCTTTTAAAAGTGCCACAAAGTTGAACTCCCAACTTTTCCGTGTACTGTAGCTGCCATTGTCTCAAAAAGTAGCTCCTGTGGTTGTAAGCTGTTTCCTTAGCTCAGTCTGTCATTCCATTGAAAGACATGAAAAAGCGGGACAAAATAATGGTTTGGGGTTTTTTTCCAGTCTTAGTTTAAGAAAAAAAAAGTTATTTCCTACTCTGCTAAAGGAATAAATAAAAAAATTTATTGATTGCTAAAATAGGTAAATCTCCTTTTTTTTTTTTTTTTTTTTTCTGTGCAGAAAGAAGATTAAATGATACTTTCAGGGGGAAAAAAAAGCTATGTGTTTTTACACATTTAAATTCCTTGGTAAAAATATATATATATATAATTCCTGTATTAGTTCAATTTTTCTGTTACACTTTTAAAATTTTACTAAAGAAAGGTGAAGGTGATCATATGTGTGACTATTGGTCAAAACATTACTTCTTATAAATCCGTATTTTAGCTACATTTTAGCTTATTCTAATATCCATTGTGGTCCTTATTTAGAATTTTAGAAATAAAATATTATTGACCAAAGGAATATTTTTGACCAAAATATTTTAATTCAAATTATTTCCTAAAATATTAAAATTGAATGTAGAAAAAAATTAAGTCATGGGCATTATTAGTTTTCTTCTGCCATCTGACAATTTCTTTCTAAATCTACTCTCTGCACAGTTTCCCTAGAGAAGCTTGAGTGACTTTTTTCCTGCAACTATTTCTGTGTGTTTGTCACATAAAATAATTCAAGTAAAATGAATAATGCCAAGACAATTATCTTGGTCCAATGTGTTCCCAAGCAGATTTTTCTCAACAGGTTTCAATTTCTATTAAATTCCATATTCTTTTACAAAATGTTGATTTAGCAAATTAAAAATTGACCTGACAGGTCAAGAAGCACTTGAAAGTCCTAAAAGAAAAGTAACAGAAATGGCTCGGTTTTATTCATTAGATTTTTTTAATGTAGTACTGAAGAAATATGCACCCTGTTTGGAATAAAAATACGAGGAAATAGCTGTTAAATAGCCAATATAATACAGTTAGAAATGTACCTCACAGCCCCTGAACACCTCAGAGCGGGCAGAAAAGAGCTGCAGACCATGCCTGGTGTGACTGATGGAAGGAGCAGTCCTTGCCAGGGCCCCCCAGAGCCCAGCACCGTTTGTCAGTGTGCAGGCAAGCTGAGCCCAGGCTAATCCCCCTGTCCAGCTCAGACATGCCTGGTTCAGGGTGCTTGCCTGGAGCCTGCTGAGCTCTGGGAGCAGCCCCAGTCCTGCTGGGAAGGGCTCTTCATTCCCTTCTGTCAGCAGAGCAGAGCTGGAGGCTCATGCTGGAGGCACAGACTGGTGAATATATAAATCTTTTACCCATGACTACAGCAAAGTGCAATTTTACAATCTATGAGATTATGGGTTAAGAGGACTTCACTCTCTCCCTGTTTTCACCTTCTCCAGTTTTCACATTTCCAGTGTAGCAATGGAAGCCATCTATAAAGAGCTTTTCCTTTTCCATTGCCCTTTTACCAAACAGCTTCCCCCTCCCCAGTCTGCTTCTCTCAGGGCTCAGGGAAGATGGAAGGGAAAGGAGCCAGGGGCTGGAAACTCCTCTCCAGCTGGGAGCAGCAGCACTTAGTGCCTGCTGTGCACTTAGCAGCAGCAGAGCACTTGCCAAAGAGAAAAATCTGACTGTGCCTCTTAGAGAAATAGCTCATCTTCATCTCTCTTAGGTTAAACAAAGCTGCTTATCCTGCTGGCCAAAGAAATGCTTTGTCTTGCCTGTGTGTAAAGCTGGACTTCAAACCAAATCCTCCTCTTGGCAAAGTGCAAGCAAGGGTTCCAAAGCAGGCTGGAATGCAGTGCACAGGTATCAGTCATTCCCTAAGATGAGGGAATGTGAACGTGAAGAACTGGTGATACAAAACAGAGATGTGGCATTGCACCACGTTTGTCAAGTGTGGCAGGGACCCACAGGTGTGTGCTGTAGCCTGCAGGGAGTTCTGGACTTCCAGTGTGGCTGCAGGGCACAGCTTTGGCCTGGCTGAATGGGAGGGAGCTTTGTGCTCTGCAAAGCCTCGTTAGACAATGAGGCAAACCCTTGTTAAGCAAGAAAAGCACTGACTGCCATTCTGTGTGCACTTCCACTGCATAAACAAGCATTTTCTTGATTTAGGTGTATAGAGGGAGCTGGGCAATATTGTGGTCCCTCAGTATTCTAAAAACCTTTGGTGTTAACTGTATTTCGAGTAAATGAGGTACAGGTGTTCCACTCCTTCACTTATAAATGACATAACCTCGCTTTGTAATTAGCTTTAATGCCTTTAATTCTCTTTCCTTTCCAGTCTTGTGTCTCTCATAAGAGGCCAAGTGGTGACTACAGATGGGACTCCCCTGGTTGGGGTCAACGTGTCGTTTGTCAAGTATCCAAAGTACGGCTACACCATCACTCGCCAGGATGGCACGTGAGTGTCCCTGCTCCACTGAGCCCCTGGGTGCTGGGGAGTGTCTTTGCTGATTAACAGATGGTGTGATCTAATGGAACCATGTGGTACCAGGCATTGCCTTCCTCCCAGGGCAAAGAGCTATTAAGTAAACACAAAAGTAATTTTTCACACGGCATTTTGAATACTAACTGCATGTAAATAGGAACAGGCTGACTTCTGATAATGACGTGTTAGCAGGCAGACTCCTTTCAAATAAATTGCTCTGTATCTATGAAAACATTTGTGGGCGACAGCAATATCCAGCTGAGACAAGAAATATTTTATTTTAAAATGCAGAGCAGGCTAACACTTCCAGGAAAAAAAGAAAGCATCATTATAGAACAGTATATTTTGTTAAAATTTCCCCTCTGCTTCTCTTTGCTTTTGAAGATACACTCTTTTTTGAGTTTCTTCAGGGTAGAATGTAATCAAAAGATTCTAATTGAATATATTTAGACAATTTCCTGCT
Source organism: Pyrgilauda ruficollis (assembly GCF_017590135.1). Classification (NCBI taxonomy): domain Eukaryota; kingdom Metazoa; phylum Chordata; class Aves; order Passeriformes; family Passeridae; genus Pyrgilauda; species Pyrgilauda ruficollis. The sequence goes on from NW_024530599.1 coordinate 2,884,164, forward strand.
GTGCAAAAAAGTGCTTTTCCCCCCTTGTATCAGCTTATTTGAAATGCACACAAATTCAGATAAACAAAAGTCATTGTGTCATGGTTTATCTGGTTTACTGGCTCTGGTAACTAAAACAATTTATCTGACACAGGCATTGTAAACATTTGCCATTTTATCTTGGTCTTGCATAAAAAACAATGGAATTGATATAATTAATAGGAGTCAACTGAATTATAGGGAGTATTTAAGTTCCATACTTTCCAGAATATTAATCTGTTATTACAAAAGTATAATGTTGATTTCAGTGGTTTAAAATTGCAGTAAATGGTGAGCTGAACTATATTTAAATCTGCATAGATTATTGACATCATTGAGTAATTTGTTACATTGCCAGCATTAACATAGAGCTGATGCCTCTTTCTGTTGTCAGAACAACCTGGAAGCACTTCTCATTTAAACCAGGTTTGAAATGCCTGTGCAGCTCCACATTACTGCTGTGATTGTGTAGGGGGTTGGGAGTAAACACCTAATTTCTCTGGAAAATGATAGATCAGTTATCTTGGGGACAAGAATTCTTACTTGTAGAGCACTTCTCATTATTGCTCTCTTACTGCCATGTGTCCCATTTTATGTTTGATGGACAGGATCTTTTAGGAAAGGGATAATTCAGTGTCCAGCTCAGAATGCACTTGGCTTCTCTGCTGTTTCTATATAAAGGTGACTTGTGATAATAAATGTGATGGTTTGTTTGTTGGGCATTTTTAAAATTATTTAATACAGAATTTATAATTTTATCGGAATGAGCTTTGTCCAAGTGACTTCAAATCATTGCTTGTCTTGGCTGGTTTTCAGCTGTTTAGTTGCCAGAGGTTCACATCTCATTATTGATCACTGGAACCATGACATTTAAAACATAATCATGGTCTGCTCATTCTCCCCACCTCTGCTGATGTGGGGAGAGAATCACAAGGGTAAAAGTAAGAAAAATCTTGCACTGAGATAAAAACAGTTTAATAATTGGAATAATAATTATAAAAACTATGGAAAAAAGGAAAATAACAGAAAGATAAATTAATTCCCAGCTAGGTTCTGAGCACCTTTTCCCCTAGTTTATATAATGACAGTAACACTGGGATATCCCTCAGTTCAGTTGGGGTCAGCTATCCCAGCTATGTCCTCTCCTGGCTCTCATTCTGCTCCCTGGTGGGATGGGATGAGGAGGAGGAGGAAAGGCCCTGACTCTATGTAGGCATTGCTCTGCTATAACAAAAGCATCTCTGTGTTATCCACATTATATCCTGAATCCAAAACTCAGCACTCTGCCAGCTACTAGGAAGAAAGTTAACTCTATCCCAGGCAAAACCAGACAAATACCCATGACTGTTGGTATGCCTCTGTAGCTGTCTCATTAGCCAGAAATGTGATTACTGGAATTACTCAGTCTCGTCACTTCTAAAGGCCACACTTTTCTAGGTTTGACTTGGTTGCAAATGGTGGAGCGTCCCTGACTCTGCACTTTGAACGGGCCCCGTTTATGAGCCAGGAAAGGACAGTGTGGCTGCCATGGAACAGCTTCTATGCCATGGACACACTTGTGATGAAGACAGAGGAGAACTCCATTCCCAGCTGTGATCTCAGTGGGTTTGTCCGTCCTGACCCAGTCATCATTTCATCACCACTTTCAACTTTCTTTAGTGACGCTCCCAGCCGCAATCCCATTGTGCCAGAGACCCAGGTAAGAACAGTGTGAGTGAAAAGGGTGCAGAAATCATTGGTCAGGTGACAGTTCTGACCTGAGCACACGGCTGCCATGTGTCCCCTGCAATTGCTACAGCAAATGTCTCTGCAGACTGCATTCGTTCTGACAGGTACAAGGTTTTCTAATGAGGGCTGCAGGAGGCATCCCAGGTTTATGTCCCCCAGATACATTTATCTTTGATCACCTTGCACCCTGCCATTATCATACAACATATCAAGTATATCTGTGTATTTCAGTTGCCAGCTTAGGTGTTTCAAGAGAATTTTGCAAAGGCTTGGCATGTGGTGCTGACCACAGACTGTTTCCTTATTTCTTACTTAGGACAAGGGCAAACTCTGCTGGTGCTATTTTTTCACTGCTGTATGCAGTTAGGCTTTATATTGTTAGTGGAAGTTGGGGGTTCCTATGATATTTCTTATGAAAGAGATTTTCCCTTGCATATAACTTGCAGTAAAAATGTTTGTGCTTGTTTGCCCTTTTGCCACCAGTGGGCTCTTAAAAAGATGTGTATCCAGACACCAAATAATTATTTGTCAGAAATGTCAGCTGAACTGTGATGGTTTGAGGACATCTACTCCCAGTAAGAAAAAGACATAAGCTCATAAGAATACACAAGGTGATACATTTAAAAAAAAAAAAAAAAAAAAAAAAAAAAAAAAAAAAAAAAAATTTATGCACAAGGTGATACATTTAAAAAAACAAAAAAAAACCAAAAAAAAAAAACAAAAAAAAAAAACACATTAATGTAAAGTGTGTGATCTCTTTCCTTCCCAGGTTCTTCATGAAGAAATCGAGATCCCTGGCTCTAGTATAAAGCTCAGCTACCTGAGCTCGCGCACTGCCGGATACAAATCCTTACTGAAGATCATCATGACTCAGACACTTGTGCCACTCAATCTGATCAAAGTTCATTTGATGGTAGCAGTTGAAGGGCATTTGTTCCAAAAATCATTTCAGGCATCTCCCAACTTGGCATATACTTTTATCTGGGACAAAACAGATGCCTATGGTCAGAAGGTTTATGGGTTGTCAGATGCTGTAGGTAAGTCAGCATATACAAGCTCCAAAACTTTCCAAGCAACACCTATAATTCTAAATAAGAAAACTGCAAACTTCCTTATGGAGGAGCACATGTAAACTGAACAGTTCTTGTCTCCCTGACACAATTCATCTTTGTATTACGGTTCTTTTACACATTCAAGATCATGTTCAGAGGGTCTAAACTCCATCAACATGCCTGGGTTTCCTGCTCAGTACCTGACTTAGACGTTTTAGACCAAGCAATAGGAAAAACTGGCCACAGGAACTTAGGGGAAACCTAATCCATCATTACAATTTTATTTTCTTTACTTATAAAATGGTCCTCATGCTGGACTGGCTGGCAGTCTGCAGTGCATTTGGGTTTTCACACATACCCTTATTGTAGTCTCTTGTGGTGTAACACATTTGAAATGAAAATGCTGTTCCTCTAATGCTGTTCAGTCTTGTAGTTCTACAGCTATTTTTAGTTAGCTTGGTTCTAGTGGGTGGGAAGAAGAGTGATCATCATAATATTTTTCAGTTTTCATTGATGTCTGAATAATTTTAATACAGCAGTGTTAAAAATGAGTATCAGAGCTGTGCCAGTATGGAAAGAGCAGCTTTTTTAAAAAATCTTAATTATTTTCTATATTTTCTAAATTCTTCTTTGCTATAGTTTTTCTTTCTTATGTTATTGCATGGGATATTGCTTTCCTGTGTAATGCTTACGGTGTAATTGTGCTTAAATGCACACGAAGTTTTCACTGCCCTTTGGTATGTAGTATGTAAAATTAATATGCTAAATAAATGCTGTGAACATCTGGCAAATTAAGAATTTATCTTGTCCTGCTATCTGATATTTTTAATTATTTAATAAAATTTTACTATATTTTAAAAATTTTATTTCTCACTCTCCTCTCAGCAAACCCATCACTTCCCAGTGTGAGCTATTAAAATAGAAGTGATCAGATCCCTGCAGAGTACATGTGAATGAAGTTTCAAATTTGTGTCTAGTCAAAGATCTGAATATAATATTGTAGAATAAAAGTGAGGAATATAATCACTCCATCTTCTTGAGGGGGCTGGGGGACTGGAATACTTGATGACTTGAATGTGCTCTGGACATTTAATTCAGTATTTTTTCAGCAAGTATATTAGATTTTATTTCATTTCAGTGTCTGTGGGGTTTGAATATGAGACTTGCCCCAGTCTCATTTTATGGGAGAAAAGGACAGCACTGCTGCAAGGATTTGAACTGGATCCCTCAAACTTAGGAGGATGGTCTCTGGATAAACATCATGTACTTAATGTCAAGAGTGGTGAGTTAGTTCATTCCATGTGTTTGCTGTCCTGCTTGGAGTTTTTATTTGCATTATACTTACACTCCCAAAAATGTGATTTCTCCACTCTTTTTATTTCATCTGTAGCTCACTAAGGTATGAGGCTTATTTCAGTTGTCAGAAAATTTCTGTAGAATTTTAACATATTTTTTTACTCTTCTGAACAGGCTGAATTTCTTAAAGTCCTAATCTTTATCCTCTATTCTGTTTTTCATTTATTCCCCTGTAATATCTTTCTGTCTTCCCTGTTTTTCTCATGTTAACCACATCTGTTCCTGGTTCCTTTTGCTTGAGCTCCTTTTGCCCCTAACCTGAGATGGAGTTTGCAAGGAGTATGAGTCTGGGACAAGATACTGAGTCTCCTTTGTCTTTCTCATTAGTCACCCATTTGTTTTTTCCTCACTTTTTTTTGTCTTCCCATATCCTAAGCTGAATCTTCGTGATCTTTGTATTTTACTAACAACTCTTTGGGAGCTGAATGCTCAGAATACATTTTACTTGTTCCCTGCAAAGTGTCATTTGCGGCCTTCCTGCTGCTCATTACCAAATAAGAAAATGTATTTCTGCTTAATAAATCTGAAGTATTGTTCAGAATTGGCAAGATCAGGCTATTTGAACTCACTTCCAGTGCTGGGCAGTGGATCTACATTTGGCTGGTGCATGCCAGCAGAGAATGTTGCCACCAGTGGGGAGCCAGTTATGTTAGGATCATACAACTTCATTCCCACAAGAACACAAGGCTGAAAGTTTCCAGCCAGATTTCCTCAGTTTTTGATGACACAGAATATGGTCACACTGTCAGAAAATCCACTCCCTTCTTGGAGCAGGGGTCTGCTCTTTGAGCAAATATTTTGAAGATAAATTCTATCTTGAAGGTATTTTCTTGAAGTCTAATAGAGATCTGTACCACCAGCTTCCCTCTTGCCTTTTATCATTGATCCTTAGCAGCCCTTCTGGGAGTTTGATCTTCCTTCTATCTTTTCATTTTCTGAGCTATCATTTTCTCTGGTTCCTCCATTTCTCATTTTTCATTTTCCATTAAAAAAGTGTGAAAGACTGAGAGGTGGAAAGAGAACAGTAAGGTTGGCACAGAATTCCAAACAAAACATGATAGAGGAAACTGGAGTGAGGCACAAATAAGGAACTGCTCTTCTCCACCCACTCAGAAACCATCTAAACCACAGTCCCAGGCCAGAGCTGTGTGGCAGGGTTTTCTTTCATAATGAATACCAAAGGTCTCTGAGTGTAGGTTTGGGTCTGTGGGTGTGTATGTGTGTGGGTTTTAACACTGAATCTTCATTACATCTTTATTTTTACTGCTGCAAAATCTTTCTGCTCTTTTTGCACCATTGAAAAGCCGAACGCAAGAGTCATTTCATTGTACAGTCCTTAAAAGCAGCTGTTGAAAAGAAAACAAGTCCTCAAGTCCCCTGCAATGAACAGTGGTAATAACCACTTCTTCTCCTCTCTGTCCTTAGGTATATTGCACAAAGGCAACGGAGAAAATCAGTTTCTCACTCAGCAGCCAGCTGTGATAACCAGCATTATGGGGAACGGGCGCCGCAGAAGCATATCCTGTCCGAGCTGCAATGGCCTGGCAGAAGGAAATAAGCTCTTGGCCCCTGTGGCACTGGCAGTGGGTATTGATGGAAGTCTCTTTGTTGGGGATTTTAACTATATCCGGCGTATCTTCCCCTCCAGGAATGTCACGAGCATACTGGAGCTGAGGTAAGGCTTCACCTCAGCACTTCGCTTCTGGAGCCTGTGCTCAAATCAGCCTTTACCATTACTTCTTATAATTTTGAAAAACATTGTCACTTTCAACTTATTTAAATTCCAGTGGAGAAATGGGGCACAGAAATGCATAGTTCAAAGTCTGTACCTTACCTGAGCAGTGACTAAAGGAAAGGACTTAAGAGTAGAAATTAACTTGTACAGAAAGTACAAAGCATCTCTTTCTGTCTCGTTAGTAATCACTGATTCAGTCCTCCCTCAGTGCATCTTGTAGTTTTGTTTGAAAAGTCTAGAACTGATTGCCCTTAGGTACTGAGCCACAGTAGAGGTATAGCAATCTCATGAGGTCAGAGGGAAGCTTCTCCTGCCAGTGGTTTTGAGATCCTCTTTGATATTTCTTCTCCATGCTTGTGTCTGTTTCTGTAGGTTCACAAGTGCAGTTCAGGTTGACATACAGATTCATTCTGCATCATCAGAACTCTTTTTAAGATTTTAACTCTTTCCTCCTGTCCCGTGCCCTGCTCAAACCTTAAGATTTGATCCCTTAATAGGGAAGGCATGAGTGTAGAATGTACCACTTCACCCATTTCTGTTCCATCTCCTTTTTTCATTTTTGCAGGAGAGGCAAGAGCTATTGCTTCAAACCCTAACTCATGTAACTGGACCTTATACTTACAGCACTACTGAGTATTTGCAGGAAAATGAGGAAAAGTAGCATGCCCTGTCTGTCTGCTGCCCCTCCTGGAGCCCACTCAGGCAGCAGCATTGGTGCTCCTGGAAATTGGATATAACTGCAAAGTCCATTGAGTGAATTTAGGTCACAAGTTTTTTTTTAATGATATGACCAATAACCAATTCCTCTGCTTCCACATTTAGTTTCTAATTAGTGGGAAAAAGTGCAAAATGATTGGACTGTTTAAGAATAGGAGGCCTAGCTCTATTTTACACCTCTCTTCCATTCATGTCATTCTGTTGATGTCACTATTGTGAATTCTGATTCTATAGAAAAGAAAAGAGATCTGATTCAGGCCAATTCAACTCTGAAATCACTCTCTGACACCTACCTCATACACCATCAGGCTGCCTCATTATATTTTTTTTTTTTAAAGTCATGGATCATCCAGTGCTTTCTGCTAGCAGCTCAGTTTAAACCACAGAAGGTAGCTGGCATGGAAGTGTGACCTGCTATAAATATTTATACCAATATGCACTATAACTCTGCATTATACGGAATATGTTAATTATTTTATTCTAAGTTCCTCAGATCTTTTTAGCTTTCTAGTAAATAGGACTACAGCTTTATAGGTGAGGAGAAACATTTTCAGATTAGGATATTTCTTATAATGCATTTTTATGCACCTCACTTACCAGTACCAGCCCGTGACAGTTTCCTAGCCCACCTTGTGTTTGAAAATGTTGCCTCAAAATTTACAACAGTATTACTGTGAGTACTTTGCTTCCTTTCTCTGTGAGAGAGATTGAAGGGAACTTGGGTTTTCATCATGTGTGCGGGAAAATTGGAAAGGACATCAGTAAAGAAATAGAAGATGGATTTTTATCTGCTGTTGTCCACTGTCTCCTTTATGAAAGTCTGTTTTCCATAGCATAGTTTCTTTAGCTTCTGTTATAACTAGAAGCAATTAACAATGAAGCTGATGCATTGTCAGTGCTGTTGGACAGCTACAAAGGACTTGACATACAAATTTTTAGGATTTGCAGACTTTAGGATTACATTATGATGTCTTTTACCCCTCTTCCTCTAAAGGGAATTAAGGTCCATTCCAGCAAACATAATCTATAGCAGTAATTGTGATTCACTGCTCATCTTGAAATCTGCATGAGTTACATGGGTAAGAGTTTGAAGATTTGAGCCATTTAAGTGTGAATGAGAGCAGAATCTTCAGCTCATATCAAGTAGTTTGGATTATGTTGCAGTCAGTACATCCACAAGTATTACAAACCAAATACATCTCTTTGTTTAGATTTCACAGCAGATGTCATTTTGGTTTCTCATGAGCCCCTATAAATCTTGAGTGCCTTTATATGTCAGAATACCCCAGTGTGCACATTTCCTTCACGCTGTCCTTTGTGAAGGTGCCTGGTTGGAATGGCCAGCAGGAATTTGGGCCCCAGCACTGCACATGGGGCTGCAAGTGGGGGCTGTGCCTGGAGTGCTGCAGCTCAGGAGTCACAAACCTCCTTGCTCTGTTCAGTGCATATTCCTACATGGAAATTACATCAACACAGTGAAATGCTGTGTGAGTGGAGAATGTGTTCATTTTCTTGTGGGAAGTAGAGAGCACTTTTCCTTTGGCTTTGTGGCTGGGCAGTAAGCTGTGAATCACTTAATGCTGTTTATCTCCCATTGTACAGTACCTTACTGCTCACTTAGAAGGGGCTTTTTTACCCTAACATTGGTTCTGATAGGCTTAAACAGATACCAAGGAGCATCCGAACTTGCTTTAAGCCATTCTTTTAGTGAGCAGGAGGAGAGAAAAATAAACTGCATAGTAAAAATGTGTCTAGAAATAGCCTGTTGGAAAACTGTTTTGATTAAAGAGGTTGCCTCCAACTGGCAGACAATATCCAAAACCATTGCTTCCCCCTGCCCAGTTCTGTATTCAGAGAACTGCCAGTTTCTCTCACTCCTAGCCCCCAAGCCACACATATTTCCATGGGAAAATTCTTTCAGTGGTTCAGAAAGTTTCCTAAATATGAGGGGAGGGGGGTGGGGGCAGGGGTATTCTATAGGGAATTAGCTTGCAGCTCTATCCCTCCCAGTCACTCTTCATCTGTAAACTAAGCTAAGGCTAGTGCTGAAAAGAGATATCTTCTCTCGTGTCCTTTTGTAAAATAAAACAAATACTATGTTTGCTTTACCATCTATTCTTCAGCTAACTGTTTGTTCTTTTTTCTTCTGTTCCCTTTCTATAAAGAAATAAAGAGTTTAAACATAGGTAAGACATGAGCTCTTTCCCATATAATTTGATATGGTTTGTTTGCTTCATTGTGTTTGCTTTTTGTGTTGTGCTTCTTGTGTAATGTTATGTTCTTCATGTACCATATATAGAAACATTTTTATGTGCTAATTGTGTGTTATGAATATGATAAGCATTAGCAATTACGAAATGCAGTCAAAAAGCAGCCAATAAGTCCTGACAGTAATTAGAAATTTCTAGTAGAATGCAAGTATAATGAACCCCAAGCTAACTTCTAGATAAACACCTCTCCCTGCTGTCTATAATTGGTCTAAATGGTCAAGGTAAACTACAACAGCATTTTCACAAATGCCAGAAAGGTTCACAAAAACACTAATGACTGCATATAGGTCAAAAACTAATTTTCTGGTCATTAATGATTTTCTGAACCTGCTGTCTTTTGCCATAATTTAGTTTATATTTCTTTTTTCAAACACATTTAATAGCCAACCTGTGGGGCTGGCTGTGTGCAACCACTTAAAGCAGTCACTGTGAGATTCAGGAGGGAGGCATAACCTTCCTGGATGTCAGGAGGAGAGCACTAGGTCTTGTGGATGGCTGCAGCATAGGAAACACTTGTGCCTCCTGTCATGCCACACCTGGGACAGGGAGCATCTTCACCCTGGAGAAAATCAAGGGCAAGGACAAGAAGAGCTCTTGTAAACTGTTTCATAGTGTCCTGTGCATTACCCTTTTAAAACCATACTTTCCATTTCTGTGATACAAGTTGATGGAATAGATGGTCTGGACTAAACAGGATTATTTCCCCTTAACAATATATTTTGGCATAGTAACACCCCTAAGTATTCTTATCTGGGTGAATTCGTTCACAATTTGCTAATGATTATTGGTGATGCTGGAGGCTCCTCATTTGCTTCAACTAAGCCAAGTTAGTTTTTCATCTGCTTAGAGATTTGCTCTGGACAGCTTCTCTTTTGGTTAACCTTAAAGAAAAGCTGCTGTTGAAAAAGAATTTGATGCACCTGTGAGAGGAACAGGGAGAATGAGCTGCACTTGATGCCTGGCCCCAGGCTCTCTCAGAGAGCAGAGTGAGGCTGCAGGTGGTGGTGGCCACACATTCACTTGGGGGCTGGAGGCACAGACATTATTGGCAGAGGCCTCTGAGCAACACTGAATGCCATGGAAAATCTTTTAAAGCAAGTTGCAATCCTTGGCCACCTATAATTCAAGTGAAAGATTGCAATGGTGTGGAGAAAAGAGAGGCAGAGGTCTTTAATTGCTCCAATGCCAGTTTGAGGAATATTGAGTACTCATTTATAAAACAAATCCCTGTTTGAGGTAATAGTCTCATTGATTCTTTGGGAGCACAATGAGTGCACGTTACCCTGCAGCAGTCATTTTCTGTCAGATTCCCTCAAAAATTTGCTTCGAGTTTTCCACTGTCTGTTCCCTGACCTAGTTCAGGAAAGAGGGGAGGAGTATGGAACAGGTCTGCAGCCCCAGTGAGCTGCTCTCTGATCTGGAACTGAAGCTTGTGACTGACCCCTGGCACAACTGCCCTGGAGAGATTCCAGAGGAGAAAGGCAGGGTGAGCTCCACAGATGCACCATGACTGCAGGAGAGGAGAGGGAATATTCCCATATCCCATGTTCTGCCATTGCTCTTTACCCTGACTCATGTCTTATCCCATCCTAGGCACACCTAGTGCTGGCTGAGGGCAGAGGGAAAGCAGGGGTGGGCACAGTCTGGCAAAATCTTGTGTAAAACAAGAGAAACCCTTCCATTCCTGCAGGGTGGCTGCTGCTCCCCTGGGCACGGTGTGAGCAGCTCTCAGCACTGAGTCCAGCAGGACCCTCCCTTCCAGGAGCAAGCAGCAGTGTCTGTGCCCAGCTCCAGCCTGTGCCCAGCTCCTGGCTGTGCCTGCCTCAGGTGCCCATTTGGCCAGGCTGGGGGATGTGCCTCGTTTCAGAAGGGCCATGCCAAAGGCACCAGCTGCAGGGCAGCCTTGGGCTAAGTCTGGGTGTGTTTGTGAGGTACAGCACAGCAGCAGTGCCACAGCAGTGTGTTCTTCAGTGCAAGGGGAAAGCATGGTGGGGGAACAGAGCAGAGTTTGGAAGCAATGACAAACGTGCAGGTGTTTGTATGGCTCAGATACCTGAGAGACTGGAGGAATCTCTAAAGTGGAAAGAACTATTTTTCTATGTTGCAAAGAGAGTTGAGCATTATTTTGGAGGGATGAGAAGGAATGTGATAAGGATGTAGTGAAGAGGTGCAGTCTGCTGCTGAAGATAAGGAGACAAACTTGGGGAATAATGAGATTGTCCTCTAATCTCAAGCATGTCACTAGTTTCCCTGCATAACTTTGTCTACACCACTTAACCTCTCTGTGCCTCAGTTTCCTCCTCTGTAAAATGGGTGCTACACCCATCTTTTTAAAGTACTCTGAGATCCATGCATGAAATAAATCTGCCAAGTATTTTTTTTTGTTTATTGTATTTCTTCATCTCTAATTTCTACACTCCTAGACTTCAGCAGATGGTATTGCCTCTGCCTACTGAAATGCGATCCAACCAATCTCCTTCCTACTTTCTACAGTCTTAGAACAAACCATTATTGACCTAAACCCATGGCATGTCAAAGACTGGCATTGAGGAAAATAACTGTAGAAAGTGGTACTTTGGGGCCTCTTCATTCCTCCAAATCTGGTCATGGCCACATGACCACAGTTATCCTGGTGTGCTGATGGATCCATCTGCCGAAAGTGGCTTTATTATAGTTTCAGCGATTCTGCTCAAGAAATGGCTTATGTCCATCATAGCTTACCTCTGTGTATCCTCACTCTTGGAGATGGGCACTTTTGCCACATGAAACTAGGAGTGTGGATATTTGGAGGCAAATATCTCTGGTTACTGGTAAGTAACCTTCATTTTTTTTCTTCCCGTCTTCATTTGTCTTCTATGCTTTGAAACCACCATTGACCTTATTTACACTCACCCATAGGCTCCAAAGGCTGGAAAATTCACATCATGCTTAAAATCCAAATAAACTGAGTAAAACTAGCCAGGCAAGATTTTGAAAATATTTCTGCACCGCAGTTCTGTGTGTGTGAATGTATATATATTGTGAAGATTGACATTTCTCAATTTGCAGATGATTTGCTAAAGTAGTTCCAAAATGTGACAAGCTGTCAAAAAACATATATTTCAGAAGAGAAGTAGCTTTCCATATGAGCACCCATTCCAATCACAAACTGAGGACCAGTTTTTCAATAACAGAAGGTTTGGAGTTAAAGTCAGACACTTGGGGTCTCTGGTTTTAGTTACATAACCAACTTCATCTGCTGTAAATGAGATTCTCGATAAGAATGAATGGGAACAAATTTGCTTTAGAAATAAATTTGTTATGCCTCTGCCTCCTATTTATACAAGACCTCACAAATCTTGTGGCGTAATCTAAGTAACTCAGAAGCTGATTCTTTGATCCTACTCCTATGACTCCTGCTTCCAAAGGAAGTTAAACAAGGGAGCGGGAGGGGGGAAACAGATAAGCCGAAGAGAATTGACCTGGAGCAGATCTAAAGGGCTAAAGAGATCAAGAGGAAAGACTGCTGTGCAGCTCTGGCTTATTGGGCTCTGCTGTGCAAGGTTCAGTATAGAAGGATGAGTGAGATTTAAAATTACAATCCCTCTGAACACTGACCAGGCCCTAATCAAGTTAGGTCCTCAGGTGATGGTCCTTCAGACCTCACCTCTGTACGAAGGTGTCAGACTTTCTCTCCAGATCTTTCTGTGCCTGATGAGTATCCAAGCTCTGAAAGCCTGTGAAGTTTCTAGACTGCTCAGCTGTTTCTGTTTTATGCTTTCTTTTTCTCTAAAGCAACAATCCTGCTCATAAATACTATCTGGCCGTGGACCCTGTTTCAGGCTCCCTCTACGTGTCGGACACCAATAGCCGACGGATTTACAAAGTCAAGTCCCTCACGGGCACGAAGGACCTTGCTGGTAACTCTGAAGTGGTGGCAGGGACAGGAGAGCAGTGCCTGCCCTTTGACGAAGCCAGATGTGGGGATGGAGGGAAGGCAGTGGACGCGACCTTAATGAGCCCGCGAGGTAAAGGAGGAAAAGAAGCTGGAGAGAATGACTGCGTGCAGCTAGGCTGGATGTGGAAATAATTATCTGGCAATTAAATCACTCCTTGCTCGGTGATTTTTATTCTGGGCTTTAATTACAGTGGATTGGCAAGTGTTTGTGCTTTGTTTAGTTAAAGCAAACTTTATTACCCCGGCTCTGAGTGCTGCAAAAGGAGAACAGAACACAAATTAGCAGGGTACTGCTCACTCCAAGAAGCCAGCGTGTGAACTGGGAAACTGATTACTGTTTGAGATACAGTCTTTGGGGAGAGAAATTGCTTGCTGTGGCTTTTCTCTGAGTTTTCCTCCATCTATCTCCTTTTTCCTCAGAGTCAGAGAAAAAAATAAAAGGATTTTTGCCCTTTCTAGTTTCTAATTTCTGACAAAAAGTTTTCAAGATGATATAGAGGTTTGGGGATGTGTTTCTTTTTAAGCTTTTTATTTTCCTATTGTTTCATCTTAATTGTAAGGAAGAATTAATCAGGTGTATTGCCATGTGTTTCAAACATCTTTGGGTTTTTTCAGTGTCTGAAAATAACTAGATGATCATAAAGGTACACAGAAATGGAAATTCCAGTTTCTTTGTGTAGGAAGTAGTTTCAGTTAACACGTAGAAATTAAAAATATGAAGCTGTATCTTCTCTCACTGCCCAGTGGGATGAGCACTGCAACCATTTGAGGACAGGAATTTTTTTAGATCAATATTTTATTTTCAGCCTGAGAAATGGACAAGGCAGTGCACTAAATCAAAGCAGGAAAGGCAAGTGAGAAAAAGGCTGCCCTTCTTCCCAAGAGGCAGCAGCATCCCTCTGTTCCTCCAAGGGAGCACCCTTCCATTCTGTGCCTTTCCTCTCTAAGGACTCGCAGTGTGACAGGCATTGAACCTTCCCTTTTTTTAGAGGCTGGCAACCCCTGTGTCTTCATCTGGAAACACCAGATGTTCTTTCTGTATTTTCACGGAAACAGGTCAAAGAATTTTAAAAATCATCTAGAAATAATACAATGTCCTCCTAGTTTTCAAAAAATGTTGAAGGTATTTTAAAAGATTTCTAAAAATTCTTCATCTTCATTAAATTCTTCTGATGAAGAAAGCAATGCCTCAAATTTCTGAGTAAAATAAGGAGATAAGTTATTAGTTGGGTTTATGTAATCTATCAGAGAGTACAAATCTAGAAATAAGCTGATGTATTCTGCTGGGTCTTTGACCTGTTTGGGGATTTCTGTGGTTTTCTTTAAAGCCCTGTAGGATAAACTTAAAGCCCTGTAGTTCTTTGGCAGAACTATGCGTTGTTGGAGGGTTCCAGCAACTGTGGAACATGTTGGGAGGGGGAAGGAACAGGGGAAGTGAACTAATTTCACCATCTTGCAAACAAGACAAAGCCTGCCTTGAAGCCAGGAGCCTCACTGCTGCACTGATGCCTGGGTTTTATATTTGCAGGAATTGCAGTGGATAAGTATGGACTCATGTATTTTGTTGATGCCACTATGATTAGAAAAGTGGATCAGAATGGAATTATATCGACCCTGCTGGGCTCCAATGACCTCACTGCTGTTCGACCTCTCAGCTGTGATTCCAGCATGGATGTCACCCAGGTAGATTCTTACTGCACTTCTTTTCCTCTCTGCCTTAGAAGAGATGGGCATCTATTTTGGATGACTGCCTGGCCACTTAAGAATTACACATTATGCAGCACAAGATGATAACGTAGTTGATTGTTACTGAAATGAGTGAACCATCCTTTTTACTGTGGCTAACACAGTTTATTTATGCAACTGTAGAGAAATAAGGTTGAGATAATGGGAGTTATTGTCTTAATTGCCTGTTTTTCTGTAATTATTGTAGAGCTTCCACAATGTAGCATTCATTCTTGCACAGAAACACAATTAGCCAAAGTTACAACTGCACGTAGCTTTAATATTTCCGAAAAACAAAATCATTGTTTGAAATAGTTGCCGTTCATGACTTGGTTACATGATTTACACTGATAAACCCCTCACTAATTTGCTGTTGTTACACGTGGAATTTTAAACACTAGGAGTGTACTTTTCAGTTTCGAGTTTTACAGTAATAATTTGTGCAACTCATAGGTACGGCTGGAGTGGCCTACTGATCTCGCTGTCAATCCCATGGACAACTCCCTTTATGTCCTAGAGAACAATGTTATTTTACGGATCACAGAAAACCATCAAGTTAGCATTATTGCTGGACGCCCCATGCACTGCCAGGTTCCTGGTATAGACTACTCTCTTAGCAAACTGGCTATTCATTCTGCACTTGAATCAGCCAGTGCCATTGCCATCTCACACACAGGAGTTCTTTACATCAGTGAGACAGATGAAAAAAAAATTAATCGGCTACGCCAGGTAACTACCAATGGAGAAATATGCCTTCTTGCAGGGGCAGCTTCAGACTGTGATTGCAAAAATGATGTCAACTGTAATTGCTATGCTGGGGATGATGGGTATGCCACTGATGCCATCTTAAATTCACCATCTTCCTTAGCTGTGGCCCCAGATGGTACCATCTACATAGCTGATCTCGGAAATATCCGCATTAGGGCTGTCAGTAAAAACAGGCCCATTCTTAATTCCTTTAACCAATATGAAGCTGCATCTCCAGGAGAACAGGAGCTGTATGTCTTCAATGCTGATGGGATTCACCAGTACACTCTGAGCCTCGTTACTGGGGAGTACTTGTACAATTTCACCTATAGCAGCGATAACGATGTCACGGAGGTGATGGACAACAATGGCAACTCCTTGAAGGTGCGCCGGGACGCCAGCGGGATGCCCCGCCACTTACTGATGCCGGACAATCAGATTGTCACGCTGGCTGTTGGCACTAATGGTGGACTCAAGCTGGTCTCAACACAGACCCTGGAGCTCGGATTAATGACATATAATGGAAACAGTGGTCTCTTAGCAACGAAGAGTGATGAAACAGGATGGACAACATTTTATGAGTAAGAATGTTTTTGGATATATTAAGCATACATTTATTTTTCAAACGCTAGTGAGTAGGCCCTAGGCTGACCCTGCTGCAATTTGTTTTAGGTTTTTCAATGATACTGATTAAGGCCGTTGCACCTCAGTCCAGGGTGATGCTGGAAATGGTCAAGTGGCTTTGTGATGGCGTCCTTTGGGTGGGTGCTGATCCCCCTAAATCCCTGCCTGGGGTTTGAGTTTGGGGCAGCTCATCCCCGCCCAGCACAGAGGTCCGTGTGCCGTGGACAGAACCACGGCTTAGTTAAGCTGCTGTTCATGGTCAGCACGGCTGCCCACAGCCAGAGCAGCCCTGCACTCCCCCTGCAGCTCCCACAGAGCTGCCTCTCTCTAGGAACCCTCATGCTGCAGCTTCTTTTGGAACTCAAATTATCTCTTTCTGTTCAGCCTCATATATTACTCATGGTTGTTAAAATGTTGATTAACTTCAATGATTGTTCATTCCTGAGACAAGTGAGGAAATTAGATCCCCAGCTATCTGTCAGACCCCTGGTGTAACTTCCATAATTTGTAGATAACCCAAAAGCACACTGGTGTTCATGAGCATATAGATTAAATAGACAGAACTTCCTCTTCAAATGAAATTCATCTGAAGAGATGAGGTTCAGAAGTATATTAAAAATCTAGAAAAACTAGTCCAATTTTTATTAATATTTATCCTGTTCTTAGTAGTCTCATTGCCATTTTTTGATCAAAACAATTTTAAAAAGAGAAGCTAAATGACATATTGAAAAATATATTTAAGTATGGCAAGTATGATGCCATGTATTTTGTCTGAATTAGTTAATGATTAAAAAATATCATTCCCCAAATCAGTGAGTAGAAAATAGGAATAAGCTTTATATTTAATTTCAAATGGCAGGCTTATTTTCAAGTCACAGCCTAGTAATGGCACACACCTCTTAGTTTATTGATGCATTCAGCTTGGCCACCTGTTTCCTCTGTTCAGAGAAAATGTAAGAAATGCAGGAATAGAGGGAGCTGCGCTCGGCGCGCTGGGAACGCCTGCCCCGCACAGCAGGGATGCTGCGGCTGTTCCCGTCGGAAGGAGCGCAGTGCCCTCTCGTGGGGCCCTGCATCCCAGCCGCTCGCTCCTCTCCTCCAGCCTGGCCCTTCACCTGCCGAGGGGCTTATTTTTCCTTACTATTTTGCAAAAAAATTATTTCTTTACCACAAATTCGTTACACAAATAGTTCAGTTACATGGCCACATGAAGGTATGACCTGCTGATTATAAGCTCAAGTAAAAGCTCACTGGACCAGACAGAATAAAATTTCATATTATTGCTGATGAGACGTGGATGCCCTTCTAGGAAGGTTTTTTTGTTGTTTTTTTTCCTCAATAGGTAGCTCAAGATGCAGTAATATAAATTAGCTATTTCTCAAACAACAGAAACTGAATAGTAAAGTAATTTAAATTTCTACATGAAAATCCATGGAATATTAAAAAATGTTGTCAGAAAGTTACTGGTTACAAAACTGGTATAACTGGTGTCTGAGAGTCACACCAAGTGCTAAGTTAACATGGTTTATTAGAAAAATTCTATTATGATTCCTAAGGAATCTCTTACTGAGATCAGCTGAAAATATCATTTAATGTGTACATAGTGCTGCAGATTTTTTTCCAAGATCAAATAAGAAAAGATGCACAACCTTTGCCTCAGGTCAGTGGAAGTTAAATACCATCTTTAGATCTAAATATTACAGCCTGAGGTACTGTCTCAGATAATTAGTAACTTTGATGAGGCAACAGAAATAATTTATTTCTCCCAGATTTGTACATATATTCTCATAAACATAGAGCCCATAGATGAGAGAACCATAAAGACATTATTTAAATTGAATATATTATTTAAATTGAATATACAAACCTAAAGAATCACAGTCCACAGTCACTCAGTACTGGTTTCTGGTTTGTGTTTTTTCTCTGAAACAGCTCCTAAGAGAAAATTCTGTATTCATCATTCTGCAATTTTTTTGGTAGCTATAACTTAGTATAAATTGAAGATGAAAGAAGTATTCAGCCAATGAGAGTTTATAAGGACAATAAAATAGTTTTCTCTGCAGTTACATTCATGCATTCATACAGACACAATCAGCAGTCAAAATTGTTAATATGGCAGCAGAACTGGAAAAGAACAGAGGTCTTTTAAGTGGTAAAGTACTACATGAGTTAAAGTTCTTATGAAAAATTTATGTCAGTGCATTTATATCAATCAGGCTCTGAAGTGCCATGTTATCTTATTGGGTATATTCCTCTCAATTATCTGAAACTTTACCCTGAAAATGCTCTCAGAATTAAATTTGTACAGCTAATCTAGGTGTGCATCTGCATAAGCAGAGAGCTGCAGACGCAGGCTGGTTTGTGTGTGCACACTCCATATGTGAGTTCCATAGATGGCATCTGTGCACGTGCCTGCAGCTCATTTGCAGCAGGAGCAGCCAAGGCTCTTCAATAATAGAACAGCTACCAGCAGGCTCGCATGGGGTAATTTAAGCTTGGCTTGGGCACGAAGCACAGATCTTTGAAGCAGCTCCCAGTGGTATTCCTCTCGGTCTAGGGAGCATCCTAAGAGAATGCTGCAGGTTTTTTTTTTTTCTGAAATCAGTTTTAAAAGGGAGAGAAAACAGGGGTGTATGTAAATGTGTGTGGATCCGGGCCCTGCCCAGCTCTGTGTTAAGTCAGAAGATGCTGTTCCTCCTCTGCAGTGCTGGTTATGGCCCTGCCCTTCCTGCTCCACCCACAAGCTGTCAGCAGCACAACTCAAACCTGAGACTGGGATGCTGGTCATAAAAACTGGGACAGCAGCCCTCAGGGCACTGCCACAAGCCCACTGGAGGGATGGGTGCGCAGATGCTTGTAGCTACCTGAGGAGGTGCCAAGGGCTCAGTGTGTCCCATGGTCCAGGCTGAGCTGCAGGTGTGGCCACGGGCAGCTCAGAGCCATCAGGCTGGCAGAGACAGCCAGCTCTGTGCCTCTGTCACCCAGAGCTGTCCTGGGAAACCTTTGCCTGCTGGCAGCGGGGTCTTGGTCACAGTTAGCAAAGAGCTGGTGAGGTACCAGTGGGGAGATGCTGTTGTTTGTTGGTTTTTAAGACACTGGGATAAAGAAAGGTTGTTCGCCCTTGTAATGTTATTAGTAGAAAAATGTGTGATGAAGCCTTACTCCAACTGAGGTCAGTAAGAAAAGCTCAGGAATTTCAGAGTACCCAGAGCCCACCTCATCTGAAAATGTAAAGGTTGCCTTATCATCCAGGCTGATGCTGTGTCCCAGACTGCAATAGGTAGAGACTGCTTCTGCAGAAGACACCAGGTCAATTAATATCTTTTTCATTGTAAATTTTGTTTTTTTACTTCATTAGAGCCAGGTTCGTGACATGAAGAAGAGAAGTACAAAATCATTTAATTAATATATAATTTATTCTTATTATTCAGATAAATGTCTGGGTGTTGTATTCTACTGAGCACTTGTTCTCATATAATACATAAATTTTTTAAAAACTTCAGGAATATGTCACTTAAATTTTGTGGTAGATAAAAGGTTTCTGTTACCTTCATTTTAATTTTTTTACCTTTAAAGTATTTTTTAAATAAGAATTTATTTTGATACAATGGACAAAGTAGAAATGCCTTCTTTATATATTGGTATCAGAGTGTGTATATATCATTTAAGAAGTGAATTTTTCATATATCTAACTCATAATCTAAATGGTCTGCAGATCTTCAGTGGCAGTACTTTTGTATGTATTTTGTTAAGTATGTCCATCACTTGCTTATAAACCCTTTTAAACTCTACTGTTGCTGCTTTCAAAGCTGTGACCAGCACTGGGGAAATATGTTTTACCCATGGCAGGGGTAAAACAATCATTTCTTGAAATAGCACTGGAATATTTCCATTTTTCTGCTTCAATCTCTGTATATCCACATCCATATTTACTTTTCAGACTGCCCTTACACTTTGAATAGAGATTTCCAGTGAGTAGCCCACAGCAATCCCCAGGAATTTTTCCTAGGTTAATTAAAAACCCAGCAATGTGAATGAAAACTTTAAATTAATGTCTCATTTGCATTGCCTAAAATATATTTGCTGATGGGGAATTTCACCGACCATTTTTCTGGAAGTTCACCGAGTGCTGCAGAGTCACACTGGAGACACTCAGTTTTTTGTAGTTTGTCCTAAATAACACTGTCTGTGCTGAAAGATTTGAGATCCAAGTGTTCTCTTCCTCACTCTGCTCATCATGAAACACACCACATACAGACTCTTAAGGGGCCTTATTAACCTTTAAGATTTTTAGAGTTGTCCAGTTTTTGTACTTTTTATTTTCCCCTGCAAGACTGATGCTTGGCTGGATCAAGTTCTTACTTTAGCTATTCTTTTGGAGTTCTTTTCAATATTTTTTGGTGAAGACTTCTATAAAGACTTAACCCACTTTCACATATTATCTCAACATACTATCTTTTTTTCAGTATCTTGCTGATATGATAATCTATCTCTATATAAATATATATCTGTCTGTGGTGAGAAACTTGTGACTATATTGAGAAAAATCATGCTGCTTAATCTTTCTTTGATCCTGAACTACTTAAATGAACACAATGTATTATTGGTCCCTTTTAGGTCGCATGATGCTTTGTTTTATTGATTTCCTTCTTTGCCTAATACTTCCATTGGTTCTGGTAAGGCTTGTTGCTCCACAGGTGATTTTTTCCTTCCTGCCCAATGTTCAGTTGAAGGGTGCAACCATTTGCAATGGATTTGAAAGTCATATATTTTGTTCATTTTAACTGAGGAACCAATCCGTGTCTTAATTTTTTAGATATGCTGTACAGTTCAGGTGGCCTAGTCTGAAGCTTCTGAGTGTTTTAATTGTAAACCCATGTTGAAAGCTCTGCTTTTGTTTTCATCTTCACAGCTAACCACAGCCTGCAATGAACTGAGCTAGCTCCATGGTACTAAATGTGCTCCTCTCCTCTTCTGTTACTCTCAGGCAGTGCAATGGATTTACCAGTTCTCTTCCAGGCTTCCTGCTTCCTGCATCTCTGCATCCCAAGGATGACCAGTTGGTTTCAATCTCTACCTAAATTTTTCCCTTTATCTACACAGGACATTTTTTCTTGCCTTTCTGCTCTCTAGAAGCACCTGTGCTTTGGTAGCGGCTGGGTGAGAGACTTGCACGAGTAGAGAATTGCAGCAAGCAGTGTCAGACTGGAATGCTGATTTTGTTTCAGGTCCCCATTTCTTGCCCCTAAGATCCAAGAGATTGCTTCTTTAGCAAAAGTATGCGCACAACTAGAGCATACTGCAGGAAAGGGGGAAAGGGTATGATTTGATTTCCAGCAGCATTCCTTCTTTCCCCCTCCTCAGGCTTTATACCTCTAAAGAAATTTAACTCTGTAAAATCATGGAAAGCCTTTTTTGTCTTTTTTTTTTTCTTTTTTTTTCTTCTTTTTTTTTTTTTTTTTTTTAATCTTTATGCCTCTGGAGTATTTAACTCATTTTCTAAGGTTTATTCTGAGTGCTGACTGCTGCCCTTTGTGCAGCTCCAACCTCTGTCCTGTGCTTTTCATCTTTCATCTTTATGATCCAAAATACTGACCCCAAAATGCAGTTCAATACCACAGATAAGATCTAAATGAAATTATTATGTTATCAAGCTGATGTCTATTTTAATACTTTATGTCAAGTTTATTCCTTGATATGTCATTCAAGACCATACTTAGTTTCCACTAGGTATTCAAAAGCAAATGTGCAGTTTATGCAATTGTTTATTGCAGTGTCCATTAGAAGTTCACTTCCTTAGAGTGAAATACAACTATTAAAATACCAGACTAATTTACTAGTTATAATTGTTTGAGCCAAATATCACTCCATATATTAATAATAATTTAATTAATTTAATAATTCAAAATATGCTAGCCTGGATTTGCAGCCATGTAGTTGAGATCAGTATCTAAAAAATATTATTTCATCATTATAACCTCTTTCAAGAACAGAGAAATAGATATGGCCAGGATGTTCTTGAAAATCTGTTTCAGTCTGGGTTTTTTGCACAAATGTGGTGCATTATTAATACATTGGGTATTGAAATGAACATATATCCTCATGCTTTTTTGCTCTCACTAACTTTTCTATTAGCTATGATCATGAAGGGCGTCTGACCAATGTAACACGTCCCACTGGAGTGGTAACTAGCCTTCATCGAGAAATGGAAAAGTCTATTACCATCGACATTGAGAATTCTAATCGGGATGACGATGTCACGGTCATCACAAATCTCTCCTCTGTGGAGGCTTCCTATACAGTTGTTCAAGGTACCAAAGCACACTTCTCAGCACACTCCTAACCACACACACAGCCTGAGAAAGCAATTCACTAATGATTCGTGCCATTAGTACACTTATGAGCAGGGGGAAACCGTGTAAGACTTGCAAGAAAAACTCCCATAAAGCTTATTCCTAAAATGGCAGGTCTTCAGGACAGGTAAGAGCCATTTCACAGTCCTGCTTTGTTCAAGTACATATGGTCACTGTCTGCTGGGGAAGTTTAGTCCTGCCACTGCCTCCTGGGGCAGGGTCACTTCACCCACTTGCATATTTCTCTGTACTTCCCTGCAAAATTGGTTCTGACTTCTGTGCCACAGAGATGCAACCTGACTGCTGGATATGGCTGCTGGGGGAGATCCTTCTGGAGAGGCTCAGGAAGCCTTCTAGTGGAAGAAATCTAAATTTATACTCTGCCATTAATTACAGTGTAGAACAGTCAGGGCAGTGGATGGTGTGGTGCCAGAGATGGCCCTCCCAAGAGCAGTGTTACAGCCCGAGGGTGGCAGGAGGCAGCAGCAACACAGGCTCAGCGTTTGTGTAGAGCATTCCAGCACCGCCCAGGCATTGTATCTGATGGAGTGGAGTCAGTTATCAAATATAGACTGAAAGGCATTTGGTGAGTGATGGGGCTTTTTAATTAAGATATAATGTCACTGGAATGAGAATATCACCGTCAAACAATAGTCTCCTCCTGACATAAATGTCAACATTTGTAGACTATTTTACCGTGACAGGTCTGGTTACAAAGACTTAATTTCTCTTATGCCAGATGAATAATTACGTAGATGCTGTCCTTCTGTCAGGCAAATATTGATGTGTTGCTGACAGCTGCACACTCTGGCACTCCATCCTGGCTGAGAGGGAACTTGGCTGTGTCAAACAGCTGGAGAGCAGCATGGCCAGAGAAGCACGGGCTTGTTTCTGTAACTTCTCCAACAGAGGCCGGGTGTGCACATCAGGCCAGTGTGGTTCTGGTGGGGAGGCAGGGAGGCAGGAGAGGGAGCCACTGTGGCTGCCAGCTTGCACTGCTGGAGCCTCACACCTTGAGGATTTAAAGCCATGCTGTAATTCTGTACAGGGCCTCTGCTTGGAGACAGTTTTTAAACAGAGGGAAACAAAAAAGAAGAGGCATTTACTTCTTCCTACTTACAAAGAGTCCAGCAATCATCTTCTTTTTCTTTTTGTCCTGAAGTTTAATGCTTTGTTATTTATCCAGCAGTTCAGTTTTCCGGAGTTTTTGTTCATATCAGACATAAATTACGTGGTTCAACACATATCACTGTGCATTTTGATTCACAATTAAGACTGAAGGGAAAACATAATGAAATAAACACAGTATCTCTCTGCAGGCTCACTGTTACACTACTGCTCTTTACATGACTCAGTAACATCTGTAATTTCCACCATAGTACCACGTAAATGGTAATTGCAGGCTGACTTCATTTAACATCAACAGGAGTGCAATAAAAAACCAATCAAATTAAGCTATATGTTTTCTTTATGACTGGAGTAGCTAAATTATTTTCTTTTCATTATTGCTGTAGATCAAGTGAGGAACAGCTACCAGCTCTGTAATAATGGTACTTTGAGAGTGATGTATGCCAATGGCATGAGCATTAGCTTTCACAGCGAGCCTCATGTCCTGGCTGGGACTGTGACTCCCACCATAGGACGATGTAATATTTCTCTACCCATGGAAAATGGTTTAAACTCAATTGAATGGCGCCTGAGGAAGGAGCAGATTAAAGGCAAAGTGACGGTGTTTGGAAGAAAGCTCAGGGTAAGTAGAACCTGTTGTCACAATAATCACCATTTCCTCTTTGGGCAGAAAATTAATGTTTTTATTTTAAAGGATGTTACTTTTACTTGTTAAAAATGTACAGCTCTGGGATTGTCTTTGGTGTGACACTGTTTGAGAGCTCAGTTGGCTGCATGGGATCATCTGCTGCAATCAGCTATTGAGCTTCCTTACTAAAAGTGTTCCAAAAGAGATTGGTAAAAATACCTAGAATATTACAGAATCACAGAATCATCAATGTTAGAATAGACCTTCAACATCATTTAGTCCAATCATTGCCCCAGCCCCACTGTAATTGCCCCAAACCATATCCCCAAATGTCATATCCCAATGCCTCTGGAACACATCCTGAGATGATGACTCCACCCCTTTCCTAGGCAACATACTCTAATGCATGAACACTTTCAGTGAAGAAAGTTTTTCCAATATCTAATCTGAACCTCCCCTGGTACAACTTCAGGCCATTTCCTCTTGTCCTTTCATTTGAGATATGGCAGAAGAGGCTGACCCCCATCTTGGTAACTCCTTTCAGGGACTTGTGGAGAGCAATTAGGTACCCCCAAACCAACTTTTCTGCAGATTAAACACCCCCAGTTCCCTCAGCCACTCCTCAAAAGATGTATTCTAGAGCCTCCCCCAGCTTCATTGCCCCGTTGCTGCAAAACACTCTGCCTCTCAAGGGGGTGGGAATCTGAGCACTCACCACTTGTAAAATTGCCAGGACAGACTCATCCCAGCTGGTGCTGGGGAGCAAACACAACTACAGCATTCTGCTGCTGTAAAATCCCCCTACAGACTCACTGAGACAGGCATGTTGTGTTTATTCCCTTTCCCAAATGGCAGATTGGAAAATAATTGCCATAATTACAAAATTGTAAGAGCAGGATAAGGAAGACAGTCAGGTCATGTAATCTGTCCCCTGCCAAATTAAAGATCTGCTGCAGCTGGATTAATCCCATTCTGTGCTTTGCTGGCCTGATTTTCACTGATTTTTTTTTTTTTTTTTTGACTGGACTACTTCAGTATGTGCAGTTTTGGAAGGGATTTGAGATACTGGGCAGAAAACAAATGTAGATCAAGTGCTAATCAAGTCCTCACTCTTTAAGCAGTTGTTTCAACAACACTGAACACAAAATATAGTTCAGTGTGTTCAAGATCACATAGTAAATGCAAGATATGCAAGCAATTATGTAGTGATTTACCAAAAAAAAAAAAAAAAGGCTTGGATAATAATTTTTTTAATGTTTTCCTATTGCTAGCGTCTAATTCCCAGTGTTGAGTTGACAAATCTCTCCTCACTCTCACAAATGCTCAGAATGTACTTACTGGGGAGAAGGGGAAGGTTGGACAAAAAAATTGAATGAGATTAGCAGCTAATCCTTAATGACTAAATTTCATGTCTCTGTAATTGATTTTTGATGTGTTGACCCGCAGCAGTTGATTGGAAATGGAAAACAGATCAGCTCTGCATTTTGACTTGGTGTTGTTCAAAATAAAAATAAATAGGATGCTGAAATGAAATTGCAGTAATCCTAATTCTCAATACTAAAAATTTAATAGAGGTACTTGTGATAATTAGCTGAAGTTAAGCACATCTTAGTGCTGAAACCTTGCCTGAGACAGGTTTTCTGAGATAGGTTTTCTTGCATCATGTTTATGCAAATCAAAACAATGCTTTATCTAGCAACACCTCAACATTTAATTGTCTGGTGTTAGTTCCTGTAACAATAATCACATATCCATTTAGCTCTTTTAAATGAAAATCACTATGAGATTATCACAGGTTGAGTGGACTGAAAATGAAATTTGAAAATGAGGGAGAAAGCATAGAATTTATTTGCATCTCATTTATTCTAATTCATCTTTATAAATTGTTTGGTGAACGAAGCAGAGCAAGTGTGTTGGAATGCTGTGGGAAGCAGGTGGAAGGCAGGGGCAGCTGTGGCACACCACTAGTGACACAGAGCAGGGCACTGCTGCAGAGCTGACAGGGCACCAGGGCCACCTCCTGGAGCCCCAGTTCACAATCAGTGTGACTGGAGGGGTGGAAATTCATTGTGATTCACCTCTTGGCTGAGTACTTCACCTCACAGTACTCAGGGGAATATTTGCTGGAGCCCACACCCCTGTGCTTCTTAAAGGGGGCTTATAAAAAGATGGGGACATACTTTGTTTTAGTCTGTTGTGATAGGACAAGGTGTGGCAGCTTTATCTGAAAGAGGGTAGATGCAAAGTAGTGATACAGAAGTTTTATGGTGATGTGGAGAGGCACTGGCACAGGTTGCCCAGAGCAGTGGTAGGTGCCCCATTCCTGGAAGCATTGTGGGTGAGGTTGGCAAGGCTCTGCACAGCCTGGTGCAGTTGCAGATGTCCCTGCAACCCCCAGAGGGGTCGTACTGGGTGATTCCCAGGTGAATCCCAACCCAAAGCGTTGGCTGGTTGTATGAGCCCTCATGCAGTGGTGCTGCCTGAGCCCAGGCTCTGCCCACCCTGCTTTTGGCACATCCCAGCCACACCTGTTGGAATCTGCACACCTGCCTGGGCACATTTCATCACCCTGAGAAAGGAACTGCACCTTTATCGTATCCCACTCACTGCTGCTGCTGTTTGATGCACCACGTGTTCAGTGCCTGTAGTTTCAGATAAAGTGCTGCTGGGATTCCTGTCTGAAGTTTTGATTATGGAGCAGCATCATGTAAGTGATTTCTGTGGCCAGACCTTTCCAAGGCACAAAGGGCTCGTCCCTACAGCCACTTGAGCAGCAGCCAAGGGAAAACCAGATGTGCACGTGGGTAGTGAACAAAAGAGAAAGGGCCTGTCAAGTAATCTGCATTGTGATACTTGTGACTGCTCTCAGTGTTCCCAGGAAGGGTGGGAATTAGTCAGCCTGTTTGGGTTCCTATGTAATTAATATGATACTGCAATTACAGTCTCTGGTTTTACTCATTTTATAAATGCAAATGAAGGTACTGAATTATCCAAGCAGGTGATGTTTGTGTGTGCACCTCCAAGTGATATTTGCATGTGTGCATGGCTCTTGTGTGTGTAATCATTTTTAAAACCCTATTAATTTTTTTTCAGTGGCAAAACCAAGTAACTGTTATCATGTTTTTGAGAGAGGATGCCTGGAGTCTTTCCTTTATGCAGATTATTATTTCAGTTACTGTAATGGAGGGAACAAAACCCAAAAATCCTGACTGATTTATGAAGCTTCAGAAGTTACAAAAAACCAAAACAAACAAAACCCCCGAAGCTAAAATTCAGTTCATAATCTTTCTGAAAAGCATTTTTTTTTCTTTTTTTTTCTGCTCAACCCTAAGAAATTGGGCTATTTCATTCATACACTAACCTTTTAATTCTATAGCTAAATGTTTTTGAGAGGTCAAAGCTCTCTTCTGCTCATAAAAAGGGGGTTTTTTGTGTGCCTGCCATTAGGGTTGATCCTACAAAACAAGAGTAACCAGTTGAGAAACTACTGATATTGAGTTTGGCTTCCCTGGCTTTATTTTCATTGCAATGGGAAAGCAGAATATGACTTGTTTTGTCCCAAGGTGTTTTAAGAAAAAATACTCTGTCTTTTCTCTGAATCACAGGGCAAGTTGTTGCTGGGATAACCTTTGGGAAAACCTACAGAAAAGAGCTTTTTTTCCCTAGTAATTGCCCACTGAGGAAATGCAAACTGTTAAAGAGATTAATTTCATTAATGGAAAAAATTAGGATAATGAGCAATAATTTGAAATAATTATTTCTTTACAAACACGAAACTGTATTAATTTTAAATGTGTCTGTATAACTGAATTTCTACTGAGTTGGTTGGGGTGGGAATTGGGTTTACCCCTGCCAGTAAATATATCTCAGAATAATTTTTATATCCTCAAGAAAGGCTCAGGGTTAATTTACATATTGTTTGATGTACGGTTTAATTTTGGATAAGAGGAAATGTTGCATTATCAAAGCCACTGTAAAATATAAGCTAAAGAGCAAATTCCCAGAAATTGATGACTACTTTTAAGGGAGTCATTGCTCTGAAATTATATCTAATTTTAAAACTTCTACTTTATTAATGACACATCTACAATTAAATTGCTTAAGAAGCCTTATCAAATTACAGCATTAGCCTCAATTCTATGGCTTACCCCCCCAGTGAATATATTTATGTATCTCTCATTATAACACTCTCCCTAGAAGCCTCCCCATTTGGCATTCTTATTCTCCTTTGTCTCTGTTTTGCTCTTTTATTTTAAATAAATAAATAAATAAATAAGTCTGCCACTGAAACACTTCATGCTGTACTTTGAATTAAAATTATAACAAAAAAGGCGGGGGGGTGAAAGAAAAAAATATTTAACCTAATTATTTAGCACCTTTTCAACACTAGAAGTCCATCTTTCCCAGCCTGTATGATCAGGATTTTTAAGCCCATCCCAAGTGAAGGATCTATTGAATATTTGGAAAGTAAATGAAGAAAACAGTAAATTAATTCACTCCAAGCAGGGTGTTGCAATAACATGAAGCCAAGTGGCTAAACCTCAATAAAGAGACAAAAATTTCATCTGTTGTTCTTGGAGTGATTGTAGGGGAAAAGGCAAAAAAAATTGATGATGGAAGTGCAAAAATAAAAGAAAGTAGTGGAAAATAGAAAAATAGAATAAGTAGAAAAATATTCCCTGCAAAATAATTTGTTTCTCTGTACTTTAAGACCTCGATGTTCAGAATGTCTCTATGTTGTGACCATAATGGCAGCTTTTTACTGTAGGGTATCACCACTCATATTGCAGTGAGATGGGAAATACCCCAGTAAAACCCCAAATTATTTGAATATACTCCCAAGCAGAAAGCAAAAGCCAGTTAACAGGACCCCTACACTTTTCACAAAGGATTTCCCTGTTGGGCATCCTCTTTCCCCGCTGTAAGCGCGGAGGGCCGGCGTGCCCAGCGCGCGCTGAGCGCAGCCTCCTTCCCTCGTGCAGGTGCACGGCAGGAACTTGCTGTCCATCGACTACGACCGCAACATCCGCACCGAGAAGATCTACGACGACCACCGCAAATTCACGCTGCGCATCATCTACGACCAGCTGGGCCGGCCCTTCCTCTGGCTGCCCAGCAGCGGCCTGGCCGCTGTCAACGTGTCCTATTTCCTCAACGGGCGCCTGGCAGGGCTGCAGCGCGGGGCCATGAGCGAGAGGACGGACATCGACAAGCAGGGCAGGATCGTGTCGCGCATGTTCGCCGACGGCAAAGTGTGGAGCTACACCTACCTGGAAAACGTAGGTGGTGTCGTGTCCTCTCCTGGCAAGGACACAAAGTTCTGTTGGGCTTCATGGCACATAAATCACGCACACCCGCTAGCTACGATTTGGTGTATCCCAACTGTTAGCCACCCCTGGTCTCAAAATTCCTTATTTTTCAATTAGTCAGCTGAATGTGACTAATTCTTAATGGGAAATGTTTTGTTCATGGTTTCTGTCTTTTGATATTTTCCTGCCATAGAATGGCAATAAATTAGCGCAATGTATTGTGCTTAATTAAGCCCAAAAACGCATGACTAAACCTGACAAAAGGTTTGTGTAGAAACAGGTAATTCATCTCTAATTGTTACTTATTAAATGAAAGTATGGTAGCGCATTTTTACTTAGCCTAATTAGCACACTTCAGTCATAAAAGTGTCTTAAATACTGCAAAACTGCATATTGTTTTCCCTTTCCCTTCTTGTTGTTATAAGTAAAGCAGAACTGATGTTCTCTGCTTAGTTTCTCACATATTTCACAGTAGCAGTTGTGAATTTCAACTGCTGGCAGAAAGATAAATCAAGTCATTTATCTAACTCCTCTGCATCCCTCAGGTAAAAAAAAAAGAAAAATAAAAAAAAGTCCTCCTACAGGGAGGACAGCTCACAGGTTGCTAACCTACACTTTCTCTGGAGTGTCAGCGTATTGATTTCCAAGGAGCAGATCCTCTCATCTGGCAACCTGACAATATTCGTGAGCAACTCTGTGCCCCTGACTAATGTATCTGATTCTCTTTGTACTCATTTAACATTAGTGCCTCTCCAGTAAACTTTTCTTCGGTTCCCTCTCTCGGGCCACATGCTGATAGCCGGTAACCGTTTGTTGTTGTTTCCCCTGCAGTCGATGGTGCTGCTGCTGCAGAGCCAGCGCCAGTACATCTTTGAGTACGACTCCTCGGACCGCCTGCACGCCGTCACCATGCCCAGCGTGGCTCGGCACAGCATGTCCACTCACACCTCTGTGGGCTACATCAGGAACATCTACAACCCCCCCGAAAGCAACGCCTCCGTCATTTTTGATTACAGCGATGACGGGAGGATTCTGAAAACATCGTTTTTAGGGACTGGCCGACAAGTCTTCTACAAGTATGGAAAGCTATCCAAGCTGTCTGAAATTGTTTATGACAGCACGGCGGTTACTTTTGGATATGACGAAACTACAGGTGTCCTAAAAATGGTGAATTTGCAAAGTGGAGGGTTTTCTTGTACAATTCGCTATCGGAAAATTGGTCCTCTTGTTGACAAACAAATCTACAGGTTTTCTGAAGAAGGAATGGTCAATGCAAGGTTTGATTATACATATCATGACAACAGCTTCCGAATCGCGAGCATCAAACCCATCATAAGTGAGACGCCTCTTCCAGTTGACCTTTACCGTTACGATGAGATTTCTGGCAAAGTAGAGCATTTTGGCAAATTTGGAGTTATTTATTATGATATTAACCAAATTATCACCACAGCAGTTATGACGCTGAGCAAGCACTTCGACACCCACGGGCGCATTAAGGAAGTGCAGTACGAAATGTTCCGGTCCCTGATGTACTGGATGACCGTGCAGTACGACAGCATGGGAAGGGTGACCAAAAGAGAGCTCAAACTCGGTCCCTACGCCAACACAACCAAGTACACCTATGATTACGATGGAGATGGGCAACTGCAGAGCGTGGCAGTCAATGACAGGCCCACCTGGCGCTACAGCTATGACCTGAACGGGAACCTCCACCTCCTGAATCCTGGAAACAGCGTCCGACTGATGCCGCTGCGCTACGACCTCAGGGACAGGATCACGCGCCTGGGTGACATCCCCTACAAGATCGATGATGACGGGTTCCTGTGGCAGCGGGGTGCAGATGTGTTTGAGTACAACTCCAAAGGGCTCCTGACAAGAGCTTACAACAAAGCAAATGGGTGGAGTGTTCAGTACCGCTACGACGGACTGGGCCGAAGGGCTTCCTGCAAGACCAACCTGGGGCATCATCTACAGTATTTTTATGCTGATCTTCACAATCCAACAAGGGTAACTCATGTCTACAATCATTCCAACTCCGAAATTACCTCTTTGTACTACGATCTGCAAGGCCACCTCTTTGCAATGGAGAGCAGCAGTGGGGAAGAGTATTACGTGGCCTCTGATAACACAGGCACTCCGTTAGCTGTGTTCAGCATCAATGGCCTCATGATCAAGCAGCTCCAGTACACGGCCTATGGGGAGATCTATTACGACTCTAACCCAGATTTCCAGCTGGTCATTGGATTCCATGGAGGGCTGTATGATCCTTTAACCAAACTCGTGCATTTTACCCAAAGGGACTACGATGTCCTGGCTGGGCGCTGGACATCACCTGATTACACCATGTGGAAAAATATTGGCAAAGAACCCGCTCCTTTCAATCTGTACATGTTCAAGAGTAACAACCCTCTCAGCAATGAACTGGATCTAAAGAATTATGTAACAGGTGAGACTTCTTCACATTTATAATACATAACACTACAGCTTGGAAGCTGATTTGGGAAAGAAACCCAGCTTCTCCTTATGAGCCCTTTGCTCAATCCTCACATCAAGTTTGGACCATTTTGCTCTTTTGGCTATGAAAAGAAGTGGCCATTTCTGATTCCTTGGTACTGCTCTTCCCTGAATGAAGGGCTCTAAGTGAGAAGCCATGATGAATTATGGAGGGAAAAAAATAAATATAAGTTTGTGTGAATATAAAATTTTAGCACAGCCATAGTGCTCTTCCTATTGAACTAGTACTGTATAAAGTGTTCATTCTAATTCTGTACCAAGAAAAGTGAAGTCATGTATAGGAATCACTGGCAGGTTGGTTCAGAATCACAAACCAGAACTGCTCAGATCTCTTTCTTTCAGGGCTACTTTCAAAATTAACTACTGTCTGAGCTCATGGGCATATTATGAACTAGCACCAAGAATGGATTTAATTAGACCTCTTTTTCCCATTTAACTTTTAATATGCAAACAGTCTTTAATCTTTAAAATTAAATCCTTGATGTTTTTAAGATTATTTCATCCTGAAAGACTAATAAATGTTATGGATTTTGTAGAGCCAAGAAACAAAAGTCATTTTGATCACATATGTTAGAATTGGGTAAAACTTGAAACCCTTTCTTAATTAGGAATAATTTTTCACTTAGTAACATCACACAGTACTTGAACTAGCTGCTGGCAGTTTCTAAAAGGAAAGGTAATTAATATGTCTTCAGGAAAACCTTTTTTTCTGAATTGAATATGCAGTATACAATAATTAGAGTAGTGATACCATTTTTAAAAAGGAATTATCTTAATTTTAACAGTAATTTGAATTTCAAGAAAAGTGTGCATTTCCTTCAAAGAAAATCATAACACGTTTCATTAGTACATTGCAACCTGATAGTAGGTGTAACACACCACAGGTTCTAGTGGAGCAACTTTGCAATTAGGAGATAATGTGATTTGTATCTGATAGTGTGAAAATACTGGTGACTAAAACTATCTCATCCTCAATTCAACAAAAGTCCTATTTTCTTCCACTACCCTTTGATTTTGATTTTCAACATCATCATAATAAGTTTTGCTGCATTCTGAAGTTGTATTTATTTAATTTATCCATCCACTGGATGAAATTGAATAAGATAAATTGAATTTAGGGACAACACACACCTTGTAGTCTGTAAAAATACTTCATCAGTGATGCAAATATTTGTTGCTGTAGGACTGAACAGATTATCTTATTCAAGAAGTGATTATGGTGGCACCTTTGTTGTCATTGTTTTAAAAAAAAAAGAGAACAAAACAAAACACAAAAAAGTCTCCCCCCACAGTCCATTCTTAGTGTTAACCCCGACATTGCTTTATTCACAGGTTTTGCTGAAAACAAATTCCAGTGGCAAATGCAGTGCTGCAAAGCACATTAGCTCAGCAAAATAGTAACTGTTTTGTATATAGGTCCTCCTCTGGTTTCTGTGGAATTGGAGCAGCTGAAGTGAATTGTTCAGGAGATACCATTTTACCATAAAATAAAATTGAAGCCTTATGAGGAGCAGTAACCCTGTGCAGTCCAAAGGTTCAGGAAAAAAGAGTAAGCACTGTGTGATGGGAGATGGATACAGATACCTCATAGTGGCAGAGTATTTTACTACTTATTTGAGAGTCAGAATGACTAAGAAAAAAAAAGACTTTTGGGGAAAATAGGCTTTGCAACAGCTCAGCTCACAGAAGTGGCAATAGCAGCATCAGGAGCCACTGTAGGCCAGTGAGGAGAGATCTCCACTGGGAAAGACAGGAGAGAATTTTAAGCAAAAATTATCATGAATTCAGGAAACAGGAAATGTAAAATGGGGTCATGGATTCTTTTTTTGTTTAAAGAGTTATCATTTGGATAACTAAAATACATAATTAGTTCTTAATACCTGCAGAGTGAGAATTACTGTTATTAACTTACTTTCTTAGCTTTTACAGCTAGATCTAAGGATAGAGTTTTCGTGGTTGAACCCACATCTGGAACTTGCTGAGGCTTACCTCAGAGTTGAGCTGTAACACTCCCACAGAGCTCTTACTTTCCCTGGAGGGATTCGGAGGATATTTTTGTTGTCTAAATTTAGACATCTGATTTACAAATCCAGCTTCTCACTGCTTTTAATGGAGCCTCCTGAGACTTCATGACAGCTGATGGAAGTAGGACACAGAAGAGAAGCCAGGTCTTTCCCCAAAGGACTTTGCAGATGTTTTTAGAGTGTTCACCTAATAATGTATCATTATACCATACAGTTTATAGGTTACATATAGTAGCCATATCAGAAGGTGTCAGAGATGGAACAAGTACTGTATACTATAAAATATTTGGATAATTCATGTGCTCTAATGGAAAATAATGAAAGAGCTGGTATATCCCTGATGATTTAATTGTGATTTCAGTTGCTGCTTGAAATTAAGGAAGTCAAAGATGGTTTTCCTAATTTTTTTCCTTTATTTGTTAAACACATGTGTTTCTCACTTAGCTGTTTTCTTTCAATTTTTAGATGTCAAGAGCTGGTTGGTGATGTTTGGATTTCAGCTTAGCAACATCATTCCAGGTTTCCCTAGAGCAAAAATGTACTTTGTGTCACCACCATATGAGCTGTCTGAGAGTCAAGCATGTGAAAATGGACAGGTAGGCAGAAAGATTAAATTACTTTTTTTGGATAAATTTGCCCCACTCTATGGATTGAATCACTGGCTCTTCTGTAGTTACAGCAGAAGGCCAAGCACTTAATTCAGTGTAAAGTGAAGTGAGTATAGCTACATTTTATACTAATGAACATATGCCTTTCTTGCCAGCCTCCGTTGTTATCATAATTACAGTGTCATTAGTTTGTCTTTTATTGAGTTATTCCTTGATTAACAAGTTGTAACTCGATTAACTTGATTAGCAATGACAAAGGGAGACTTTGTCAGGGTAATTTATCATCTGTTGTACCTTTGGTAAAACCATCCTAATAATGTGTTCCAATAAACTTAGGTTGGTACTTGTTTTACTGGTAAAAAAGGGTTCTACTTCTCACCCTGCAAGAGGTTTTCTTACAATTTTTTTTCATTTTTCTAGGTAGAGGTTTTGATTTGCTACTCCATTTAACTTCAGTTACAGCATTCGTACTTGTCAGGTTAAGGGTGGACAACACTATATGGGTTTAACTTTACAATAAATTCCAGCCCATTTAATAAATTCAGAAGAGTACTAGGCCAATTCCAAACCTACTCTTTGCTAGGCTTATTTCATCTTTGCGGTAATACAACAAAAATAATCATATAAACCTAAACATACCACTTTCCCAGGCTTCCAAGTCATTTGAGTGTCTAAACCTCCTCTTCAGGAATTGCTTTGGTGCTTTTGGGCCCAAATTTCATCTGTTTACAAAAAAGTTTATATTCATAAGCCTTTTAGTTATATTTACTTGTTGAAATCTCTGGGGAAAAGTGTCCACAAGTTAAATGCTAGCTTTTAATGCATTGATTCTGCTTGTTTTCAGCTCTGATTAAAATTGTGCTAGACTGGGGCCTTTTTTATTCTTCTACTGGCATATTGGCCAAATTTGAAATGTGTGGAGCATATATGCTACAGAGGGTGCTGAGAAGTATTTTATTTGGTCTTACAGGTGGCAAAGTGATTTACTGAATCAGTATTTACCTGCTTCTGAACAAGATGTGGATGGATGGAGGGAGGGAGGGATGGATGGATGGATAGATAGATAGATAGATAGATAGATAGATAGATAGATAGGATGGATGGATGGATGGATGGATGGATGGATGGATGGATGGATGGATGGATGGATGGATGGATGGAAAACTGAGGGTGGTCTTTCAAAGTGTAGAATTTTTCTCTGCAAGTCTTTCCTTTAAAAAAGCAAAGCAAAGATCATTATTGGTCTCTGAAATGAGTATGTTCAGATCTGCATCTTCTTTGGTGGTTTTTTTGTTCTGTTCTGCTTTCCCCAGCTAATTACAGGAGTGCAGCAGACGACAGAACGACACAACCAGGCTTTCATGGCTCTGGAGGGACAGGTCATATCTAAAAGATTACACGCCAAAATTAGAGAAAAAGCAGGCCACTGGTTTGCCACAAGCACTCCCATCGTGGGGAAAGGAGTCATGTTTGCCGTGAAGGAAGGCCGTGTAACCACTGGTGTTTCCAGCATCGCCACAGACGACAGCAGGAAAATCGCCTCCGTCCTGAACGGCGCTCACTACCTGGAGAAGATGCACTACAGCATCGAGGGCAAGGACACCCACTACTTCGTGAAGGTCGGCTCGGCCGACAGCGACCTGGTCACCCTGGCCTTGACCAGCGGGAGGAAGGTCCTGGACAGCGGCATCAACGTCACCGTCTCGCAGCCCACGCTCCTCGTCAGCGGCAGGACTCGAAGGTTTACCAATGTTGAGTTTCAGTATTCCACCCTGCTGATCAACATCCGCTACGGACTGACCGCCGAGGCGCTGGACGAGGAGAAGGCCAGGGTGCTGGACCAGGCTCGGCAGCGGGCCCTGGCCGCGGCCTGGGCCAAGGAGCAGCAGAAGGCGCGGGACGGACGCGAGGGCAGCCGCGTATGGACAGACGGAGAGAGGCAGCAGCTCCTCAGCACGGGAAGGGTTCAAGGTTACGAGGGATATTATGTCCTGCCTGTGGAGCAGTACCCAGAGCTAGCAGACAGTAGCAGCAACATCCAGTTTTTAAGACAGAATGAAATGGGAAAGAGGTAACAAATTAACCTGCTGTCATCCTTTGCTGGATGAATCAGTAGTCATAACTGTTATCTCCTCTCCTAAGGAGATGAAGACCTAAATGGGGGCACTAGGCTGAGCTACTCTGGGATAGTAAGTGGCAAAAAAGCTCATATTTTTTGAGTTAAATGCTACTGTTCAAGTGATTAAAAACCACATCCTGAAGTGGACTAAAGCCAGACTGAAAACTCTTAACCGTACAAATTATAAAGTACCCCTGAAATATTACCCACTTGTTCTGGGTCTAAAGAAAAACAAAAAGAAGGCCTCGTATTGTATTACCTCACTCCATTCACACGTGAGCAAACTAAGAAATCCAAGTGGGCCACTTTCACTAACCAGCTGATGAAACACAGATGATTCAGACTGCTTGTTTGATAAATATCCAAGAGGTTTTCATTTAAAGCAAAATACAGATGCATTTAAAACATGACTTTGGGGTGATTTGTGTGTAGCAAATGGAGGACAAACGAAATGCAAGTGAGAGCGCACTGGAAATAGGAAAGGAAAATATATTTAAAAGTAACAAAACCACACTTGCACTCTGACCCTCCACTTGTCTGGCCTGAAGCTTAACTTATTCAAAGAGGGCAGAGTGTAAAGTTACATTCAAAATGGTGGCTATAAATCACTACAGATAAAAAAAATTCATACTCTGTTTGTCTTTGAAGATTTCCATTGTGGACAGTATAACACAGTTACAGGGTGTAGTCTGTTTAGATTCAGTAGTTTGTTGGTATCAGTTCCAGTAGAGCTGTGGGCATTGTGTTACACTATTGCAAATGGGCACCACGTCAGATCACCCTGTACATACATCAGCCAGAAGGCACAATCACTGTTTCAGATTTAAAAATTATTAGTGTGTTTGTTTGGTCGAGAAACTGAGACAATCACATTACGGTCACCACAAAATAAGAAAAAAAAAAGAAAAAAAAAAAGTCTAATAAGAACTTTGGTACAAGAACTTTTTTGTAATATACATGTATGAATTGTTCATTGAGTTTTTATATTAATTTTAATTTGCTGCTAAGCAAAGACTAGAGACAGGCAAAGATAATTTATGGCAAAGTGTTTAAATTGTTTATACATAAATAAAGTCTCTAAAACTCCTGTGAATTAGTTGTCTTCCATTGCAAAATCTTGTAAAAGCAATTCTTGTCTGGCTGTTTCTAATGCACACAGCATTTTGTATGTGGAAATGACTTCCTGTGGTTCAATGGATCCTGCAGGGGGCTGGTCCTTTGATCTCTGGGTAAGCAAAGTCCTTCACACACATCACCCAAAAATCTGCTTAGGACACAGGAGAAAATTGGTAAATGATTTAGGAATGCCCTCTCTGCACCTCATGACTAGCAGCCCTCAAACTGCTGTGTTTCAATTCTGGAATTAGTTTAATTGCACTGAAGTAACCTCTAAACAGTTTGAAAATGTAGTAACATAATATTAAGTGGAACATGCAAGGCTGTGCTGTGAGCCAGGAAGTCTCCATGAAATCTGTCTTCTTTGGGAGATTGCTTATTTCTACCACATTTAAAAATGGGAGGTAAGATCAAAGACCCTCTCCTAAGCAAACAGTCACTCCTGGAGATGATAAAAGGGAGCCATCCATCACCCAGAGCCCTGCCGCTTTTATCTCATTTAAGGATGTAGCTGGGGAGCTCTACTTAATTTTGAGAACAGTTTTGCTTTTGGGGTTGCAAATGAGGTTTTTAATGATTCATGATAGCAACAGAGATGCTCGAGCTGATTATGGGCATAAATTCACTCCAGGGCGTTTTTAAAGCCGAGCAGTTCGGTGCCTGTGTGGTGCAGCACCTGGAGCACTCAGAAAGCATGTCTCATTTTTCTGTGCAAACGAGAGCCACCCCGCTCTGACTGGGAGTTACACCTACCCATGCACCCCATGGGCACCCCAGCCCTGCTACTCATCCTCTGAAGATGAAGTCTGGCTGCATTTTCAGATGAAGTCCTGATTGTCCATCACTGCAGGTGTTTTTCTTTGCTGAAGGACTCGGAGTGCTGTTACATTATTATTTTGTTCTTTACAAGTGAAATCTCTTAAGGAAGTGGTTTTTTAAATGGGGGAATAAAACATGAAATCACGAAGTAGAGACACTTTGCATTATTGCAGTTTGTCTGGATTACCTGGCTCCGTCCTGGTAAGCTGCTTAGCTCATCTTTTGGGATAGAATTTCTTTTGCAGTTTCAGAGGGTTGAAATGAGAACCTCTTCCACGGTCCCCAGTGTTCTTCATTCTGTTACCATTCTCCTAAAGCTGAAACTCTTCAGAACTGGAGATTCTGCTACTTCAAAAAGGAACTCAGTTAAGCTAAAAGGGAAGCATCCTTTGAATATTAATGACTATCAGAGGAGATGTAACAAATTTCAGGGGATGCATCCCTACTCCTCTCCTTTGCAACTAACACACACCATCGGCATGTTCTTAAAGAGAGTTTTGGGAGATGGTGCTAAATTCTCACCAGAGATCACTGCCCCGGGGCTAGCTGTAGTTTCCAAAGCCCCAGCAATACACTTGAGCTCTTAGGCCCAGCTTAGCATCGTGCTGGGCCTGACCAAGGAGGAGCTCTGCCCCTCAGCTCTGCCACTTCACTTTCCCTGTGTTCCCATAGAGACCCCCAGCCTCACTCCTCTCTACGTGGACTACCCAGCCTGTCCTTTTGGCAAGTAAACTGCACTGTGTCCAGTGACTTAGAGAACCTTGTGTGGTGCACCAAAGAGATTGGAAGAATTGCTGTATTTTTTGTAATTATGACAAAAGAGCTAAATTCTCTCATGTCTGGAAAAAACAGCTAAATGGTAGAGCCCATTCTAAAGAGTTTTCACTTAACAAATGAGGGAGATAACTGGACTGGTGTGGCCATGGCCAGCTCTCTTGTGGTCCCCATTTCTTGAAGCATCTGTTTCTCCCTTTTTCTTTCCACAACCTTCCCTTTCCCCACCTCAGACTGGTATCTCCCATTCCTCTCAAAGCTCTTGCTTTTCCTCTTTTCCTTGCTACACTTTTCCATATGGAATAGATGCTTAACCTAAAGCACTGCCAAGGAGATGTGAACTGGATTCTTCTTATGAGGGAGTAGTTAAGTGGTGGCTTTAGCAATGACACTGTGTCTGTGTCCCCAGCAGCACTGTGACCAGGACAGAGCAAGGGCACCCATCAAAGGACCTGGCCTGGAAAGCACTCCTGGCTGTGGGAAGGCACAGAGCAGGAGCTCAGGCAGCCTAAATACCAGGAGCAGGGGTTTGCCCTCCCAGCTCACCTGAGTGCAAGCTGACTTGTTTGTAGAGAGAGCAGGAATCCAAGAATAGGCTTCTGTTTGATGCTAAAACCAGATGGAAAATCAGCATTAGAGTACATTTCCTTTTTTTCCTTATTGGATTGCTGTAACTGAAGGAATTTAGTATTTATAACTTTGCATTTCAGCTTGGAAAAAACCATGTTTTTTTCCTGACTTATCCCGAAGAGTGGGCTGGCTGTGGCTGTTGCACGTGTCTCAGCACAGCCTGCTCCTCTCCACCACGGCTGTTCTGCCTCTCGAGGTGGCACCCGTGGCACTTTGGCCACATGATGGCAGCTCTGCCAACGAGACATCCAGAGGTACCAGCCTTTGCCTGCTGGCACTGCCTTGCCCACAGCAGTCCCCAGCAGTGCCCTGTCAGCCTTCCTCAGGGGCTGGTTCTGTCAGATTAAGGCACACACAGACATTCCTCCCAAAGCTGGGCCAGACCAGTGCATCCACAAAACTCTCATGGGAATAAATAAAGGGAAGGAACCACTTAGGCCGGGGTTTTTTTGTTTGTTTGGGTTTTTTTGTTACCTGTAGTGCAGTGGCTGACACAAGAGCACACACTGGCCTCTGAGAGTGCACAGAGCCAGACTGGGAGCCTGGCTCCGGGACTTCCAGTTTTCACCTCCCATCCCTTGGGAAATGCAGCCTCTCAGAAACTTCCTGATAGGAAGGACTGTGCCAACACCTCTGTAAGCCAAGTCCCTGATCTTCATGTAGTCCAGGTTCATCACTGCTGTAAGAACAGAAGAGCCAGATATCCCTCACCTGCCCTGAACATGACCATGACAGTCTTCCAAGGCTCTTCATGTTTGTTGGTCATTTTCTGTTTAAAAGTCCAAGAAAACCACATCAGGATTGAATGCCACTGAATAATTTGCATTAAGTGCTTTGTGCTGTCCTTTCTGTAAGGTTCACGCCTTTGACAACTGACTCACAACAGTTCTCAAATAAGCACTCAATAATGATCAAACTTGGGAATATCTTCAACACACAGCCTTGAGGGTACAGCCCTAAGAAACTCCAAAGGTTTCACTCACTGAATTGTACTGTCCTGTGTTCATCTGGTGATCTTGCATGAGAACCCCACATGAAGGTCAGTCATAAACTCAGGTGACCTTTGAACTGTGACTCGGTTCAAAGGGGGGATTTTACCTTACAAATTAAGGCAGATGTAATTAAGTGGTACCAGGACCTCTCTGCCTCTGAGCTGCCTCTGAACTCTTCTGCCAACAATAAAAGTTCCTTCCCAGCATCTTTCAGTACAGCCTGCAGCATAAAAGTTCTTTATTTACAAGGATTACTTGTTTAAACAGTGCTCACTGCATTTGAAACTTGTCACTCCTCTGGAAGCAAACTCACTTCTCCTCTGTGGCACCAGGTTCCAAGGGCTGTGCTACAGAAGAGGGTCAGCAGATGCTGACAGAGCTGCAAAAGGTGTTTGACTCTGCACATCTCTGAATTGACAGCAAGATCTCAGAGCCACTTTGGGCCCACAGAAAGCAGTAAAGGAGCATGAGCAGGTGGCTGCACTGGGCAGGGTCTGTCTCTGGAGGCTCTGCTGCTGGTTGTACCCATATACAGACATGTATTGCATACTGTTACTGCCTGGTCAGGTCAGTAATATCAGAACAATTCTGTCTTCCTCCCCCTGTATGTCTATCATCTCCACAATGAGCACAGCAACATTTGAGTGTGACTAAGAGCTCTAGGAAGTCAAATACCATTGCCAGTGCCAAAGCACCACCTCCCCTGCATTCATAAAGCCTTCTCTGCTTCTGCCTAACCCAGCACAAATGGGTTAAAACCAGCACAGTGCTGGGCACAGCTGGAGCTGTGGTCATGAGCTGTGTGTGTCTACAGCAGCAACACCTGGCAGGTGATTACCTGAGCTGCTGGGAAGAGCAAGTGGCATTTAACAAGCAGCTGAAACTGGGTCACACAAATACAGATACAGAATGCTTTGCAGCACCCTCACAGCAGGGCCCATCACACTCAGGGGTTAAGTTGGTAATTTTAATCTCAGCTGACTGACAGCTCACTGGGTCAGCTCAGCCTCTCCACCACAATCACCAAAAATAAGTAAAACCACAGAGGTGGAGGCACCTGTGTGATGTGCTCAGGTACCCAAGCCAGGCATGCAGCCAGACGACCAGCAGGAAAACAGCTTGGCAGGGAAGGCAGGGACTGGACCCTGCCAGCCTCTCCCACACACAGTTTGGGGTCTGCCTGCCAGCACGCTGCAGGCTGCCCAGCCTTCTCCACCACTAGCTCCAGGAGCCTCTTCTAACCTGCTGAGTGTGGGGTTTGCACCAGGGGCAAGAGGCAGTGCCCAGCAGATGCCCTGCACCCACCCATGTGCTCCAGTTCACCTGGAGCTCAGCAGGTGCCACCAGCCCTGCCCAGGCTTCCCCACACCTCCTGCAGCAGGAATGGGTGTTGCTCTTCAAAACACACATCTAATGTCACAGGTTAGTCTTCCCCTCGTGTCCTTGTTCATTAAAATACTTGTGTAGCATCTTAGGAGGATTTAATAGTTACAGTCAGGCTACTTCTGAAACAAGGAGGAGGACAAAAAAAGCAAGTAATAAAGCAAAATGTGGTAAAAACACCACGGGAGAGAGCTGTGTGCCAACTTTCAGACAAGCAAATGAATGCAGCCAATTTATAAATCCTTAACAAATAGGATTTACAATGGAAGTGGCAGTTAAGCCATCATGAGTACCAAAGGTGGCAGGCAGTGCTCTATAATGCTGTCCGTGCTCTGCAGCAGCAGCTCAGCAGCATTGCTATTGGAGAAATTGTATTTACAGAAGTTTTTCATCTTTAGATGACAGCTTTTGGCAGGCTTTAGTCTAATTTGGTGGTTGCATACAAAAGGAAAATCGGCCAGCAGGACTCCGGGCTGTGCCACTGACTATGCTGCTAAAATCCAGGCCTTGTGACTGTGTCAAATACCTCTCTGTCCTCAAACTCCACTAGATGCAACCATCACATAAATGAAAGGAAAATATTAAGAAATATGAGTGTTATAAATCAATAATCTCATTTTTAGTTGTTGGCAATAGTCACTGACTCAATAGGCACTACTTGATAAATCAGACTTTTTTATGTGTCTGAACTTCTCTGTAGAGAATAAAAACCTGATTT
Source organism: Pyrgilauda ruficollis (assembly GCF_017590135.1). Taxonomy (NCBI): domain Eukaryota; kingdom Metazoa; phylum Chordata; class Aves; order Passeriformes; family Passeridae; genus Pyrgilauda; species Pyrgilauda ruficollis. Next base: position 2,927,188 of record NW_024530599.1, read on the forward strand.
CTGCTTGCCTGTGAAGGCTGAGTGATCTTTTAGAAAACATCCCCATCTCAATGCCTTGCTCTGTGTCCAGGTGGGGAAGGCAGGTTATTAAAAACCTTGGTACAAAGCGCACAAGAGGAGAGTTTTCACACTTAGCACAGGGCCCTTATTGAAAAGCAGGGATTGGTGTGGGTGGAGGCTGCTGGAGGGCTTGAAGTCCAGCTCATTCTTTGGTTACAGAGTGTCCCAGGAGAGGTGAGGACAACTCCATTTTAAGAGCATGTCCAGCTGAGATATGAATATCTTCAAGGTTGGCAACAGCAACCTATTCAGTGCTCACTCAGCCTTACAGCAAATCAGTATTTCTTATGTTTAACCAGAACTCTCTGTATTTTTTCCTTTGCCTTTTTTCTTTGCCATGTCAGTGGGCAGCACCTTACTGCCCTTTGCTGGGCTCTCTCCAGCACGTTCATGTCTGTCTTGTACACTCTGCTCACTCAGAACCAGACTCAGCACTCCAGCCACACCTCACTGGTGCTGAGCACAGGGGAGGGATCACCTCCTCAGCCCCTCGGTGATGCCCTGGCAAACCCAGCCCAAGGTGCTGCTGGCTCTCTCTGCCACAAAAACATAGTGCAGGCTCAGGATCAGCTCCTTGTCCTGCAGGTCTTTTTCTGGAAAAAGGACACCTTTACACCTGGCTGGCCTCCAGCTCCTATTGGTGCTTGGGGTTGTTCCTCCCCAGGTACAGGACTCTGAACTTCCTTTGCTGATCCTCATGAGGCTCCCAGCAGCCCCTTTCTCCAGCCTGTGCCCCTGGGTGGCAGAAGACCCTCTAGTTCATCAGCTGCTCCGCCTCGAACCTCCCCCAGTTGCCATGGCACTGCCAGCCAGCAGGGAACAGCCTGGCAGGGCCATCAGCCAGCTTGCTTGGCTCTCCGGGCTGCATCCCCGCAGCTCACAGGGATGTCCGTGGTCTTTTTGGTTCTCCCGGACCTGACCCTGCTCCACGGACCCCCAAGGCGCCCCTCGGCAGCTGCGGACGTGCCGCTGGACAGACTGCCAGGCAGCAGGACAGGCTGCCAAGGCACCTGGCTCCTGTCCCAGCAGCAGCAGCCTGCCCGCAGGGACAGCCCGGTGTTCCTGGCCCGGCCATTTCCCACACAGAGGGACGATGGCCCTGTCCCTTGGCCAGGCAGTGCCACAGAGGGACGATGGCCCCTGTCCCTTGGCCAGGCAGTGCCACAGAGGAACGATGGCCCTGTCCCTTGGCCAGGCAGTGCCACAGACGGACGATGGCCCCTGTCCCTTGGCCAGGCAGTGCCACCAGCGCTGCCCCAGCCCAGCCGCTGGCCCTGCTCCTCCGCCCTGCCGGACCACAGAAACCCCACCTGCAGCGCGCTGCCCTCGCACCGCAGGGTGAGGCGAGAAAAACCCCACCTGCCAGGTTAGACACGCAAACCGTGCTGGCCAAGCCGGGTCTCTCGGCTCGCCCTGCCCCGGCTCCGGCACACGGCGGGGCCAGCGGCGGCTGTGCCGCTCCGCTCCGCCGATCCCTCCCCGCTGGATTTGGGGACCGTGGTGGCACCGGGGCGTTTGTGCAGCTCAGGGTGCGTTACCAGTGTCACCGCAACGGGCACGTTTCTGTCACAAGCTGCCCCCGAGCAGGAATTCCCTTCTCGTGCGCAGCGAAGGGCGCTTGTCACGCTCGGTGCGGTGAACGCCGTGCCCGGTGCGTGTCCCGCCGTCCCGCCCGCTGCTGCGGGACACCGCCGGGTGCCAGGGGCCGCTCGCTCGGGCAGCCACTCGTCATGCTGGCAGGAATGCCAAAGTTCTCATTCGCAGGGCAGAAAGGTGGAGGCTCGGGAGTTGATATGTGACCAGGACAATCCCGCTGGTGGGAGGAGTTCTCTCTGACTTCTGAGCAAATAACGAGCCAGTGATAAAAGCAATATATACCAAACCAATTCATTTTTCTGCCAGACGTGATCTCCATGACAGGTTGATGGAAATTAATTAACCATTATCTTTAAACTTTTATAACAAGGAGTGACTGGTCCCATTCCTCGCTCCCAGCCAGAGGGCCAGGGCTGGCAGCCGAGGGCAGACCTGCCTGCCTCTGCTGAGGAGCTCAGTGCCAGCCCCACGGCCACTCCTGAGGGCTGGCTGGCTCCTGGGTGACACCTGGGTGGCACCTTGGTGGCAGCTGCCGAGAGCTGCTGATGCCCCGCAGGGGACAGTCGGGCATGAAGAGCTCTGGTTTCACCGGGGTGGTTTCCCAGATGGGCCAAGCAGTTCCCAGCTATTGCAAGGGAGAAGATTCACAGACACGCTCAGCTCCTAGAGCCTGTGACAAGGCAGATCCACACACTCTGGGAACACAGACACCTGGACTTCCCAGCAATGTCGAGGCATGATGGCAGTGCTTCCAGTGGGCACAAAAGGGCTCAAGAAAGCAACAGAGATAAGAGTTATTTTGGGGTAAAAATCCACATTTTACTGTTTTGTTCATAGGTGAAAAAAAAATCTGAGCACCCAAAGGTCATAGTCAGGAATTTATTCCCTCGCTGCAGTCTTGTTTGCTGAAAGATAAAGATCTTGATGCAGGTGTACAAAGTGCCAAGGATCGGGAAGGCAGCACAGAGTAAACCCGTAGCCAGGTGACGTGTTTGTGACAGCAATCACAAGAGCTGTCAAAGGTGTCCTGCAATGTATCCTGTCCTTCCGAGGCAGAGCTCAGCTGACAGAGGGTTTTCTGCCCTGTTAAGGATGCTGGCAAGGATGCTGCCCTGTTAGAGCCAGCCTTGCCCATGGCAGGCGATGGCCTGAACATTTGCACCAGTGTAAATATTGACCCGTGGCTTGGTAGAGCCCTGAGTCAGGAGTGGCTGGGGACTGTCCCACAGAGTGCAGTAGCTCAGCCCGGGTCAGCCCTGTGTGATGGCCCCACCACTGGGGACCTGACCACCTCAAAGGTCTTTTCCAGCCTCACTGAGTCTATGTGGTTCTATTGCATCTCGTTTCACAAACCAGTCAGAAACCTCTTATGACCACTTTCAAGAAGACAAAACATACAGGAATCCAACCAGCGGGTTTTCTGGTGCACTGGGAAACCCAGCTGCTGTACTGGTCCTATTCAATGGCCAGTATTTAATGGTCACCTGGCCACAGGAAGCTGTGACCTCCCTGTCCCTCACGTCCCTCCTCGGGCACCCTGCCCTGTGTGGGGCAGCCCTGTGCCACACGCTCCCTGTGCCCTGAGCACAAGGACACAGGGACACAGGGACAGATGCCTCGTCTGGAACGAGGGGTGCTGGGGCCAGCCAGACACCGGGCATGGCGCAGCCAGCACCTGCCTCAGCAACAGGATGGCTTTGCGGATGTCAGCTGCCTTTTCTTTTTGTTTAAGGCCTCCAGCAATGGGTGTTTTAAGGAGTAGATTGAAAGAAAACAATGAAGTGGCTTTGCCAGTGTTTACAGAAAATCCCTTTTATGTTGGTACTGAAAGTACAGCAGGTTGTGTGCCCTCTTCCCTGCCTCCAGGGCACCTCTGCTCTTCCTGCTGGGCTGGAAACAGCTTCTGAAAGCAGGAAGGCTTCAGGTTACTTCCACAATGCAACATTCCATTGCTCCAAACTCGGTTTTTGATCTTTCTAAAAAATAAAATTCCATTTGGAAACAGAAAAATATTGACATACAGTTTTGGGGTGGGCAGGATAGGGAAGAGGCTTTCTAGAACAGTAAGGGAGGTCTCCACAGAAATGATACTGTGTTTCAAGTTGAAAAATACTGGAGATTTTAAATAAAATGTAGTATTTTAGCTAATGTAATTGCTTTCTGGTAATTGAATTTAAACCCCTTTTTCCTCCTATTTCAGTTCAGATATCTGAAGGTGTTGGTTAAGAGACCAATACTGTGCCTCAGCCACTTTTCACCTTTGAGTTTTGTTATTTGCACTCAATTAAGAATAGAGCTTCAGGTGTCAAGTACAAAATTAGACACTTTTGAATGTATTAGGAAAAAAGAAACCCGAGTATCAAGCAGCCAGCTCCTCTAAAACAGACCAGCAGCTGATAAAGGCAGCTCCTGTTACTGGGCAGCTTGTAACCAGCCTGTTGTGGACTCTGGTGGGATTGGGAGCTGCAGCACATTAGGTCATGCTGGAGATGTTGACCCCAGGGCAAAAAAAAAAATAGTTTTCTGCAGACTTTGTTCTCTGCTCTGCTCTTCCTTTTCACATAGCTAAGAGCTTACCTACAAACCAAACCTTCTTATTTGCTCATGAGAAAACAATCACCTGTTTGTTTATTGTTTTACAGTTCAAACAGACTCTGATAACGCTGAATTCCTTTGTTGTGAATGCAAGTGGTAAAAGGGAGTAAGTCACCATATGCACATTCCTGATTACATTTATAAATTCATATGGTTCAATGACAGGTTGGGCTTTTTCTCTGAGTTAATGAATAAAGAGGAGTGGACAAATAAAATCTTTTGACTTGAGTCAGAACTACCTGCAAATATTTTCTGAGGTATTTATTTCAAAAGCAATTACATTTTAAAAATGTAAACAATTACTTTCTTCCTAAATAGAGTTGATGACATCTGGAAAAGAAAGGGTATTTGGTCAGCTTCTTTTCATAAAGCCTTTTACTATACGCTCTAAATATGCTTCAAAAATTTGAAAAAAAAAAAAAGCTTTAAAATAAACATGCCTTTTGTAAGTACCTCTGTGCTGGAATAAGACCACAAATACAGGACCATGAAAATACACAATAATTTGTTATGACTTTGCTGTTTACTTCTCTTGTAATATTTAAAAGCATTGGTTGCTGCTGATTTTTTGTCTATTGCCACATTTCCCCTTTTGAAATTCTTGAGCACTTTGCTGAGAGTTTTACAAAGAGAGAAGTGCCATTATCCACAAAATTAAAAGCAGAAAAGAGAAACTATCAGCCGCAGTGAGTAGCCCCGTGCCCCGCAGAAATGCAGTGCCCTGGGCTGGCGCGGGTCCAGGACTGCCGGCGATGCCAGGGTCTGCTCGCTGGAGCGGCACTGCTCCCAGGGCTCCCAGGGCTCCCACTGCTCCCACTGCTCCCAGCGCTCCCACTGCTCCCAGGGCTCCCACTGCTCCCAGGGCTCCCAGCGCTCCCACTGCTCCCAGTGCTCCCAGGGCTCCCAGCGCTCCCACTGCTCCCAGCGCTCCCACTGCTCCCAGGGCTCCCAGCGCTCCCACTGCTCCCAGGGCTCCCAGGGCTCCCACTGCTCCCAGGGCTCCCACTGCTCCCAGTGCTCCGTGTGCTCCCACTGCTCCCAGCGCTCCCACTGCTCCCAGCGCTCCCACTGCTCCCAGGGCTCCCAGGGCTCTCAGTGCTCCCACTGCTCCCAGGGCTCACAGGGCTCCGTGTGCTCCCAGGGCTCCCACTGCTCCCACTACTCCCAGCGCTCCCACTGCTCCCCGTGCTCCCACTGCTCCCGGCGCTCCCACTGCTCCCAATGCTTCCAGCGCCCACACTTCCCCCAGCGCTCCCAGTTCTCCCAGTGCTCCGTGTGCTCCCACTGCTCCCAGCGCTCCCAATGCTTCCAGCGCCCACACTGCCCCCACTGCCCCCACTGCTCCCAGCGCACCCTGTGTCCCAACTGCTCCCAGCGCACCCAGTGTCCCCACTGGTCCCAGTGCCCCCAGCACTCCCAGTGCTCCCTGGAGAGAAACCACAGTGACCGCTTGGAGTTGTGGACATCAACAGTTTTTATTCATTTAGTCTTCACTTATTATTAATTTAAAAACCTTGTGTAAAAAAAAAAAAATAAAAGCTACTTATTTAGTAGCCCACACGAAGTCTGGCTTCAGATAAAATGGGGTTAAACCAGGTTATTTTCCAAATGCCTCACTTTCAGTTTTACTTGTCTTCATTTTCTTCCCTGCTCAACCACTTCATCAGCCAACTGCTACCACATTCTGTTTCGGCCTCCAGAGAATTTGCAGTTCTGACTCCCAGCAGGCTGTCAGAAAGCCTGATAGAAAAAATCCCACAAAATCTGCCACAAAAGTGAGATGTTATTTCTAATTGTCTTTTTCACTTTTACTTTTCCTCTCCAGCCCTTCGAGGCTCCCCTCTTCCCATCCTCCAGTTTCCTTTTCCAGCCGGTGCTTGGCAGGGATCCCTGCTCCATTCTGCTGTTTCAATAGCTGCAGCTCACCACAGCTCCTCGCTTTCCCCGTCCCTGGGCAGCAGAGCGCGGCGCTGGCCGCTGCTCGCCAGGGACAGCGCCACCCCACGCCGAGCTGCCCTCGTGCCACGCGGGGCACGCCACCCGCCCCAGCCCATCGCGTGCCACCGCAGCGGCTCTTACTGTGACATTCTGTCATGGGCTGTCTGTTCAAGCCGAAACGACCGGAATGTGGGAGAGCGGGCTGTGGAGGGCATGGCTTCATAGCTGCTTCCATGCTGCACGGCAGCTGTGCCGGAGCCACGCTCAGGTACCGGCAGCGGCTGCCCAGGAAGGGTCCGTGCCCGCGGGGTGGGCACCGTCACCCTCCCTGCGGCGTGTGGCTGCACCGGGGGCTGTCTGTGCCACCCGAACTACTTCCACAACCCGGCTTCCCCATGGTCCGAAGGTATCCAGGCTCCAGCTGCCACGAGCTTTCCCTCTGGAGCCCACAGGAAGTCACCCCTGTCGCCCCCGTGGGCTCCGCTGGCTCCCGGCTCCCCAGGTGCGGGGAGCCCACCGCGGCTGAGCCGGGCCACCCGAGGGCAGGGCACTGGGGCAGGGCCACTCCTGGCCCAGCCGCGCCCGAGCTGCTGCGCTCGTCCGTGCGACGGCAGCACCGGCACCCCACGGCCGTGTCCACCAGGGCACCGAACAGCCCCGACCCGCTCTCTGCCACCCGTGCTGTGCCCTCGGCGCCTCAGCGCTTCTGGCGGCTGTCCCCGGCCCTGGCCCGGTGCTCCGGCCCCGCGGGGCCCCCGAGCCCCAAGACTGGCACCGTCCCGGGCACCGCGGCCCCTCGCCCGGCCCCGCCGCCACGGGGCGCTCGGGGGCGCGCAGCCCTCGGGGCCCGGGGCCGGAGCGTGGCCGTGGGTGTAGTCGAGGGGCGTGGCCGTGGGTGTGGGCAGGCGGTGGGTGTGCCCGGGGCGGGCCCGGGGGCGTGGCCGGAGCGGGGGCGGTGCCGCCGCGGGACTCGCGGGGCGGCCGCCGGCGGAGCAGGAAATGGAGGCGTGAGCGGGTGGAGCGGCCGGGGCTCCGCGCCCAGCGCTGACCGCGGGTTCGCCGCCGCCCTCCCGCACCGCCCCGGCCCGCCCCCGCCGCGGGGCCCCGCGGGAGGGGAGCCCCGGCGCGGCCCCCGGAGCGCAGCGCGGCGGTGCATGGGGCGGCGCGGCCGGCGGTGCGGACCATGCCGCGGAAGGAGCTGCCGCTGCCCGAGGGCTGGGAGGAGGCGCGGGACTACGACGGGAAGGTGTATTACATCGACCACGGCAGCCGCACCACCAGCTGGGTCGACCCCCGCGACAGGTGGGCGGCGGCGGGCGGGGCCCCGCGGTGTGCGCGCAGAGCCCGGCGCGGCTCCCCGGGAGCCCGGCCGGTCCCCGCTGCCGTCCCGCGGCTCCGCTCGGGCTCCGCGGCACGGGAGGGCAGGGCGGGACGGTGGTGGCGTTACCTGCGGGCCTGGCCCGGCAGTGGCGCTGCCCGCTGCACGGGAGGGCAGCGATGGACGGGGCTCAGCGAGTTGTGTTGCTGCCGTTCGGGTCTCCTCGGCCGGCCCCGGCCGTGCTGCGGAGCCGCGATCGGCGCGGCCATGCGGCCCTTGCGCCAGGGGAGCAGCGGTGGCTCGGTGCGGTGGCTCGGGACAAGGTGGGCTCGAGAGGTGTCGGCGGGCCCTGTCCTGCATCGTGGCCCACCTCTGCGAACAGTGGCCTTACCGAGCTTGGCCATCGCGGAGGTCACGGACTTCAGGGTGTGTCTCTGATCGCCCCTCTTTGCCACCTTCTTCCCTGCGGTATCCCCTTGCTCCTGCTTGCTCTGAGTAGTTCTTTTCCTGCACCGTTCACTTAAAAAAAGTAGAAAAAACAGAAAACAGGGTGCTGCTTAATACCGGGGTCATTTCCAAGCAACACTCTGTCCTAGCATGTTGTAGTTCTGTGCTTGAGGCAGTCATGGTGAGCCAGTGCACGGGAGCTTGGATGTGCAGGAAGCTCAACTTCAAGGATCACGACTGAAATTTAGAAGTTTTTGACTTTTTTTCTTGTTTAATGTTTTGTTAGCTGAAGTTCCCAGAAACGGGAACTCAAAAATCCATCCTAGCGAATTTCCTAGTTGGAAATTCCAGCAATCTGAACTATGCAGTTTGTTGTTGATAAATTTCACGTGCTTCCCCATCTGACAGTGAGTGTTTTCCTTGTTGTGGGGCAGAAAGGGTGATTTCTGAATCTGTGTTCCTTTCTTCCCCTTGCTCCAGCGATCAATTCAAGGGGTTCCATTGTTGGTGGGATGTCAGGACTTTGCCTTCACTCCGTTTACTTAGATGGGTTTTTTGTTACACATGGACGTGAATGATTGTCCAGTTTTACAAGATTTCAAGGAGTGTTCTGCATTCCAGGAATAATCCTTGTGTGTACTGTACACAAATGTAACCTGCTGCCAGCCAGGGCTTTGGAACTCATCTTGGGGTTCAGTTTTAGGAATGTGGTTGAGAAGGGCCAGTAACAGAGTTGTTCCAAGGTGTTTCTTTAACCTTCATAGAAGTCGATGAAAGCTTAAATTAGAAATGCTTTCCTGGCATCCTTATTTTGTTCAGAGGATGAAGACAGGTGAGAAATCTAATAGGCCTAATGCAGGCTTATAAAAATTCCTGTGTGTCCTTGGCTAGTGATTCAAGAATGACACAAATGACTAAATGGGTGCCTTATTTAGCCATGTGTACTGAGCTGTCGCAGAATCATTACCTGCTCACCACTGCTAGAGGACAATAATCAAACACATTCTGATAACTCTTATCACATGACACTTGTTGTGCACATAGAAATACACCTGGATACACGTGGCCCTGACGAGCTTTGTGTCTGAGTCATCCTCCAGTAGTGCTACCAGGGAAACTGCCTCTGAAAATCCACAAGGTTTTGAAGAGTCTGGTGGTCCACAGTAGAATAACTGTGTGACACAATACTTACCCATCATCTGGTGGACCGTGAGCTTGTATGAGCTGAAATTGTCCTCTGCCATACAGGAAAGCATTTCTCTGCCAAGTAATTACCACTGCCTGAAACCTAGTTGATGGGGGATTTCTCATCAGCTCAGGTCATAAGATGCCTGTTCCCTGCAGGGGAGTGAACTTGGATTTACACACTGAGCATTGAACTCTATCACTGTGTTTTAAATTTTAAATGATTGAAAGGTTTGCCTTTTACAAGTCATATTTAAAATGGCTGCAGCTGAGACGTGGGTTTGTGATGAATTTGCTACAGTGCTTTGTGTGCTGTGCTTACACATTCTGTCTGTAACCCAGCAAAAAGCAACAGATAGTGGTAACATGGCTGTAGAAATGCAAGTTTGAGGAATGTGGAGGAAGATGTGTGTTAGGGCACGCTCTGAACCCAGTGTCAGGGAGGACCTTTGTAAACCTGATCAGAGTAGCAACTGGTAGTGAAAGATAGAACACACGTTTTTGAACCTTCCCTAAATCTTTCATTCTAGCTTAATTTAGTGCAAATAAACATGAGCAGGGATACCATCTAGCTTCAGGGCATGGGCCATCCCATTGTTTTGTGACAGCAGGTTTGCAGTCCTGCTGAGGTTGGTTTGACAGGCTGCCAGGGAAGCAAACCTGGCTGTGGGCACACAGGGTCTGCAGCAGGGATGGGGAGGGCAGGGGGTGAAAGGTGGGACCTCAGCTGGGCCTGGGCTGTGAAATCAGAAGCTGGGCTGATGCTTTTCCAGTTCTTGTTTAACACACGGCTCCAGTTCTGCTGATAGGCTGTTGATGAGAGGGCTGTTAGACTTTGCCAGGAGGAGATCCCTGGCACCTGGTGGCGTCTCACTGTCCTGTAGAGGTGACCCGAGTGATGCTCAGGTGCCTGCAGCCTTGGTCGACGCAGCTGCATGTCAGAGCACTTTTACCTTGTACCTTTTAAGACTCAGGGTAGTCCTGAGAAACCTGTGGATGTTGGTACATTTTGGGAAATCATCTAAGATTAAATAATCTGAAGAATTTTGTAATTTAACTGTTGCTGTCCCTGTGGTGTGGTGTAACAGCAAAGAATCAAGGTACTTTGCATTACAGGAATTTCAGGTTAAAAAGCTCTTAAGGCAATTCTTCTGAACAGGTGAGGAGAAAATCAAAATCCTGCTGTGTTTTCCCTTTTGTAAGAGAAAGCTCAAATAGCTGCCTTTTTTGGTAGATCTGTAGGAAATGAGACAATTCAGGAGTTGAATACAGTGTGACAGGAGATCAAACCTTATTGAGCTCAGGGAGAAAATTTGTCATTCCTGGTTTTAAAACTATGCACGACCCTTCAGGTGTGCACTAGTACAAACCATGCCAGAAAGCTGTCTCAGTTGCTTTCTTAACACAGAGGGTGCATCTGCTCTGGAAGCTGCTGTGCTGGTGGGCAAACAGAAAATACCAGTGTTGTCTAAAAACTTCAGCACCAGCTGCTGCCTGTTCTTAAGCATCAGCATGAGCAGTGCTTGAACAACAGAGTGCTCTGAGTGACGTTTCAGCTTTCATCAGAAGTGAGGATTAGAAATGGGTGTCTCTGTTCCAGTGCTGTGCTCTCCTTGGGCTCTTTACAACCCTCCTTCAGACAGTCTTGTAAGAGGATAAGTTTTTAAACTTCTCCTTGCCTTTCAACACAGAAGCTTCAGGATGCGTTGAAAATTTGGCCATGCCTGATAATCCATCCCACTCTTGAATATTTGTGCTGTACTCTCCTACTGGCCTGGTGGTGTAAGGAGGTTTTTCTGGGTTATTTTAGATGGAGCTGACTGAACTTCTCATTTCACTTCTATCTCTGGACTCCCGTTGAGAATGAAAGCTATTGAAATAGAAGCAATTGTAGCTTAAATTTGGTGAAATTACTAAACAGCATCCGATGTTTTCAGTTTTGGGAGGCAGCAGTGCCTTAGTTGATGGCTCTGCATTTTTTGAAGGCTCTTGTTGCTGTAAAGGGTTGGGAGATGTTCATTAAGTAAAAGCCTAGATTCTGCATTTGCTGTCTAAATTCTCTTCCTTCTCCACACGGAGATTTTTCCAGTATGAAACTCCAAAACAGAGCTTTGGTGGAGAGATTTGCCAAGTTTGAGGGCTAGTGCATGCAGTATCATGTGTACAATCTTGAGTATTTAAAATAGTTAGGGTTACGGCCACCTATGTAGTCAGGAAGATTCAGATTTGCTGAGCTTGAGGATTTTAGTGGAGAAAAGCCAGGCATGTAATATGAAGAGTACCATCATCTAGCCATGCCCTTCTAGGCTTTATGAGAAGTGCTGCAGAGTATTGTCTCCTCTGCATTATTCTGATCTTTAAGCTTTTCATCCCCAGTCTGCTCTGCACACTTGGTCTACAAACTGCCTTTATTAAAGGTTTAGAAATGTGAGCATGGTGCTGAAAATTCGTATGTAACTGTCTACTCCTTGGATTACTTAAATGTAGAACAACTTTAATGACTGGAATAAAGCTGCTATAGGTAACTTAAGTGTGAGAATCCTTCAAAATAAAAGGGCTGGAAGAAGGGAGGGCAATGAAAGGCAGCAGGAACAAAAGGCGTTATGCTCTTCTGTAGATGAGAAATCAGTAAGCATAAGGAGATGAGAGAAAAATTGTCCAAAATAGAAAAACCAGGGGAGAGAAATGCTCTTTCATCAGTGCCAACAGCATAGGTCATGCAGCTGAAGGCTGCTAGTTTGATGCCTGTTGCTGCCTTTGTTTGCTGATATCTAGCTAAGCACCCTGTCATATATATGTGAATCTGCTGCTTTCTCCTGTTTGCATTCCCCAAAATAGCTGACAGCTTTGTAAGGAACAGGCAGCTTAGTGTGTGCCCATAGAAACTGCTGATCACCATTTTCCACGAATGCAGAAGGGAGTGACAAAAATGCAATCTTCAAAGTCATCCAAATGCCACCTCTTGGAACAGGTGTCCAAATGTGTAGGATTTGTGCTGTTCTCACGTTTTGCCGTAATGATTGGTTTTTGTAGGTGCTAATACATAAGGAGACATGGATAGAAGTAAGATTGTGACACTTGAAATTATTTTAATTTATTAATATCAAGTGCCTTCCAAGATGAGTTAGCTCAGAATGCACCTGAAGATTGGAAAAAAGGGTTGGAGCTGAAATCTGTCACACTGCTTCAGTTATAAAAGATCAGACTTTATTATTCTGGGGGAGTTTTGGGTTGATTTTCTTTTCCCCCTGGACTCCCCAGACAAGCCTAGATGTTTTGAAGACTGCAGGCACTGCCTTTAGAGCCAGTGTGCATCCTCAGTTGTGTAAGCTCACCTCACACTGGGGAGGGAACTGAAAACAACAGGTGTGATGCTTTTAACAAGGGCATCACTGCTAAAGGTGTGGTATGCACACGTGGGTAGAGACAGAGGATGTTGGCAGTGACTTCAGAATGACAAAATGCATTATTTTATCTTGCTTCCCTAAGGAACATGAGAAAAAAAAAGAAATGTGAGGTTTTGTTCAGCTCAGCAGCTTTTTAATGAATCTTGGGGAATTCTGAGTCTTAAAGGATCAGAAATGCTTTTGAAGAAATCTCCATACATCGCATTGTTTAGAAATATGTAGGCTGAGCTTCATCTTCTGCTCTGGCAAGGTCATCTTGCTCACAAGTTCACTCCTTTAATTTTGCCTCAAAAACTGACAGCGTGTGAAGTTAGAAGTTGCCACTGACTGGAAACTTACTTAGCAACAGAATCAACAATTCCATCCCTATGTAGGTCATATATTTTCATATCAGCGTAGTTATCTTGATCTCCATCGAGTGGAGTGACAGGAAATTGGCTAGTAAATTCCATATGTGGGTATGACAGGAGAGGTGGCTGCAGTGTTGGGCATCTGGGGCAGCTGCTTGGTGCTGTTGTTTTTTGGGGCACCTTAAGCTGCTCCTTCTGCCAGGGTAAAATTCTGTATCAGTGCAGGGAGTGAGGTGTGGAAGCTGGTCTGGCTGAAAAATGTCACTTTGCTGTCTGGGTTCATTTACAGAAGCAATTGATCCAGGTTGTGTAGGCTTGTGCTGAGCTGGGAGGCTTGCAGGAGTGGGAGTGGGGCTGGCTCTGGTGGCAACCTGGGAATGCTGCTGAGGGTGCACTTGTGAAACTGTCCCCAGGCATTTGACCTGGTCAGGCTCTCTGCCAGCCCAGCTGAGGAGGTGTTCCCAGGTGCTTAGCTCTGCCCCATGATTTCTGATTGAATTTTAAGGAAGAATGGATTTTGACTTGCTGGAGCCCATGTGAAGCCAGCAATGAGGCTGAGCATCTCCTAAAGATGTTCTTCACAGGGCAGCTTCATAGCTAGCACAGTTACGGGAAAATGAGTTTGCAGCAAAATTTTCCATGTCAGAATCTGATTAAAATTTCTCTAGAAAAATTTTCTGTGCCAGACATTTGTCCAAAGGAGTTTAATGAAATCACTTGTACATAAAGAAGTGATGTTTGCTCGGCAGCTCAGGGGTGTCCTGTTACTGACCCACCGCTCCACCTTTTGGGACTGGCTCTAATCTCAGTTGCTGGAGGAGTCTGTTAGGAATTGATTGCTGCTGTGTGCTCCTGGAGGTGGCTGCAGGCTGCCAAGGCTGTCCTTGCTCTGTGCTCAGCACTCCAAGCAGTGTCACCTCCCCACAGCGCATCCCTGCGTGCCTCAGGGACACCGCTGAGCTCGCCTCTGACAGCAGGGACATGTCCTGGGCTGGGCTTGGCTTCACTTGGATCCTGTGGGACACCTTCAAGCCTTTCTCAGAGAGAGGGAGAGACCATACAGCTGGCTTGGGAAAGCCCTGCTGGTCTCCCTGTGCCAGGGCTGGCTGAACCTGATGGCCTTGAGTGCTGCACCAGCAGGGCAAGTGTTAGCTGGAATAATTAATCAATAAGGAGGGGTGGCAGCAGCTTGGCAGAGTCAGGTGGAGGTATGTAGACTAGTGCTACTGCATGCACCTGTAGGAGAGCTATGCAGATTGACCACTTCCTTGGAGAGAAATACTTTTCTTGCTGGCTGCTTGCCACTTGTGAGACCTGTTTAGTAAGGTTATGTGCTTTGCTTGTGGTAATGAGGACTTGGCTTTATTTGAGCAGTTTAAGCTCAGTTCTTGTTCACAGAGCCTAAGGTTACTGTTCCCTCCTCCTTTAAAGCTACACGCATAGATAATTGGCTGAACAAACGGTGGGCAAAACTGCTCCCTGCAGAAAAATAACTGCTTTTCACTGCCACTCGTTCCGTGAAGTGGCATCTGGAAGACTCTCCAGATAGTCACAGGAGGTTTGGTGTGTAACAGGAAGATTTGGCAAAGAAGCCAAATCCTACAGCTGTCAGTGTTCTCTGTTTTTTTCATGCTCTTGGATGGGTTCTCCTGGCTTGGTTTGTTCTCAGTTTGTGCTGGTACTTACGGCTTCCACCCCAGCCACGATGTTCTGCAGCATAAGTACCCAACACATTTAAAAAACAGATGAATTGCTTTCTCAATCTCATGGAGGTGCTGTAGGGATTAATTAGTTCTGACAAAGTGCTTTCTGGCTGAGATGTCAAACTGACGTTTCAGGACTAATGGTATTGTTTAGTGAAACTGCTTGGTTCTCCTCAAATGCCTAATTACTATTTTAGAAGAATGTACTCTGTGGAGGGAAGCTTTATTGATTTAAAGCACGCAATAAACAGTATTGCTTTCAAGAGGCAGTCATTCATATCTGCTCTGTGCAGAGTTGAGGTGTAAGGTGGTCACACAGCTACTTTGAGCTGAAGTGTAAGTGAAACTATTGCTTAAATGACCCTGCAACAGCTTGCAGATTTCTCATATGTGACTTTCAGCTGCCTTAATAGCCATGTACTCAGAACAAGGGCAGTCCCCTGCCAAGGAGAGGGCTCTCTGCTATTTCATCCTTCACAACCCTACTCCACAGGGAGGATGGCCTGCAGAGGAACAGCACTGGGTAAAATAACCTTCTGGACCCTTCAAGAAGCACAGGAAAATGTAGGTAGCCCCAGAAGTGCTGTGGATAATTCAGTGGTTAATTTTCCTTGTGCTAAGCACAACTTTGGATGCCATGAGCCAGCTAAGCCTCTGCAGGCACTAGAAGACATGCTGCTGGCACAGCTGCACAGGCTGTCCCCTTGGCCATGCAGCCTCTGGGCCATCAGGTGCATAAATCCCATGGGACATCCTTGAGGGGCTCAGGCAGGCTGGCACCATGGCTTGGCAGCAGAAACCTGTCACATCATGGCACCTGAATGAAGAGGAGGAGTCATCTCCTGCCATCCTCGTCCTGCACACTGGCTCCATTGCTGGACTGTTTGAAACATTGAGTATATATTTGAGCTGCTTATGCAAATTATCTCAAAGGGGATTTGGATGGGGATGATAATGGAAAGTATTTGGCTGTCACGTGTGATGCAGCTCTTTGAATTATCCTGTGAGGTATCTCAGGCTGATGGCCTGTCTTGGGTGGTGCTGGGTATTTTTAGAAAAAATAGTAAGACTTATGTAAGTTCTAATGACCTGTCCTGTATCTAATTCCAGGTGAGCTTTTCATATTTTTTTTTAATAAATATTCTTAGCATGAATAACATTTGGTATTGTAGAGTTTTTGGCATGGTTCAGCTTGAAATTAAATCGTTACTTTGAACAGGCTTTTTTGTTGGGGCGTGGATGTGGTGATGCTCAGGTGTGTTTGATTAGTGGTGTGTTAACCCTGCAGAGAATAAGGAGGTTAAACTCTCCCATTCAGTATATTATTCAACGTTTCTCAACATCTGGTCTCTCTCCACTTCAGCTGTCAGTTGACCCACTTGTTGAGACTTTTCTGAAATTCCTTAAAGTCATCTTCACATCCAGCTAACCTAAACAGCTTGTCAGCCAGCAAGGCAGTAAGCCAGGTTTGATATTTGTCTTTTCTTACATCACGCCACAAGGTCTAATCATCAGAGTTAACACAAGTTATTGCCTTGATGAGACTGTTGAATTCCTGTGTGGACACATACATAGATGGCTTTAGGCTGTTTAACAGTTCTCAAAAAGTTTTCCAGTATTCTAGACATGGACAGATTTGTCTGGCAAAGAGATCAGTAAGTGTTATTCTGTCTTATTTTAATCTGTATGTGGAGGGAAGGGAAATGTCATGGCTTCTGCCATGTCCCATGGTTTTCTGTGGCTCTGAAGTTTTGTAAGATATCTTAGACTTCTTAACTTGTCTATGTTTAGCTTTTTAAATTTGGATATGAAAACTCAGCTGAGTTAGTCTATAATTCTGAGTAAAGGTAGGTATATTGTCAACTATCTGTTAATTATTCATTGACTGCTATGTGGCAGCCATGGTGAGTTTCTCATAATAATTACTAATAATTCAGTTTAAAATGCATCTGCCATCATCTGCCTGATGCTAATGAAAGCATAACCTGTATGTGAATACTTTCTTCAAGCACATCTCATTTGCCTCTCTTATATTCCTTGGCCAGTACTCCTCATTCCTTTTTAAGATTTCTTTTCAGGAGAAGGTTGTGTGGATGGAAGGGGAGAGGTGCATGGCAGGAGCCTGGCGTGGTCATTTGCAAAAAGGTTGCACGGATAAAAACCTTAGTTTGCAAAGACAAATTTGCAACTGAACTAGTCGCTTCCACTCAAGCTTGTTTTCACATATCTTTTGTAAATGCCACTCTTACCCCTAAAGCAAATGTTCTGTGTTGAATTTTCTCATCTTTATTCTCTATTTGTCCAGTGATCTGTAGCTTACACCCCTGAGTGTTTCCTGGTTTCTTTTCTATCTGCTTCCCACATGCAGGCTCCTGCAGTTTTGGGTGGTACCTCTGACAAGTTGTGTTGCATCTTCAGTAGCTTGGCTGGGCTGGGGATCTCTTCCAGTGCAGTCACTGGGGTTTGGCTCAGGTGCTGTGGTGGTGGTTCTTCCTGTCAGGAAAAGATCCCTGGATGGGTGGAGGACAGCTGACTGCAGCTGAGCATGCTGCAGTTCACAGCCAGGTTCAGACCTGCCTGTTTGGGCTGGGAGGATTTGTTCTTGTGTCAGACCCCATCCCATGGTGTCTCTGGCTGCTGCCACAGCCCCAGGCAGCAAGGTGGGCCTGGAGGCTGCTCTGGTTTTCTGACCAGAGCCAGGTGGCACCAGGTCCTTGAGAGAAAGTGGCACTTGGTGCAATTAGCTCCTGGGTGTTGGGGTTTTGCTGTGTGTAGAAACAAGAATGAGAACAGCCCAAGGGGTATTCACACCTGTAAACCTTCTGCTTGGAAATCTGCTTGTGGCACTCGCTTCTGATGGAGTGTGGCATGTTGGTAAGTGTTCCTTTGCAGTCAGATTTAATACTGAGCAAATTTGCAATGAAATAACCAAAGTTTAATAATTTTAACACTGCCCTTTAAAGGCTTTATTGTTTGAATTACGTGTCTGGAGTAGAAGGGCAGTTGTGTGGCAACAACTCTGAATGACAGTATTGCCTCTTACCTGTCTTTTTTGAAGACAGGCTGGAATACTGCTTTGGTCCATCTGCTTTGTGGCCAGCCTAGATGCCTGTTCAAAGGTGTAGGGAATAATGAGGTTATGTCAGTATGAATTAGGGATTTCACAACAACAGTTTTATTATTTATGTTGCATTCTCAGTATTTATGGAGGGTTTACTCCCCCCTAGCTAGTGGCTTTGCAGTCAAAGGCAAGCTGTTGACCTGTCATTTTATACTTCTGTGTTCCCAGCTCTGGCACACTCCTTTTTCCAGTGATTGTTGCTTCAACTTTTTCTCTCCCAAGCCATATAACACTGCTTCTTATTTCCCTTATGGCCATGTTTACAGGGTCTTTAAAGCTTTTCATAAGTAAGCACTTTGCCTGATGGGAGAAGAAGGTTTGTGGAGTTAAAAAAAAAAAAGGCAAGAAATACGCTGTAGGTAATAGATTCCAAAAATGCAAATTTGTTTAAGCAACTTCTTAAAAAGAAGGGAGGGAGGAAGGAATTGAAGATTAAAACCTGTGTTTATATACATGTAGAAGCTGGAGGCAAAGCAATCCATTCATAAATATACAATAGGATTTATGTCATGGTGAGAAGTGCTACATGCATATTCATGTGTAATTTGCAAATCCTTTGGTGATTAAATACTTTACTCCAAACTCAAGAGCTAAATAACCTTCTTGTTGAAATGAGATGTCCAAAGGCTCTAATGCTGCTCCAGTGGAGGGGAAAGGCTGGGTGGTGCAATAGATCCAATACTTTAATTTTGACTCTATTAAAAGATTTTTGGTGTGCTTTGGGCATTATTTTATTAGTATAATCAGGGAGTTTTGAACAAAGCATGAAGCAGAGAATTGCAAGAAATACTGTAAAGCCTGTCATGCTAAGAAAAGCAAATAGGCTTAGGAACTTGTTAGGATGTTTTTCTCAACTGATTTTAATGTCAAATACCTTTATCTAAACTTTCATATCCCACAGGTAAGCAAAGAGTTGAACTAATAACAGCTTGGAGTGCCTCTGTTTTAAAAAAGTAGCTTTGTGCAAGTGGAAGTGAATTGCCTTTAAAGAGTGTAGCCTCAGTTCTTCACTAGGAGATGGATATGAATACACTATTGTCAATGCTTTAGGTTTTCAAAAGTCTTTAAGTATTGTGGATGGAGTGCATCCTTTCTAACATCATGAACAGGGAAGACCGCTGCTATGGAGTAACTGTTTCCTGCGGCTGGTGTTGTTGCATGCAGGCAGCGAGTGCTCAGTGACAGTGCTGCGTCCCTGGGCAGGGCGTGGTGATGCAACTGGTTTATCTGCTGTCAGTCATCACACTGAATGGTACTCTGAAATGGGACAGCGACGGCCAGGCATCCTGCCGAGAAAACAGAGCTCAGCCCGTGCCTCCAACAGCTGTGATAAGATGGGGCTGGGACTTGTCCTGTGATTCTGTGCTCTGTGCCTGCCCTCACCTTCCTCGGGATCCTGGCACAGCTGGAAGTGGCAGCCCCCTGTCCCCTCCACGGCCACCAGCTGCTCTGCTTGTGCAGCACAGCGGTGGCCCCGTGACAATGGGCTTCTGTTTTTGCTGGTGTTTATATATTGCTATGGGAAATCACTAACAAACCAGAGCTCTTCTCAGTTCCTAAAGCTGGACCTGAGCCTGGTCAGTTCCATCTAGGTAAATTCCCTGTATTTACACCCTTTGGGAAAGCTGTGGTTTTTTTCTTGTATCTGGACTACCACAAAGTGTTTCTTGCTGTGCTCTCCGGTGTTCCTGATGGCTCATTTTGGAATTGCTCCTTTTTCAGCTTATTTGGGAATTGCTCCTTTTTGTAGCTTTATGAGCTCTTTATCCTTTGTGCATAGTTTTGTGTTGGGAGAATATAAAGTACATCGATGCTGGATGGGAGAAGCCAGCAGAGTTCTCGTGTTCTTTCTTTACCACTGAGGTTAGTCCCTCTTTGAAAGTTGTGTTGTCTGATTTAGTTTTCCTGCTCCTGTTCTGTAACAGCTCACCTGTGGGATGCTTTGATTGAGCTGAACAAGAAGACAGAGCAGTGCACTCAACTCACTAAGGACTATAAATGCATTTTTCTGGCTGGCACAGGTGTAGCAAATTGCCCTTCTAGTCCTGTTTACTTGTTTTTCACATTCAGTCACTGGTAGTTTCTGCTCCTTGGTGATCAGAGAATAGCCCTGGATCCCCTGCTGCTGTCTTGTGCTGTGATCAGGGGCCATGTGGCAGAGGCACTGTCCCTCCCGTGCCTGGGGACTCTGCTGTACAAAGCTGTGCTTCAGCTGATTTGAAATAATGTTTCCAGGTAACTGTGAAAAGCTGCTGCTTTTACAATGAGCACTGAGAATTTGTATCATCTGCCATGTCGGAGCAGCACTGTATCTGAGCTGGTGGCTGGTCACATAGGGGTGTGAAGATACAGCACTGAGTCCTTGAAGAATATGAATTGGCGTAGTTCTGTAAGAGGCACAAAATTGAGCTAAACAAACCCACTTCTTAAGCTGAGTCCTGAGTTGGTGACTTCTTGGCTTTATAGTGTGGGCACTTCACCCATCATGCAGTTCAGATGCACACAGGGGAATAGCTGGTGTGTGAGGTGTGGTGTTTCTGATTACTGTGACTAGACGTATGAGCTGGTTTTATGCCAGTATTTTTTACTATATGTTGATGAGAAAGCTAGAAGAGGTAAAGTTATTAACAAATCCCATGTTTTAAAAGAGTGCTATAGAGGTAGAGGCTGGATGGGAGGTGAATTTGATTTCCCCCATGTTTTAGTGGTTGCCTCTGGATCTATCTCAGAAGGGTGCAGTGAACCATTGCTTACAGTATTGTAACCAGTTGCAATTTTGCTGGTGGAAGAAGTAAGAATCTTTGCCCTAGGCGTTGGTTCTGGCTGTGGGCCTGAGCACAAGCCCCACTGGCAGGGCTGGAGCAGGCTGAGGAGCCACTGAGCCATCCTGCTATGGGAGGTGGCCATTCCTTTAGCCCAGGTGCCCATCTGACTCCTCACTGATTTTGCTGGCATGCAGAAAACTGCTCCCTCTCTTTCTGGGCACAGTTTCTGCGGCTGCAGTAAGCTGGAACGGCCCAAGGACTATCTGGCAGCAGTGACAAGTTGAGGTGGGAGTGACCTTCCTGCCAAGCATGGCTCCCCTGGAACTCACAGCTCACTCCTGAGCTGCTGTCAGTGCAGTTGTGCTGTGCTTGCCTGGCACCACGGGTGGTGAGTGTGGGTTCAGCCAGGCAGCTGTGTCACTTGTAGTTTGTCTTTCAAAGCAGACAGCTTAAATATCAGATTGATGCTTTCTCAGCGCTGCGCTGTGGGCTGTAATTCCATCTGCTGCGACAAGGTGACACCTGAAAAGGTATGTGCTGCTTCCTGCATGTCCTCCCTGTACCTTCTGCATGCAGAACTGGAGGCACCATTTCACCTGCTTGTTGGCCTTGCTCACCATTTGGTTGCTTGGCAGTCTAGCAAAATACTCAGTATTTTCTCTGAAGTGGTGCTGGCATTTCAGTGTTGTATTTTCATTCATCCTGATCACTGCAGTTTCTGCAGTATCACCACCCTTTGTCTTCACTGCTTTGTAACAGTAGAAGTATCTGCTTATGCCATTGATTTGGCAATTATTAGAAGGACATCGAACAAAGGACATTATTAGTGGAAAGCAGGAGTGTTCAAACACCTCTGCCCAAAGGTCTGTGTTATTAATAGTTCTGCAGATTTATCACTGATTTTGGAACTTGATAGCAAGTTGGCTCTCTGGATCAGTCTGTAGATTAGAGTAAAGTTACTAGACAAGGGCAGCAGGAGTACTTTGTTCATCAGAGAATTTCATCTTGATCTTTGCAGTTGAGCTGAACTGTGGATAGTGATTTATTTAGCTGAGCTGGTGGGAGTAAGTTAATATGCATGTTGTGAATTCTGCATTGGTGCTGTAGATCAGCATTTGGGTAGAAATTAATAAAAAGGGTAACAGTGAAACTGCTGAAAAAAATACTGGCATGGGAGTTCTGTATCATTCAGGTGCTGATGGTGAAGTAGTAGTGAGTTAAGCAGCAAATTTCAAACCTGTAAGCTCTCATGATGGCTTGCTTAATAGCAGGTGTACGGTACTGTAAGGCACAGTGTCAGATCCATTAAACACAGCTTTGACGTAAGGATGAAAATGAATAGCTGAGATATTTTAGGTAATTGCCTTGAGCAACAGTGATGGTTGTATTGGAGCAGCTTCAGTGAGTTATAAACAAGCTTCAGCTGAGGCCACATCAAGCAACTGATGATTTGCAGAGTGTCTGGTGAGGTTTGCCTGGAGAGCAGCACACATGGTGTGTGCAGGCTGTATTCCTGAATCCCTCCTTTTCTGTACCCACAGAGGAGTGGGTGTTCAGATAACACTTTCACCTCCCCAGCTGCTTTAGTTTTACCTCAAGTGTCTTGCCACAAATACTGGTTTAGACTGAGGGAGACTGACTCATTCAGCTGCTTCTTATCCCTTGGCATATATAAAGGCTACAAAACCTGATAGTGATGGAGAAAGTGTTACTGAGGGATCTTGCCAAGAAATACTACTTTACACTGTCTTGAAGGAAAAAAAAAAACCAACCAAATCCAGTTTTTTCCTTTTTTTATTTGGATGGAAGAAGGGAAAGCACAACTGAGGTAAGCTGGACAGGAATGTCTTTCTAAGTGTCATCTATAAAAAATTTGGATTATCCATAGAGAAGACTGGCTTTGAGGTAGATTGTTTTTCAGAATCCTGCTTTCTAAATTCAGGGGAAGGACCTGGGGTATTGCAGGCCTCACAAGAAGGTCTCAGGAGTGAAATGTCTTGTGCCTTTAAGCACCTGCAGATCCTGCAAATTATTTGCTAGGCTGCTTTATAAAGAGGGCTTATTTTTGTGAGGAGAGCATAGGTGTAGCTCACCATCATCTTTTCCTGACTACATCCTCTAAAAACTGAGAGAAAGAAAATACCTTGTTTCAGATGAACAGGAGCTGGGGCTTGATAATGCACAATACAAAGAAATGTGATTTTTTACTGTGCCAGGTTTGTGTGGCCTCTACTAGATTTTAAGAGCTTAATTTGACCAATTTGTATTTTCCAAGACAAAGCTGAAACTCTTACAGATTTGTGCCTTCTGCTGCTTCCCTCAACTTGCAGGGAAGAAAAACATGTGAAAACGGAGGTGGTTTGGCTTGAGCTCCAAAATAGTATTCTGTGCGTTCTGCACCAAATGCTTAAAATCCTATTTTGGAGTTCACGTTAAATAATAGGCAATTAAAAATGGAAAATCCAGTGCCAAATACATCCTTTTGGAAGTATAGCATAAGCTGTAGGTATGTGATTGCTTAGG
This sequence comes from Pyrgilauda ruficollis, assembly GCF_017590135.1. Classification (NCBI taxonomy): domain Eukaryota; kingdom Metazoa; phylum Chordata; class Aves; order Passeriformes; family Passeridae; genus Pyrgilauda; species Pyrgilauda ruficollis. Next base: position 2,950,196 of record NW_024530599.1, read on the forward strand.
ATGGGGCTGTCCATAGGATGTAGCCATGCCATGTGGATGGAGCCAGTTGGAGTGGTTAGAGTGTGTTATTTCGGATATTTAGAGATTTGGGAAGCTGAATTGAAATCCTCAGCAGAAGAAATTCAAGAATTACCAAAAACATAATATAACCCATGAAAAACATAGCTATTGCTCTCAGTTTTTGCATTAAAAGCCCCTGGATGGTTTGGCCATGTGCAGCGTGGAGGGGAGCCCTGGTCTGAGCCACAGACCTGGGGTGCTCTGGGGAGAGCTGCTGCCCTGCGGAGCAAAACCGGGCACCGGTAAATGAACTGGTGGTGGCTGAAGGGAACAGACATCTCTGGTGTGCTGCAGCACGCTCTGTCTGGCAGACACCTAGCACAGGGCTCTCCATCTGGCCTGGGCTCGGCCCTGGAGGAGTGGCTGCTGCCATAGGAACCGCGATCCGCCCGGCCCTTCTGCCGGGATGAGCCGGGACAGCCCCGCTGTGTCGAGCTCTTTGTGCTCACAACCCATCACCTGCACTGCTGCCGTGTCCTCCCCAACACCCCTCTTAGCAGCTTCAGAACACAGCTTCAGCATTGTGCTGCAGTCTGCTGCCAGATGCTCAGAGTGATAAAAGAGGGACTAAGGATTTTATCCGTCTTTGGGGAAGCGATATGTGCAACCGAGGGTCACAGCAGCCAGTCTGAGCCTCGCAGGGCTCAGCTTTGTATTCAGATGCGCTGGCCTGCGAGCTGCAGACATTCCAGATACTTGTGTTCGTTTTGGCTGTATCCAGGCACGCACTCACAAAGAGCAAGATGCGTGCAGTGAAGTATAAATCCCGTCCTCTAATGACTCAAAGCACTGTTGTGTGCTCATACATGCTTAACAGATTGTATAATTAGCTGGCTTTGTAAGCTGGCAGCATGTATGACTCTCCAGTAGCCCCCTAAAAACCCTGTGTGTTGTAGGGAGTGTATGCGAGTCCTTAAGCTGCTTGTATCCATGCAGCGATGACTGCTGGCACAAGAGAGGGGGCTGCGTGGCCTGTGCCCGGAGGAGAAAGGCTTCCCAGGCCCGGTGCCACCACCTCTGCCTGTCCCTGAGCCCTGCGCTGGCAGCAGCTCTTCCTTTCCCCTTGGCTGCTGCTGCTGCTGGCCTGGTTTGCTGGCTGCTCTGGGGACAGGGGCTGTCCCCAAGGCAGTCCCCACGCAGTGCCCTTGAACACAGGCTCAGCAGATGGTGCAGCCAAGCGCATCAGTGTGCGCGGCCTGCGCGACCGCGGGAGCCCGGCGTTAGGTGAGACACTGGCCCAGACTGGAACCCGGTTTTATTTGCAGTGTTTAATTGAGGAGTGTTAATCGCGGAGGCTCACTGCAGAGCCCTCCCGGCCCTGCAGCACAGGCACAGAGGTGTTGCTGTGCCGGGAGCACGGCGGTGCCGGCAGGGCAAGGCTGGGCTGCCTGCTCGGAGGAATGCAACAGGTTGTGCCGGTGTCCGGGAGACGCCGAGGGTGGGAGCAGCATCGGGGCCCAGGGCTGCGTGCTTGGGATTTCATTGGAGCCGGGGAGGAGCCGGCAGCAGCGGAGTGAGCATGACCTTGAAAATCCTTATCGAGATGGAAAGGTGCAGTGAGGGAGCGAACTGCCCGCGCACAGCGCCCGCCCGGCCGGGCTGGCAGCGAGCGCTGCGGCCGCGGCTCCGGCCTTGGCGCCGGGAGATGCCTTCCCACAGCCCGGCTGTCCGCCAGGGCTGCCCTGGGCTCAGGCTGTGTCCGTCGAAGGGATCGGCTTCTGCAGTTGACTGTTTCCACGCATTTATAAGTAATAATGAGCCTGAAGGCAGTAGCAATGTGAGCTCTGGTAGCTGGAGAAGATGGGCCACCTGAGAGGACCAGGTTTAATTATGATTCCATGGCAGGTGAAGCTCATCTGTGAGTTTGGTGCTCAGAAATCGGGAGAGCAGCCAGACAGCTCATCCCAACCAGCAAGGGGGGTTGTGGTTTTCCCCAGGGCTGCTTCTGGTCCTGACACTCCTGTGTCCCTGGCATGCTGCGGGTTGCTGAGTCCCCCTAACCCAGCTGGGGATGCCCTGGTCAGAAGGGTCTGCGTGCTGCTCTGTCTGTTCCTGAACAGAAACAGTTCCTGGGAGGGCTTGGAGGGTGCAGAGCTGCTGGTTTGGGAAGAGGAGCAAGGAAAAGCTGTAGAGAGAGGTGGGAGAGATGCTTTTTACAGGAGCAACAAACCCTTAGCCTGGCTCAGTTGCGGATGTCTTTGTGCTGTGGATCTAACACAATTCTTCCTCTCTCCCCTGCACTAACACATGTACAGTCACATGCTAATTCAGGTTAAATAACTGCATCTCCTAGAAATTGATCCTTTTCTAAGATGCTTTTTGGGTGCTTCTAATCCTGAAGCATGTCCCGGGAAAGTGACACTGTACAGATAAAGCAACCCTTGCTGTGTAAAAAAGTAATCAACACTTGCTACTATGAATATGTGCTGTAAAATGAAAAATGCTGCATTCCAGAAGAAATCTTGAGTATTGTTACAGCTTGACTGTGGCACTTCTGTTGCTGAAGCTGCAGTGCCTGGAAGCAGATACTTAAAATTCATGGGTTTGCGGTGTTTTTTTTTTCCTCTTGACAAGGATAGAATAAAACCTGTCTTTCTCCGTGGCTATAGGAACATACCCTTGTGTGTTTTTTTGTTGGAGGAATTCAGGCATTTACTGATGTCTTTGATAATTCCTTTCTAAACACTTAGTTTAGAGCATTTGCATAAAACCTTACCTCCCTTAACAAGTTCAGATTTTTTTCAGAAGATCTAGGAATTTGGATGTGTACTAATGACATTGGGACATTTGTTTTTAGGTCCTGTGGAATGGTGTGGCCACAGCCCAAGGGAGGGAGGTGGAACTTGCCCCTGCTGATGGGGAAAGTCCCATTGCTGTAGTACATGAGGACTTGTTTCCCTGTTGAATAGCTGAATCAGCTTGCTGAGGAGTGACATGAGTGCCACCAGCTCTGATGCTCCTGTGGAAACAGTACTCAGTCATGTTGAGTGGCAGAGTTGTCAGGGTTAGTATAGGCTGGCGTGTATCCAGTGAGATTACAGAGGATGTGCTGCATGTCCTGAGCCTGCTTCTGAACAAAGCTCAGGATGGTGTGAAGACACCTTTTCTGTCAAAGCTGGTGGCTTTGCTGGCCAGCTTCTTCATTGCTGTGAGCTTCATGCCATGTTTTCAGCTTTTGTTCTCCATGATACTTAAGACAAATCTGGCATCTCTGGCCTTTTTCTTTGGGGTTATCTGGCTGGTAAAGCTGGGAAGAAATGCACCCTGTTAGCTGGGATTCAGCTCTTCATTTTGTAGTGTGGAACAGCTAGGATGGTGGTAATGAAACTGGTGTCTCTGCTGTCAGACAAGCCAGGAGCTTGACTGAGGTACATACCTGCTGCATAGGTGTGGGAAAAGTGGGAGTACAGAGACAGCAAAAAGACACCATCAGTCTCTGGGTTTTGCCACCTTCATCAGGGTATATTGGAAAGAGAAAGATTGTTCCTTTGGAAGAAAGGAGGTTCCCGTGTTCTTGGTCATAAACTAAAGTAAAAGAGTAGCTAAATATTAATAATGAGACTACGTAAGGTGTGTCTCTGGCACATACCTGGAGCATGAAGTGTGAGCAGCAGTGATAAAGTGATATGTATGCTGAGTCTCTGCTTAGTGGAAAGAAATGCTGTCTGTTTTGAACTGAGGAATAACTGGAAAACCAAATCCTCAGCTGGCTTGTGCCATTTCTGAGCTGGCAGAAGGACTGTTAAGTGGGCTTTAAACTACCCAAGATAGATGGGAAAGGGAAATGCAAGAGAGCAAGTGGCATTATAACGTCCATGTTAACACACATTTGATTTGTTGGCAAAATATATTCATAGTGGATCATTAAAAATAAACGATGTTTGTGAGAGTAAATCAATCAAACTCACTTGGTGATGCAAATCTCACTTTTGCTGTCCTCAGATGCGTGAGCAGCCTTGAATAGTTGTTGATTTGTATCGACTCCCTTGCAACGTGTGAAGTACTGAGCTATGTTTAGTGCTTTGTACAGTTCTGCCTATAAGCACAGTTTGGCATGATTTTTTTTGTGGCTTAACTACATGGTAAATCAAGGCTTTGTTACTTGGGATGAAAAAGATACTAAACCTATTAATTTTATACTCTTACCTTCTAACTCTACCATCTCCTAAAGCTTTACTCTCAAAGGTTGTTCTGGAAATTTGTTCTTACTCTGACATTCCTGTTCATTTTTATACAGTATGGCTTTCCAGGATCTGAGAACACATTGCCTCAACACTTACAGCAACAGTAGTAGATTGTAAAGCTTGTATTGTGAATTCTAAGTGCTGCATTCATGAGCTGAGGACTGTGTAACCTGGGCTTTCTCCTTTTTGGATCAGAAGCGAATTGCCATGCTTTCATTTCCAAAGGCTGTTCTCAGTGCTAACTCACAAGGCTGAGTCTGTTGAAATGGTTTTGGTTTGCCACTCTTGAAGGAATGGCATGGATTGCAGACAGCAGGGCTATGCTTATGCTCAGGTGAGTTTTCTGTATCTGGAATTCACAACTGCTTTGCAAGCAGAAGGATTTTTGTTCTCCTGTGTTCTCCACTGCTCTGACATCATCTCACCCAGGCATCTGCTCTGATTCTTGCAGGCAGGCAGAAATACTCCTGTCCATACCTGGTACTGCTGAGTTTACAGCGGCATTGAAGGGGCTCTGTGAGTGACCTGAGGCCTCTTGGGGGTTCCTGTGGCTTGGTGGTAGCAGGGTTCTGCTCTATCTGGCCAGATTTCCAAGGTGGCAGGCTGATGTGAGATCAGAGCCATGCAGTAATGTTTACAGACACTGCAGAAGAGCTGAGTGCCTGCAGCTGACGTGACTTAGGGAAAGGAGCAGAAGATGTTCTGGTGATGCCCTGCCGCTTGCCTAGACTGTGTTCTGCAAGGGCAGAGAGCTTTCCAATGTTGCTGTTGGGCATTGGGACCATCAGATAGCTCTGTAACTCAGTCAGAACATTTATAATGCAAAAATAGCAAGCAGGCAGCCCTACCAAAGCTGCTGTATGGATGAGCAATTAGCCCACTGCTAGCAGGAGGTGAACTAGGGAGCATCATGAAAAAATGTGCATGTAAAACAAACTCTAGTACTTCCCTTGTCCTTTCTAAAGAGGGTTTCATACTAGCAATGCTTGTTTTCTTCACTGGGGAGATTAGATGAGTCCAGTGATGCTACCCTGGGGTTGTCTGTCTTCCCACTTCAAATGTCATGTGAAGAAGGCACAGGAGCTGACAGGAGCAGGTTGCAGGATGCAGCTGTGGCATTTGCTGTTTACGGATAGAGCGTGCTGGTGAGAAGTACAGCACCGTGCTTTTCTTCTGAAGGAATTCAGGTTTGTAATCACTGTACATGAAGTGTAAATTCAGTGTCTGATGAAGCCCAGTTGTCCCAAATCTCTTCCCCATCATTCCTGCCTGGATGGTCAGCCCAGTGCTCACTGCACATGTTCCTGAATGCTGAGGTAGGGCAATTATTCCATACTTGCCTCCTTGCTGAGATCTCAAATATTTATCTTCTTCTGACAGTAACTATTGGTTCCCTGCTCTAGGAGCTGTACTGTGGGGGGAGTTTGTCCTACACACCTCCTTATCTCGAGGCATCTTGCCAATATAAACTGCTGCCGCCCACACTAGGCAGCCTTTCAGGGAAGCAGGAATGCAGGCTGTAAGAGCAGAGACAGAGCTAAATATGTCCCAAATATGTCAGGGAACTAGTCTGACTACTATGTATGCTTGGTAGGCAATTTACACCATATTCTGATGTGACCAGTCCCCTTATTCAAGAACAGTTGAGCTTCCAAGTGGAGAGAAAGCTGACTTAGTTTTAGTTAATCTGCTCAGGCTGTGCTTGTGGCAAGGCTGCTTTTCATCCTAGAACTGAAAGCAAACTTAAAAAACAATGTCAGCTATTTAAAATTAAAGATGTTTGAATTACTTGCATGGTTAAATTCCAACTCCTGTATGCTTTTAATTCAGTAGTGTTGTACTGTTCTCATCAAGTTGTACCTTACACTTTTATATCTTTTCTGCTTAATTGGTTCAGGAAAGCATGCAGGATATAGAGGCTGGCAGGCAAGTTAATGTTGTGAGAAGCCTCATCTCCCATTTCTTGACTTTTTAACCTTGAACTATCCCAGGAATTTTTGCATTTGGGTAATTAAGAAGGTATGACTGACCTCCTGCTTGCAGAACCGGTTTGTTAATCACTGGGAATGATCTAAAATCTGCAAGTGGTTTTTGATAGCCTTCTCCTTGCAAATAACTTCGTTGTTCTGTGCTTCCAGAGGTAAATGATCTGCACAGAAGAGACATACACAGGCAAACAGACTGTCAGTGTGTGCAAAGCAGAGCTTGTAAACGTGCAGGCCTTTGCAGAAGTGGATAGAACAAGCAAGCAGCTGGCTGTACTGGTGCTTTAGGCATACTTTTTGTGCCTGGTGGGGTCATAAACCATGTATTATATAGATTAATGCTTCTGTGAAACTATTTGACTAATAGAAATGTATAAATGCATTTGTGTTCAGAATACCTGTAATACAGACTGGTGCCTGACTTTCAGGTGTCTTTGATGTCTCCTGATCTCCTTTGTGGGGAATCTACTCTGTATGTGACTAATTTCTGTGTAAAATTACCTGTGAAAGCAGTAGAGGGTCTACTTGGTAAATTACACACAACTCAAGATCATCTTAACGAGGTACAGAGGTTACCCTCATGGAAGGGTACCATGGAAGAGACCTGGCCAGAAAACATCACTGAGTTCCTGAGCATCAGTAAAAATGTATGAAGTTATGATAGCTTGGAAAATAAGCTCTGAGGATAGGTGTTGGACTTGCTTGTCCTAGAGGTGGCCCAATGCATGAAGCATCAAGGGCCAAGAGGAAATATAAGGGGAAAGAGGTCTTCAGGAGGCTGAGAAGATAATCAATAACCATGGCAATGAAAACAACCACTTCTGAAAAGCAAACAGCTCTGCAGTTTGACTTGCTTGAGGAGATGTGTTATTTATTTTAAGCCATTTCTCTTGGTAATATTTATGTTGTAGTTTAAGCAAATTTGTTTGGTTTACACTAACAGCTTCAAATATGGGTTTCTTTTTTTCTCAGGGTTGACCCCATTTTACTGTAAGAGTGTAATTCTGTTCCCAGTTATCCTTTATCACAGCAAAACCAGGACCACACACTGACAGTCACTGAAATCACATATGCTTGAGGTGACCAGAAGTTTAAGGTGACTGGGCCTTTGTGTGGGTTTTGGCATAATGTCTCAATTCCAAACGCTGAAATGTTGTGTTTGATCTCTCATTACTATACTAAGAAGCTTCTGAAATCTGTTACCACTTCTTAAAAGCTTCTCCTTGTTACCTGGCAAGCACATTCATGTTCTCTGCTAACGGCGGTCCTGAATTGAGCCTTTCTGCTCCTCTGGGTGTAGATGTCTCCCCCTCCAGCTCCTCTGCAGTTGGTGAGGTTTTGATGTGACTGAAGTGTGACTTGGCCTGGAGCTGCCTGCTGTGTAACTGCTGTGTCCCTGCTGAGGATGCTGGCTGTTGGGGATGAGTTGTTCACTGCTGTGTCCCTGCTGAGGATGCTGTTGGGGATGAGCTGTTCCCACTGCCTGTTCCCTAAACTGCTGTTGGAGTGGGAATCCAAGGGAGCATTTCATCGTGCACAGGTGTGTGGAGATGGGGTGAGAAAAGCTTTGCCAGCAAGATCATAAAACATTCACTGCCACACCTGCAGCCTCCAAAGGCAATCCTCCCTGCAGTGAGAGAAGATGCTCCCAGGGAAAATAGTTACTATAGTGACGAATGGCCTGGTGTGTTTGAGGGCTGGATCACCAAGTTGAGTAATAAATGTGTAGGTGTCTATTTTTAAAAGCTTTTGTGAGGAGGAGATTGCAGACAAATTTTCTAGGACTACAGCAAAGTGATAGGTTTTTCTGTGCTGAAGTTTAAAAATAATCATTGTCTGTCTTGAGAATGAGATGACCTCATTAAAAACAAAGAAGCTTGTATGTCATCGTGTGGAGCCTCCTGGCAGTGATTCTTGCAGCAGCCTTCCGAGTTCCAGAAGCAGCTCTGCTGGAAGTTTGAGTTCCTCAAAACTCCATGTGCACAGCAAGCCCAGTGTCACAGCTGGAGCTGAGGTGCCTTTAGCTCATCCTGGTCTGTGTAGCACATCCTCGCACATAATGAGCAGTGAGTTCTATTCAAACAAGAAATGAAGATATGCTGTGTAAAAAAAAAAAAAAAAAAAAAAAATAGAAGCCATTGAAAATAAAACCTGACTCCAAGCTTCTCCTGCAAAATGATGGGTTAAAAAGTTGTTTGGTTTTGTAAGAGAAATGGTATGAGTGGAAGTATCTGCCACAACTCATTATTGTGTCCTCTGGCTTGACTTCTTGCCCAAGGGCTTGTCTGCCTCGCACCTGCTGTGTACCTGTGAGTGCAGGAGGGAAGGGCAGAGCTCAGCAGGGCTGCTAGGGTGTTTGCCAGGGTTTGATGGCTCAGGCTGTAGCTGTAAGAGGAGCTGACATGACAGTCCTGAGTGATCCAGGTGCTGCCTTTGTTCCTGGTGCAGTGAGCTGCTGCTGTGGGTACAGCACACTGCAGGAAATCCCCTGGGCTGTCCTCTCGCCCGTAGAGTCATGAAGGATTTCATACGAGGCCCTGTGATCTGTCCCGAACTGATTACAGTAAGGCTCTCCTGTTTAAATGGCTTTACTTTGTTAGGGGCTCTGAGGAGCCCTGCAAACACAGGGATTAAAGGGGTTTATGCATGGTGGGGAAGCCTGGCCCTGGCTGTTGGTTTATAAACCTTCCCTTCTCCGTGACCCAAGCTCAGTGTTTGCTCAGTGCACATCCACCTGTGTGCACTCACATCCTCGTGGCTGTGAGCCTCACCAGGAACTGCTCATGGTTTGCTGCTGGAGCCCCCAGTTGATACCAAAATGCAGTAATTACTAAAATAACATTCCCTGGTTTAGGCAGTTCAGAATTGATTTCTGTTACCCCTGCAGTATTAACTCCAGATTTGTAAGTGGCACAGGTCACCCATCTCCAGCTCCTGCTATGCATCTCTGTACAGCCATGTTTAACAAACCTTCTGTCAATCAAAAACTGGTTATACAAGGATTATTTGCCTTCAGTTTCCCATGTAATGAGGTTTTTGATTGACAACAGTGGAGTTCAAGAATATAGAAAGGCTTTCTGAATCTAAGATGAGCAAGTTTTCATTTAATACTGTTTGCACATGATAACATTGGCTTCCAGTTTTATCTGTAGTAGAAACTGAAGGTGACCAAAAATCAGAAATACAGAAACCCTTCTCATTTTAAAATAACGTGTCTTAGAAAATAGAGGTAGGAAGCTAACCTTCTATTTTGTGCTGTGGGAGTGGGGATTTGGACATCATTTGCTGTACAAATAGTTGAGCTACTGTGGGCAAACATTTTGCAAAGATGGAAGTGTCTCAGGATGTTCAGCATGGCTGGTGGTGAGCAGTGGCTTTACCCTTGTCCTGCCTCTGCCTGAAGACTGTCAGATGCTCCTCAGATGAGGAAGTTGGGTGATGCTGTTCTTTTAGCTCTGATACCAGGATTAGTTTCTGAACAGCCACCTTGACCTGCTGTGTGTGGTGGTTGCTGGGGGTACCTGTTTCCCAGGTGTTCTAATGAGGAATTGCACTTGTTCAAGTAAATTTGAATATCTTGAATGAAATTAAATATAAAAACTGCATACTGGAAGCTAAGAAAATTTAATGGAAAAGGATAAATGTAGGTTGATATGTCTTTTTCAAAATCCTAATTATTCCCAATTATGACCCCAATTAAAACATACCTATGGGGGAATGGCAGTCACAGGTATGATGAATGTGAGATATGGGTGAGTTCTTATGGGGTGAATGTATGGGTTACTTTTAGGTGAGCTGGAAGGCCAGAGTTAGGCTGTCATTTACAAATATCTTCTCTAGCTCAGGCTAGTTTCTCTTGTAGAGCTCCTACACCAAGCTCAGCCTCCAGCTTAGAAGGAGATGAAGCACTTGAGGGATAGTTCAGAGCTAACTGATGTCTGATGGGTGTCAGAGCAAAGGCAGCATGGCTGGGAGATGCAAAAAAACTCTTGTCCCTAAGTGTCACCTCTTAAACTGGGTCAGTTTGGGTTTCATAGAAAGTGCCATATGTACAGACCTTAATTTTGCCCCTTGGTTCCCTCTTTGTGGCTGGAGATCAGAAGTCATAGAGTCTGGATTTTCTGAACTTTTGGGTTCATTGCTTTCATGTGAATGCATCTGAAGGTTTCCCTAAGGAAGGAGGGTAAGGAATGCACAAGCCACTTTGCAGGTGTCCTTCCTTAGTTACAGGCACAGTGGTGAAAGGGGTGTATTTTTGTGCATTGCTGCTTTGAGTCCAGCTACAGGGAGAACCTATTGTGTGGTAATGTGGTTTGCCTGAGCTGATGAGATTTTTTTTCAAGGCAGCTAGGAAGCTTTGTGAATTGAAAAGGAGAGGTTTCAAAGGAATAGTCCCGCAGATGTGTCCTAGCTTTAACTTCCCACATGCAGAGGAACAGTCCTGTTTTATGCAGCAGTAATGCACTAACTAAATCATGTCCTGCTGGGAGAAAGAAGCTTCTCCTTTTGCTCTTTAATCCATCATTGTGAGTATGCTCGGGGAAACACTGCATTTTTGGATCCCTTCTGGAAAACTGGTTTATTTTAGTCTTCATAACAACCCCTAAAATCATATCTTAAAACAAGGAAATAACCTCTTTTTTTTCTTTTTATGCTGTATTCAGAGTCTTGCTACGCAACATATTACATATCTTTCATCTAATTGTACCATTGCTACTTAGATTTGTGACAATTTTTCCCACAACAGCTAGGGAAAGGAGCTTAGAAAAGTAAGTAATATGGTTATGAAGCTGCAGTTACTTGGGGAAATAGCTATTTTGTCTATAACAAGTGGAATTACACTCTTAGTTATAAAACTAATTACTATTCTGTTTACAAATGGGATAGTTGGAAGCTATGGGCAACCAGGAATAAGGGCATTAGTCTGTTCTTGGTGATGGGTGCTCCTTGTGAGATATGCTGAAAATATCAGTCTCAAAAGTGAAATAATTGTCTGTTTCTGAGCCCTAGTAACTGGCAAGTCTCCAGTTGGCTTGTGTCATTGCTATAGCAGACTGATCCTGCCTTGCTTTTTTCTTCCTTTTTTCCAAAACTCTAACTGAAAGAACTGGCTGGATGTAGTTCATGCATTGCATTTCATATGGAAAATAGGAATAAGCATCCTTCAGTTGCTTGGTCCTGGCTTCCTATTGAGTCTGACAGTTTCTGAGCACTTTTATAAGGAATTCAGCTGCTTCTAACAAAATAAGACTGGACAAAAGCTGAACAGAAGCTTTATAAGTTTGGTGTTACACTTTGGAGCACCAAAGTTGGCACTACAGTGCCATTCCCTGATGAAAGTATTCCAAAGACCTAGGGCTGATAGTGCAGCTTCACACTGGTTTTTGTTTTTTACCAAGACAGGGTTTAATATTAATGTTAGATGGGATTCTTGAGCAGAATTCTGCAAGAAACTCCACTCAGTGTGTAACACAAATTAATTTACTGAGGTGTGTTTTATGTCTGCAGCACACCCTTACCTAATGTCCTTTAAGTATGGGTTTAATTACTGCTCTGTGTTGAGGGATTCTTGCTTGGATCCCTCACCAGAACTGTTGAGCAGTGTAGCTGGGACATGGCTCCTGGTTTAATCACTCTGCAGGGCTGGATGGAGCTGGTGTGCAATGCCAGGGACTGCAGACACTGGATGGAATTGCACCTCTTCTTACAAAGCTCTCTGCAGAAGTGGCAGAGCCGCAATCATGCCACCAATTCACAGCAGTGTTTAGAGTGTTTCACCAAGTGATGCACTGGGGAAGATCCCTGGGACTTCCTGTGCCTTGCAGCCCCACCTCGATTCCTGGGAGTGGTTGTGGGCACCACAGTATAAACAAAGACATTAAACCATTAGAGAGTGTTCAGAGGATGGTGAAGGGTCTGGAGGGGGAGCTGCTTGAGGAGTGGCTGAAGGGACTTGATTTACTCAGCATGGAGAAGAGGAGACTGAGGAGAGACCTCATTGTGGTCTGCAACTTCCTCATGAAGGGAGGCAGAGGGGCAGGCACCCATCTGTACCATGAGCATGACAGGACTTGAGGAAACAGCTGAGGCTGAGCCTGGAGGTTCGGGTTGGATAGAGGTGGAAGTTTTTTCAGCCAGAGGGTGGTGGGACACTGCCCAGGCCCCCCAGGAAATGGTTATGGCCCCAAGGCTGCCAGAGCTCAAGGAGCCTTTGGACAGTGCTCTCAGGGATGATACACAGGGTGGGATTGTGGGGGTGTCTGTGCAGGGCCAGGACTGGATGATCCCTGTGGGTCCCTTCCAGCTCAGCATGTGTCATGGTTCTGTGATCCCAGCATGACTGTGCCCCTCTCAGGGATGGGAGGGCTTCATTTAATTCAGCATTTAGCTCTGTGCCCTCCCTCTCCCCTACCTGTGCAGCCTCCACTACAGTTAAATAAAAGTAGATGCCATTTTCAGAGAGGGGGAAAGTGTTAACCCTGGTGTTTAACTTAACATTGCCAACACGTTTGCTACAGCGCTTTCATCTCTGTTATCTCCAGAGAGTGGCTTGTATCTGACCTTGCTCTGCATTTTTACCCTTGTGCATCTTTGATTTGATCAACTCAGAGCAGCACATATTGGGTACTCAGGCTGAGGAAACAGCTTGATCCACAGGGAAAAACATGGGATAAGGGATAGCAATCACAAGCATTGAGATTCTATTTTATTTTCAGGTAATCTCTGTTTTCTATACAAACAAGCTTTTGGTACACAGTCTAGATTAAGAACTGTAAAAATAAACCCTGCAGTGAAACTTTATTGAGAAAGTTTCACTGTTCCATGTTGTGAAGCTCTGAGTTGTTTTGCACAGCAGAGCTTTAAATTAAATTGAAATTTTCTGAGAGAGTAGTGATTGAAACTGTACTTTATATGGCAAAGGCAATGCGTTGAAAGGGAAATGCAACAGCGGGTAAATTAGAGGTGTTAGTGGCTTACATGGCTTTTACAAAAATGGTCCCACCCCATTCTCACTGCATACCAGACTCATAGGTCATATTTAGGGGGAATTACGTTAGTTGTTAAATGTTGATTTTATGTTGAAGTCATATATGTAAGTTGAAGGCTATATCTTCTGGTTGAAAGCTTTTTTTTACTAAAATTCCTCTTAACAATGAGTGACTGTAAGATGTTAATACAGGAGTACCAGCTGGTTCTCAGTGCCTCCAGATGACGTCTGTCTGCTCAAAACTTAGTAAACTTTGTCTGTCAGCCCTCCTTAATTACCTTTGGATAGGGAAGACTGGCTGGAAAGCTGTCCAGTCCCTTGCAGTGGGTTGCAGAGCTGCTCTGTGTCTGCTTGGGCTCCCTGTGGTGTGTGTGGCAGAGCTGGGTGCAGCTCTGTAGGTGCTTGCTCGCCCCTTTGCTCTCGGTGTGTGCCTGCCTGGAGGGACTGTGCTGGTGTACAGTGTGTCCTGTGCTCTCTGCCACAAGGCTTCTCTGAGAAGGCAGACTCAGCCCCCTTCCATACATACATCCATACATACATCCGTACTTTTTTAACGCAGAGCACTGGGCTTGTGTGGTGGATCTCTGGGCCTTCTGGCACATTGTGCTTTTGGCAGCTGGGGATGTGAGGCACCTGCAGGATTAATTCCTCCTGGCTTGTGCCTCCCTGCAGTGCTGTTTGGTTTGCAGTTTTGTTGGTGCAAGCTGAACCTCATTAACTCTGAGTGAAAGGGAGGAAAGGGACGTGGTTTTGGTGATTAAAATCTGTGTGGCCACTCAAGGAGTGGATACTCTCAGCTTTGTGTTTAGCCATACAGGCCTTCAGAGTGTTGGTGGCTGTGCTCTGTAATAGAAAAACTCATCAGAGCAGTGCTGTGGAAATACTTCCTTGTTCAGACAGAGTGGGTTACACGTTTTCTGATACTGAGAAACTAATCTTATTTGTCATTAATGAAACAGCATATTGCAATGCAAATGAGAGAAGTTGCATGACAAGCGGTCCCACAGTCCTCAACACTGGCTATTGATCGTTCAGTCTTACTTATTCATGCTATGCAAATTGCATTTCTCATCTTGCTCCTTCTTGTCTACATATTTGTGGTACAGGACTTGCCTGCAAACAGTCTTGTTCTTTCACTGCAGAAGCAGGAATTGTTTCTGGCAAAGTTCTTAATGTTCCTTTGTCAAGCAAGTACTGGCTGAGCTGGGCAAGGCTCCGGAGCTCTGTCAGAATGAATTCATTTTGCTCTAACTTCAGATGGAGAAAGGGAAGAGTTGGTGGTGTATTATTTGATAAGAACAAAGGCTTTAAAATAGTTTTCAATTCTCTTTGGTTTTGATACTGAAGCCCTTGTGGCATTTGTTCTCTGGTCAGTTGTTTGGAATAGGCATGTGGGAGTGTTCTTTTATTCATTCTAAATACTATTTTGCATTTCAGGTACACTAAACCACTGACCTTTGCTGACTGCATCAGTGATGAGCTGCCCTTAGGATGGGAAGAAGCTTATGACCCTCAGGTTGGAGTCTATTACATAGACCACAACACCAGTAAGTGACATGCTGCTGTGCTTTTGCAGAGCGATTTGTGCCTCTATTAAAGTTTACTGAACACGAAACCACAGAGTTGCTACCAGCATGTTTTAGAGTCCATGAGATCTGCAGCTTGTGAAATCAAATCATGTCCTTTTCCATCATACAAAGTACTTTCCTTTCTGAGCAGGAATTTGACACCTTTTGGGTTGCAATCTTCAAATTGGCTGCCACGTTCAAGCCAATACTATGGACACACCTCTGTCAGATTTGGTTCTGCTGAGGAGTCCAGCTGGGTAGCAGTGATCTGGAGTTTGTTCTTAGCCTGGAATTTGTCCCTGTGGCAAGACCATCAGAAATAGTGCAAAGGTCTTGTGTTGATTCCCCTGGCAGGGGTGAGCTGAATGAGCATGAGCTCCCTTGGCAGCAGGAGCTCACGCTGCCTTTGCTGGAGACAAAACCCTCAAGTAAGCTTGGGATGTCCTGTTCAGGGTTCAGCCTTGGGGTGTCTTTATCCTGTGCCCTCAAATTAGGCCACTGCTTACACCCTTTGCTACATTGCTTCATAGACAAAAATAATTAATTTTGTAAGCTCATTTGAATTATAAGAAAATACAGCATTTGTTATACCATTACAGGCGTTACTAGAATAACTGTAACAGGTTGTGCTAGAACACATCCCCTGGAAAAGTAATAAGCAAAACAAATCAGTGACTTTGATTCTCTTTACAGAACAGCTCCAGCTGCAGCCTAGAAATTCACAGCAGAACCATGTCCAGGCCCTGTTAGGGGAGCTTGCAACTCGTGCTGAGAGAAACTTTTAAAAGACAAAAGTGCCTTGAAGTGCTTTTAAGTTGTGGGGTTTTTTAAATCTACTTCTAGGACTTCAACTGAGAACTTGTTTTTTGGTTTGGTTTTTTTTTTTTTTTAATTACATTATTTTTTAACAAATAAAAATGTGGAAGTCTGGTGCATTTTTTTCCTTGGTGGATTTTTAACCCCCTTTGGGTATCTTCGTCTTCACACCCTTCCCTTTTTCAAAACTGCCACAACTTCACCTGGCCTGAGACTGCACCCTCCAAGCTTTAGCAACTTCTCTTGGGTATTAAAAATGCCAAATGAAAAAAGCCTATTCCCAAAAACTCTAATTGACCCTGACAACACAAAGATCATAAGTTCCCAGATGTAAAGGTGACACAAATACTTTTATTTAGAACTTGTCTAAATCCTGTGATTTTAGGATGACATATCTTTAAATAGCTTCATCCAATTTTTCTGTGAGGTAGGGGATGTTGATTTTTCTTTTTATTGGAAAGTTGGAAAAGGTAGGCAAGTCTACAGGATCACACAAAGGAGATCTGCAGGGGAGAGGAGTGGACAAACTTTGCTTTAGAAGGTGCTAAGTTGCAAGGCACAAATTTGGATCTCCTATAGGTCTATAAGACCAGGTCTGGTGTCCATTTCACAGTCTAGGAATGGGAAAATAGCCTTGACCTGAAGCTGTGGGACATGGAAGCCTGTTGGACCCCTGGAGTGTTTAGCAGGAACTCCAGCATTGTTAAGTTTGAGGTTGGACTCAGTGATCCTAAAGTCCTTTTCCAGCCTGAATGGCTGAATGCAGTTGGGACAAACCAAACATAGTTTTATTTGTACATTTGAGTTGGTGCAGGGTGAACATGCAGAGGTCTGGTTGCAGGTCTGGGAGAGTTACCCCTGGTCTGTGCCACTCACAGGCACCATAGGATTCAAGGGCATGCAGAGAAGCCTTCCAACTGTGCTGACGCCTGCTTACTAACAGTGCCTTTTCAAAACTTCCACTTCTGTGGGATGTCAGAGGCCTCAATATTTAAATGGAAATTTCAACTAAAAAGTTAAAAAGAAGAGGAGCAAACTCATTACATATTTCTTGTGCCAGCTCTAATCCAGATCACAACACAGCAGAGCACATCCATTTACCTTAACCTAATCAAGCAGCTCAGCTTTGTGGTTTATGTTGAAGTATCCTCTGGAGAGTGTCCAAAACCTTCTTCCTCTCCAAGGTCTCTGGCAGATTCTCTGGCAGGAAGGAACTGCTGAGGGTGGGAAGGGAATGGAGCCATGTTGGGTCTTGCTCATACTGCACAAGTATTTGAGACTAATTATCAGAAGTGAGCCCAAGAATAGACTTAAATGAAATCTAAAGGCAGGAGCCATTAAAAGAAGCAAGATGGAGAACAATTGTAACCACCTCTCTGAGGGAAAATAAATACAGTTAAATTAAATTGAGTACCCAGCATATTCCTAATAAAGTATTAATGCATAGCCTTGAGTGCGCCTCTCTGGGAGAACTTTGGAGTGTGATACAAAGAAATGATGCTGATGCAAGCATTGTAAACCTACATTCCTCCAACATGAAGCAAGCAGATTTATTTGTGACAAGCTCAACATTAAATTAGGAATTCACAAGAAGACAACAAATGATGTAATAACCTGCATTTCTATAGTTCTTTCATCTCACTTCTGAATGTATTATGCATTTCTCAGTAGCTGGGCTCAGTGAGAGCCCTTGGCCAACACTTTTGTTGATTAGTTTTACATGTTTGAAAACCAAAGCTCAGAGCTGCAATCAAGGGGTTACAGTTAATGCTTTCATTACTGAAAAAGGTTGAGGTGAATATTTAGAATAAATCTGGACACAAAGCATTTCAATACCTCACTGTGTTGGCCATCCTCTCTGTGAGCTGTCTGCTGAGCATTCCCTGGGTCAGATTGTGGATGGGCTTGGACCACTGGCAGTGCTTCACCACCTCTCAGAGGTGTTCAGGATTGGAGGCTTTTGAGTCTTCCTCCTCATTGCGTATAATAGAGGAATTTTCCTGCAGCAGCTTCTACCACCCTTCTTGGGATTCTAGGAAGAATGGGCTGCTAGTCTAAGGAAAAACTGGAAATAACCAGGCTTGAAGACTTATGTTGAGGTAGACTTACGGTCCAGTGTCCTGCATCAGACTTCAAGAGCCATGGGCACTTTGCAAACATACTTTTTATGCTGGAAATTCGAGAGCCCTAAGTCTCAGTTGCTGGTGACTGAGCAGTTGTGTCCAGGGAAGCTGCATGTCTGGGAATGTGGGGGCAGCTCCCTGGATAACACCAGACTTCCCCCTTCTGGTTCAGATGTGGAGAAAAGGCAGTTACTTCATCTGGCTGTGGCTAATGGTTATCTGGAAAATGGGATTTGGGGGCAAGAATCAAGGCAGGAGCATGTGGGGCTGTCAGAGTCTTACAAGTCTGTGCCCTCCTGATCTTTCTTTTGCTCCCTCTAAGACCACAGTGCTATCCATGAGGGCCCCTACAGCTGGTACAAGCAGCTGCTTTTCCCTCATATTATTTTGGGGCAGTTTTTCAGGTCCAGGCCTAGCTTTAATATTATATCAGCTGAAAGATTGCTTCTGCTTGCAGGACCTGTAAAAGACTGTTGAAATGCTTCTACAAACTATACTGGGGTTTTTTGATGCATTTTGTGTCTTCTCCAAGTTTTGCAATGTAATTTGAAGAGCCATGTGCTCTTTTAGGTCTTGAGATATTGTTAGAAACAGCTTACTGCTGGAGTAGCCAATTAATTTTCTCCTCAGCATGATCATGGACAGCTTGTGAAAAGAATTGAGTGTCCATCCCTTGGGTAAACCCTTTATTTCGGGTTCTGCTGCTAAGAATATTGTCTGACTTCTCTTCCCCACATCCTGTGTGCTGCAGTGTTAGTCTTACACCCGACTCACTTAAGAGCTGCTCATACCTTCCACTCTGGCAGCTTTTACTAAATATTTAAAGAGGCTCTTAAGATATGCAGATTAGATTCCCACTGATAGTTTCAAGCAAGTCCTTTCTATTAATTATTCATTATGTGGTAACTAGGCATCCTTATTCAAGCATGTTAGTTTAGACAGTTCAGAGCATTTGGTCAACTAAATATTGGAGCCTGCTCCAAACAAGAACACGTAATAGCCTTGAAATAGAAATGAAAAATGTTTTGGGCACTTCTTCACAAAACAGGGACAAACACTGACAATAAATTTACCTCGTTAGTGTTAGGAGTAGCTGCATGTCTGTGACCTTACCTCTTTTTCATGATTAGAAACCTGGAAAGGAATGTGTTGGTTGTGTTGGGGTAACAGAGATGGAAATGCTGTAACTGCTGCATTCCCTATGTTACCCTAAACTCCACCTCCCATATCCTTCAGTCGTAAAGGAAATGTTTACTCCTCTCTGAGATTCTGTTCCTATAATGTCATTTAAGATGCTTTCACAAATTTGTGATTTAATCAGACATCATTTTTACTTGCCTCTGGAATCTGAGTGAGCAGGTTTTCTTTCCCCCTTACAATAAAAGCCATTTGGCAGCCAAAGAGGATGGGCAGAGTTGTAACTGCTTTCATGTTGTCAGGTGCAGTATAATGCAGTTATGTGGCAATGATATTTTCTGAAAGTTTTATCAGTGAAATACTAGAGGTATTTTATTAGTAATGTTATAAAGCAGTTGCAATAAAGATAAGTTTAACAGTCAATGTCAGTATCTTAGAACTGTGTATGCATATTCTTGGGTGGATGTTTTTAAGTGCCAGAACCAGGGCAGCTTCAGCAGCAGAGAAGTTGGAGAGTTACACGACAGTTTTGTTGTGGATTATTCTATTCAGCATGGCAGAACTCGTTGGAATTCATTGTGGATCAACAGTCACCTCCTTAGAAAAAAACAAAAATATCTTCATTCAACTTTTTTATCACAGGATGGGGCAAGAGACTATTTTAGAATGTCATAAACAGTGGAGCTTTTCCAAGTAGCAGAACAAACCTGCATTCTGTTGATCTTGCTTCCTTGTGTTTTCTCTCCAAGAAACGACTCAGATAGAGGACCCTCGGGTGCAATGGCGGCGGGAGCAGGAGCACATGCTGAAGGATTACCTGGTCCTGGCCCAGGAGGCCATTGCTGCCCAGAAGGAGATCTACCAAGTGAAACAGCAGAGGCTTGAGCTGGCCCAGCAGGAGTATCGGCAGCTGCACGATGTTTGGGAGCACAAACTGGGCTCTCAGACCAGCTGTGAGTACTTAGTGAGCTCTTAACCAGCTCTTTCCTCAGCTGTGCACCCTGTAGGACAGTGAAAGTCGTGAAGCTGCTCCTTGGATAGAGCACTGGGATGGTGTGCCATGTCACTCTGGTGTTTGATCAGTTTGTTTCAGAAATGGTGTCTGCCCAGCACCTGTTTGGTAAAGGCTGATTGTTGTGAAATGCTCCTGTGTGTGGCTCAGTCACTGCAGTTAACATGCAGATTTTCTGCATGGGCTTCAATAAATGCTAAAAAATGTAGTGTTTGGCTCAGTGTGAAAAAGTTAACTTGCATGGTATTTTCCTTTATTCCCCTGTTTAAAGAATAGAAACACAGCAAGAAGGTCCATCCTGGATAGTATTCCCAGGCCCTTTTGTAGTTTATATCCCAAGTAGTTGAGTGATGGTCTAGTGGAGCTGAGGGTCTGTATTTTACGCCATGTTCCAAGTCACCACTGGTGGATTGCTTCTCTGTGTATGAAGAACAGCAGTTTGTGCTCCATGTTCTGTGTCATAACACATCAATACCAATGTTGCTTCAAGATTTGGTGCAGAAATCTTCATAGAATGCTGTATTTCCTCCTTACTGGTACTAGTTAGGAGCAGGAAAATGTCCAGAACAGGATTTATTTCATGCATGTATTCCAGAATTTTTTTAATAATCCTCGGTATTGCAGATTTTTTTGTATTCTTGCCAGCCAAGAACCTCCCCCCGTTTCACTCTTGTGAGTTAAGTGTGATGGTGGAGAATTCCACTGGCTAATCCTGTGCCTGGTGTTCAAATTTTTTAAGTAGTTTTCTGTCAGCTGAAGGATTCTTGTTTGACAAGGGTGCTGTCCCTCATCTCTAAAGAACTGGGTTTGCTCTTTTCTTAGGACTGCTCTACCCAGAGCAATGCACTAAGAACATGAGTTACAATGAGTTACATGGGCGAGATGGGATCTGTCTTGAAAAATACAACCAAACAGAAATAACTAGAAATGCTTTCCCATGTTTTATAGGGCATAAACTGATGGCTGCAAGGATCAGAATATCTCCCTTGCCTACAGCTACCTCTAACAACATTGCACATTGGGGAGCTTCTGTACCTTCTGAGGCAGAAGGGTTTAACTGCTGCTGAGAAGAGAGTTCTTCTCTTAATGGGACATTGATTTAATCTGGTGTACACATTGTATGGTTGGTCATGTCCTCAAGGCTGTGAAAAGGCTTGCATCACATTTTTCAGTTTCTTCTCATTCTTTGCTTTTCTTTGTTTCTAAACGTTCAGTGGCTTGTTTGCTCAATAAGGAAGTCTGAAAAAAATAATTAAGTAAACCTTCATGCAATGCCTGTCCCTTCAGTTCTGTTAAATGCCTTTGGAAATGCAGGAAGCCACACCACTGAATGGTGTGAACATGTTTGGGAGTCTGAGTTAGGTGTGTTAACCTGGAACAAATCCAGACTTTGGAGATGCAGGACATGCTTTGGCCCCTTCAGTCGATACTTTTTGTGGAGTACTTCACTGCACTGTTCCTTGCCCTGTCTTTGGGCAGTGAGATGTGGAAATTGGGTAACAGACCTACACCAGCAATGTGTGGAGGTGTGGGTGTGCAGGAGTGATGGGAGATCTCGGTCTGTGGTGGGCTGGTGAAAGTGTAGGGTGAAGGCAGAGCTGCTAAACTGGCTCTGTGTTTGTTCCAGTGCTTTCTGGCTCCTCGTCAAGTTCCAAGTATGACCCCGAGATCCTCAAAGCAGAGATTGCTACTACAAAATCCAGGGTGAGTAGTACAAATGGACCTTTGCTTGCAATGAGTAATGTTCAGGTATTTCCAGATCTCATGGCAACTACTGAAAGGAGATGCCAAAGCAGTTGGGAGAGCTAATGTTGCCATTTAGGGGTCGTTTGTCACAATTTTCTAACGTTGCAGCCTTAGGAATTTAAAACAGTTGTTGGTTGTTTTTTTTTTCCCCTTAGACTAGCCTGGCTTGGCAGCTGGCAGTGCAGGATGGCTGTGGGATGTGGAGCTGCGTGCTGGCTCCTGCAGTGCTGGAGAGCTGGGGTCCTCCCCAGGGACTGGCAGCTGTTTGTGCAGGGCTTAGTGCAGGCTGTCAGCAGGGGAGGGTGTGCTCTCATGCAAAGCTCAGTTTGGGAGGAAGAAAGGACTAAAGTAAAGTAGGTCAGTGTGGCCTCTGTGGAGGAGTATAAAACAAGCTGTAGGGTCAGTGCATTTACAATATGGATTATCATCCTGCTGTGTTACTCGTGCAGTGGGGTCTTTTTGCTGGGGAGCTTGGAGGGTGGCTTCAGATGCTGCAGGGTAACTCCTGTCCTGATGCTTAGCAGTTTTTTTAATGACTGGGAAGGTTTTAAACATTTTTGAGCAAAGTTGACATGTGTTTCATTGCTTTCTTTTTTGAATTTTTCTCAATTTTTCCACTTACATGGCTGGAACTTCCCTTGAGCCCCTTGTTAAGAGTGTGATAGCAGCTACTGGATAAAGCCCTGGCCAGTGATAAAGTCTTGATGAGGAAGCAGTCAGGGCTGTTTCCTGCTCTTGAGATGAGCTGATTGCCTGGAAACTTTATTTAGAGTATACTGTCTACACTGAATAAGTTTTGAATTGAGTGGGTAGCACTGTACCTAAATACTCATATAAAATAGCATTCTAAAAATGTGACACCTTGTTGCAGGTTAATAAACTCAAGAGAGAAGTAGCTCACATGAAGCAAGAGCTCCAGTACAAAGAGCATGGATTTCAAACCCTGAAGAAGTAAGTGTGTTCTCAAGATCTTTTTTTTCAGAGCATCTCTGGCTTGCAACGCATCCCCCGCTACATTTATAAATAGCTGCCTAAATAACATAAGCTGCAAGATGCTGCTGATGATATCTTTAGGCTGAAAGCAGTACACAGCCAAGGGGGAGTTCTCTCAAATCAGTGCCTGTATGGGATTGACCACATTAGAACTGACTTCATGGCAAAAAGGTTTTGAACCAGGATCTCGTCAGTAAACTGATATTCTGTTTTACTCAGTATTGCTCAATATGGATGACACTGCAGCCTGTTGTCTTAATCATAAGAGCCATTGATTTAGGGCACTGAGGGGGAGTGGAAGGGGAGGAAAAGTTTCAGGTACTTGCCTTTGTGTGACTAGACATCTGGCATCTTTCAGATAAATATTTATTATAAGGGTTAACCCTGACAGAATTCCTTTGAGGAAAGGGAAGAATGAAGTGGCTTGTAATTAGATTGTGCAAACAAATACATCTGTGCATGTGAGTCTGTGCATGTGAGTCTGTGCCTGGTTTTTGAAATCATGACTGAAAATAAGGTAATTCTCAAAGAGGGCTAAGCTGATCCTCTCCAGGTTAGGAACAAGGCAACTAGCAGCAGTCTGCCCTAGCACACTGTTTTGGGGGTTTGTATGCACCTTTGTCCTCCCTAAGGAATCAAAGAGATGATGATATTGCTGAAATCAGAGCTCTGAAGCTTATTGTACTGCTGAGTGGAGTAACTTAGGCAATGGGGAGTAGGGTCTTTTGTTCCTTCTGTTGTCCTTGTTGTACTTTGGAGTGTGTTTTTGTTAAAAATCCATGTCAAGACACATGCATCTAGAATGATTCAATTAACTGGATGTTATTAAGTGTTTTTTGAATTTCTGTACAGAATTGACATGAAAATGTCTGACACTCAAGGTGGCTACAAACTTGATGAGGCACAAGCCATTTTAAGTGAAATGAAAGCTCTCAAGAAGGCCATCACATCAGGGGAGAAGGAAAAACAAGACCTCATTCAGGTATTGAAACAAGATGACTTTACAGTATTTTGTGTCACCATTGCTAGAAGATTGAATTTCTGAGAAGTAATTTAAGTATTTTGTATTTCAGATACGTAATTGAGTTTTTTATGAAACTAGTTTTGAGTTGGACCACAGCCTCTGCAGTTGTTCAGATGCTGGAAATGAGAAGTATGAAATACAGTCCAGCCATGCCTGACTGAATTTGCAGGGTCTGAGTGGGCACAGCAGACATGGCCAGATCTGAGTCATGGGGTTAGGCTGACGTTTTGTAGCTGCTGAAGTACTTTATGCAGAAGTGAGCTCACCTCATGATTTTTTTGTGTGGTTTTAGAGCTTAGCCAGGTTAAAAGACAGCTTTGTGAATGACAGAGGATCCCAGTCAGACCTGTGGGCCAGCAGCATGTCTGTGGAAAGCTCCAGCCCTCTGCTACCCCGGCAGTACCTGGATGTCAGCTCCCAGACAGATGTTTCAGGAAATGTGAGTAATGTGTGAGAAGCCTTGTGCACATGGAGACATTCCTCTGAACTGTGTCTAGAGCTACCTCACCATGAGTTTCCAAGCATGGACAAGTTTCTGTGAAATCATAACTTCTGGTTTGAACTGCAGTGTGACTCTGTTTCTGTGTGCAGTGTTAATGTATCACTGAGGGCAACCTGATGTTTCCCCACACTGTCTCTATGAGTGCAACCCAGGTAGGAATAAAAGGGAAGGAAGTTTGATTTTGCCAGTAGGTGTAGCTTCTTTGATACAAACACTCCTTTAGCTCTTTATAGCAATAAGTTACAAGACAAGAAACATTGAGCAGCACTGGGCTAAGCTCCAATGAGGACTCTTCCCCTAAGAGTGTTTGGCTTTACTGGGTTGCAAGTGACACCCAGCTTATGTGCAGCTGGTTTGATGCCACCAAAGTTGTAGTGCTCATAAACTTTTAGTCCCCCACGTTCAAGGAGACCAGAAGTGTCAGGTTGGTCCCAGCCTTGGTGAGGACTAGATCAGTGCTGGGGGTACATCTTATTTCTCACAGGACAGCACAGAGCCTCTTCTGTGAGCCTTTACTTAAAGGTGTGCAGCCACTTGCAGTCAGGGCCACATATGTTAGTACAGATCTGCAGATTTGGGCATGGTGGGATGTACTTTGTCTTTAAGACTTTACAGCCAAAGCAAGAAGTCATCCAAACCAAACTGCAGTGCAGCACTTAAGGATGCAAAGAGCATTTGAGAAGAAGGATTGCAAAAGTATTTGTGTGTTCATAGAAATGGAAGCCAAAGACAGATGTGGTGGATTTTCTCTTCTTTCTAGCCAGAAAGGGCATTTGAATCTTGTTGGGGTTTAAGTATTTGAAGAAATAATGAAAAATGTATTTAAGTGCAGCATGTTCCTGTGTTGTGGTTGGTTTAACTAGGAAAAAAGATCAAGTCACTTGTAACAGTGTCAGGGGAATATCAAAGGAGGAGTGGTTGCTAAGTTGCTGATGTGGTGTTTTTGTCTCAGTTTATGGGCAGCAGCAGTAACCAGCTGGCCGAGAAGGTGCGACTGCGGCTGCAGTATGAAGAGGCAAAGAGAAGGTAATTCTTTGGCCCATTGCCCTCTTTGGTTGTCACACAGCTCATTCTGAGGATAAGTTTCACTAGAAGAGGTGCCACTGGACTGAAACCCAGCCTTGCTGCTGAGTAAATGTAGTCATTTTTGAGCCAGTGAGACAATAGGCTTTTTGGGTCAGTGTTATCTTTCAAGAAATAAATAACCATCCTAAAAATTACTAAGGCATGACTAATGCATAAAGAATTCAGTCTGGCCACACCTATGGGGACATAAGTGGTTCTGCTACCTGTTGCCAGTGCTTCCCCATTCCTAATAAGGAGACTGAACTGCAAGGCATCTCCTT
Source organism: Pyrgilauda ruficollis (assembly GCF_017590135.1). Lineage (NCBI taxonomy): Eukaryota > Metazoa > Chordata > Aves > Passeriformes > Passeridae > Pyrgilauda > Pyrgilauda ruficollis. Next base: position 2,975,680 of record NW_024530599.1, read on the forward strand.
ACCTTGTTTGAAATGAATGAATGCTTGCATGCCTAAGTGTGATAAGGAGAAATGTATGTTGTGTTAACACCTTACATCAAAATATGGTCAATGCTGCAATTCCAGAGCTTATCTATAAGAATGTAAGTTTTCACCTTTGCCCTCTGATCTCAAATGAATGAAGAATAGATTTTAAAAAATTCTATCTACTTAACAGGCCAATTTAAGCAAAAGCTTTCCAGGATTTACTTTTTAATAGATAATAGCTAACACAACTGCATAGTTAAATGAAAAACCACGAAGAATTATTACTTAGACTTTGGCTGGCCTAGTCTTTGTTCAGTGATGTAACCATTGCTGGTAGTGACTTTCTTCACTTTTAACTGCTCTACAGGGACTTTGCAACTCCAGAATAACAAAGTTCAGATGCATGGTACAATCTGTGTGTGGGATATATTCAAAGAGAAAGCTTTTTGTCCAGCCTCTGGTTATAAATAAGAGCCTTAAGGCTGAGGTTACTCACAATGCTCTCATTTTGGTGTACTGGAGTGGCCAGTAGGCCATGCTTCTCAGTGGCATAAAATTTGATCTGTGTCTGTGGCAGTTGTCAAGAACTGCGTGCCCAACTGCTTCTGACACAAATTTATATTACTTTTTGTAGGTGGAGCAATTTTATCAGAACTGTTTATTTTGCCAGTCCAAGGTTTGCCAAACCACCTTGACATTTAAATGATTCAGTGACTTTTAAAAGCAACATTAAAAATACCATTCCTTCAGATGCAGTGGTTAATTTGGCATGTTAAAATTGCCTTTTAAGCTTTGCTGAAGGCTTCAGTTTAATTCACACTGACTTTACACATTCAGATTGAAGAGGAATACTCTTCCTTTGTCCTGTATCTTTTCCAAGGAGGGGCAAGTGAATAGTGACAAGCCTGCTCTTTCAATATACTCTTTATAAAGAGAGAGAACTTTATAAAGACAGCACAGGGGTTCATTTGAAGTGGTGATGAGGGACATAAAACACACCTTGCAGTTAACGAATACTTGCTGCTCATACCCCATGTTTGTCTTAGGTTATCTATAGGTTTTTCTCAAAGTTTAACAAACATTTTCATGAGGAAAGATGGCTCTAAATGGACATGAATAGTTGAGGCTGAAATGGAAAGATCTCCAGCTATCAAAGTACCATGGTTCTGGCACAGTATTTAGTAGGAGCTGCAGAAACAAATACCTCAACTGGTTTAAAGCTGGAACAATACTATGGATATAGTGACTCACAAGGAACCTTCTGTTCCTGTGAAAATTTTTCCTTGTGGTGTTTGAAGTGTTTCCTGTCCCCACAGCAGCATTAACATGTTCCAAAAACACAATAGAAGACTAAGTACTTTGCCCACGCACGAACTGTGAAGGAGCCAAGTGATGGAAATACATGTGTTTTATTAGCTCTGTGGTGTCTGGAAAGCTAAAACTTAAGGTTTGAAATCAAGTTGGTCCTCATATTAATTAGTTTAGAATTACTAGATCTGTAAGGGGCTGGTGCTTTAGAAAGCAAGCTCTGGCAGACACTGTTTGCACCATTGCTGTGGACCAGACTGAAAGCTCAGATGTGGGTGAATATCTGACTGAACTTCACCACACCAGAACTGCCAGGACCCAGTTCCCTTCCCCACCACTAGCTCCTTTCCTGTCACAGCTCAGGAAGACAACAGACCCCTAGAGCAGATAACATAAAACCCAAAAAAAAGACACAGGGCAGCTACAGTGACAAACCTTTGGCTTGATCATATTCAAAACTGAGAATGGCATCATGTCAAAAAGGTTGTCATTGCTACATCTCAGCAAGGAGATAGCTGCTGCAGCATAAATGTAATCAGAGATGCGATTAAATTATGTTGTACAACTTCAGACACGTAGCAGTAACTCAGTTGTGTAGCATTTGCACCCTGCACTGTTCTAATTTCTTCAGCAGTTAAACTTTCAGCTTGGCTTCTGTGTGTCTGGTGGTAAGTCAGGGATTTTAGAAGTATGTTTTTTTAATCTCCTAAAATGAAATACTTTAATGTCACATTAAGCAACATTACAATGATGTTGGGTATTTGACTGGTCAGTTTTTAAACCACACCTCCCACTTAGCTTGTGTTTTTTTTTTCTCAAGAACAGAAGCTTATCTGATACAGGATTGTTAATTACTGGTTGTAGATACACATCTTATGCTCCTGTGGAGATGCATGTGCTCTGAACAATCTATGGGGACACTGAAAATGTTATGTGCTATGCCTGTGTTGTATAATAATAGACAGTACTAACTTTCCCTAATTAACAAAAAAGGGCTGTGTTATGACAATGAATAAGTCATCTCACCGCCTTTTCTAGATAGAAAGAGAACAATTAAATAAAATTTGAGCTTCCTGTTGTGTATTTGTTCAGTGTGGTGGCCATTCAGAAAGGTGGTGTGACCTGAGGCCAGCATTGCAAGCCCAGCCTGGCTCAGCACTGATGCAGTTCAGACTCAGGCAGTGAATGCTGAAGGGCTGGAGTGTTCAGCCAAGTGCAGACCTTCTGCAACATGTTTCTTTTGTGATGGTGCTGTTTCATTGGAAAAATAGAATAATAAACCTCATTTTAACTGAGAAGGGGGAAAATAATGATCATCTACCAAAGGTAAAACTGGAGGTTAGTTTAACAAAACTTTTAGACTCGGAAATGCATAGAGAACAAATTCCAGTGGAAAAGCCATATGCATGCAAATGTATGCCAAAAGTGATCAGATTTATGCCAGCCAATCCTCTTAGACTCATATCCCTTCAAAATGCACTGAGGAATTCTTGGATTATGAATTAATGCCACTTAATTCTTTGCTGGAGCACAGTATTGCACTTAATCAGGCACTCAAAAACAAAACAGCTCTTAAGACGACCTAAAAATAGTTGAGCTGAATATCTGTCAATTATGGAACTTTATTAAAGTAAGCAACCTGCTGTGGGAAATGGGTTTACAGAAAGTGATGCTTCTCTTCAGAAGGGTGATCTCATGTCTGTCTCCTGTGGTGGTGGAGGCAGGTCAGTGTCTGTGAGCCTAATCCTTCACAGGCTCTCTTGGGCTCTGGAGCTTGGAAGACAAAGCTTTATTCTCCAAGGCCACTCAGGAGCCTTGTAGCTGCTTCTGCCCAGATCTTACTGCTTACTCCACACACTTTGATTTTGCTGGTGGGCACTGAATTGGCTCTGTGCCTGCCTGTGTGCTAGTTTGCTGGAGCAAGCACGCACCATCCTCTGCACTTCTGCAGCATAAAGCAAATTCTAGAGAGATGAATCCACATTAGTGCCTGCAACTATTTGCTGTGCCTGATTTAAGTCCAGTAAGTCTGTCACCAGATCACAAAGCCCTTTTCAAAGAGAGAAGTGTATTGGACATTCATTTTACATGTCAATTCCATTTCTTATGTATTTGCTAAACCCAAGTGAGGGATTAACCTGAGATCATCACACAGAGGAGCACATATGCCTTGCCTCTCTGATGTTCAGGTGAATTTTTTTTTTTGCAAATATCTTGCAAAATACTTTTTTCTCCTTGGTTACCTTCTAAGTTTTTCAAGTTTTTTTCATCCCAGCCCATTCTGTCCTTCCCATTCCCTGCTTCCCACTTGACTTTTTGGATTGTGTGAGTTCAGAAACACAGGTTCTTAGTAATTCTAATTCAGGTTTATCTGTACTATTGTTTCTCATCAAACTACTATGATCAGCTTGTCAGGTCTTGAAGAGCTGCAGGTTAGTGAGTACAAAGGAGGCAGCTTCCTTTGGGAAGACCGACATTACTGCCCTTGGTTCTGTATCCTGGCCTGCTGCTGGTTTTCTGCTTCTCTCTGTATGTTGCATTGCAAAGCTGATCGTTTGTGGACCTAACAGAGCAGGTCAGATACTTGGGAAATTTGGAACAGGCAGATATTTGGACTGAGCAGCCTCCTTACCTGCCACAAGCTGTGCTCCCCTCCTTTGTCAATCAAAGCTCTTGCTAAATTCTACATCTGTATTGCTGTTGTTTTTAGTCATTATCTTCCTCCCTGAGCTGATGTGGTGTGCTGCTGAAGGACTGGTGATACCGGCTTTCACCTGAAATCTGGAATGATACCTCTAGTGAAAATAGGCTTTGATTCTGATGCAGATAAGCAGCTTTGGATTTTGGTAGGATCACATTGCCTCTCCAGCTCCTGACATCCTCAGGTGCAGGTTGCACCAGAAGTAGTAGTAGCTCCTTAGTGTGTCCAGAGTGCTTACTGTTGAATCTACAGGTGGATTCTTGCAGTAGCAGCATGGAGATATGATTCACTTCCTCATTGCAAAGACAAAAAAGAGTTTCTAAGCTTTTGACTAACCACTGATCTTTATCTGAATCATACATGGGGAGAACACAGTTATTTCCATAAAAGTGACTAAAGAGTAGGTAATTATCACATCATACCCTCCACACAAACTACTCTTGAGGTCACACCTGTAATGCATATGAAACACCTACAGTATATCTGATCACCTTTTCTGACATACAGAATTTTTGTTGTGTCGTTGCCTGACTTGTGGACACTACATATTAGCCAGAAAGTTCATTTTCCATTGTGAACAAACCTGAGTTAAAATCCCATTCTGCGTGTCCACATGCCAGCACCTGGCACTATTCTGGTAAGGGGGACATGAGGGTGGGTGCTTGTCCTGGAGCTGAGAGCCTTCCTCGGGGCTCTGGAAGATGTGGTTGGTCATGGTGCACCGCTGCATGTCTGGAGCAGGAGATCAGGCACTCCTCAGGGAATAACTGCATTTTTTTTTTCCCCCTGCAGAATAGCAAACTTGAAAATCCAACTGGCTAAGCTGGACAGCGAGGCCTGGCCTGGCGTGCTGGACTCGGAGCGGGATCGTCTGATACTGATTAACGAGAAGGAGGAGCTCTTGAAAGAAATGCGATTTATTAGCCCCAGAAAATGGACTCGAGGAGAGGTGGAGAGACTGGAGACAGAGAGGAGGCGCCTGGAGGAAGACCTTCAGGCTGCTAGAGACACTCAGAGCAAAGCTCTCACTGAGAGGTGGGTTAGTGGGCATAGGGCAGGGCCTTTTTGGACAAGAGGTAACTGGGAGCAAGCACCAGCATGCCCTGGCTGACTGCCCACAGCAGTGCCCTCACATTCCCAGGACATTGAGAGCTTCTGAACTCATCTCCCAAGCAACCCATCTGCAAGGCGTACTGTGCTACTGGGGAAAGGTTGCTGTTCCTACAATGGATCCTTTATGGGAATGTAAAGAATGCTCAAAATAGCCCAGTGTAGTGTTAGTGTAGTGTAACATTTCTGTATGCAGCCAGCACCTCACAGCAGCTTCTACACTTGCTGTGCAGTCTGGGCCTTGGTAAATGTCAGCAGATGGAATTTTAAATTTCTTAAATTTGCTGTTTGTTCTGAGCATCCTTGTATGTGATTCCTGTAGGATCTGGTATTTGACAGGGCTGTGGGGCTTGCAGGGAATATCCTGTGAATCTAAACTAGCTGAAAAAAATGCCTAGTTTCTTCCCTAATTTTACCTGTGTTGCAGGGGGAGATCTCATGGGAATGTACAGTGAGGATGAATACTGCATTAGGCATTGCCCACAGGTGTTTCACAGTCTGGATGCATTAATGAGGGTGGTTCAGCAGTGTTTCTGGTAGCTGCAGTCTCTTGAACATATATGAAACAGACACACTGCATTCACTCTCTCTTTGCTCCATATTTTCTTTTTTTCTACGTGGCAAATTTTCTACATTGGCTTTTCATGCTGGAAAAAATGTAAATGTCTCGGCTGTGAGACTTTTACCTGCCTGAAGTATCTGTGGTTTGACAAATGGTTCTGGTCTTGCCATAAGGTGAACCCTTCATTTTGGAGTTTTGGGAATATGATCACATTCTAGAGTGCCAAAGACATAACACATGTATGGGGAAGGATTTTGTGTCCACAGGCCTGTTCAGTTAGGGTGTGAGCAGCCATGTGCACAGGTGTTTGTCTCAAACCAGTTCAGGTGGGAAATAAAACTGAGATGCTGCTAAAGCCAATAACGTAAAACAGTAATGAGATGGTTAATAACTAAATCAAGTAACCCTTAATCATCCATAGACTTTAGTGGAAGGAAGTGAAGGCATTTATACTTTTATTAGCACAGGAACTATAGGAATGCAATAGTGTATAGTGAATAAAATCTGCCCAGCTCTTTTGAAGCCTGATCCTAAAAACATTAACTTCTATGGTACCAGCTTAATTATTTTGTCTTGTTGTGAATGTTTTCAGGACTGAGTTCTGCATTTTAAAAGTTTCTGGAGTTAGTAAACACTTACACATCTTGACCAAATTCTGTCCTGGGTGTTCCTATCAACTTTTGTAGGATTTCACAGCAAAAAAGTAGATTTTTCCTTTACTCCTTATTTAAAATAGTAAATGCTGCTTTAGCTCATCTCCTTCTTTGATCTTCACTTAGATTGAAGTTGAACAGCAAAAGAAATCAGCTGGTCCGAGAGCTGGAGGAAACCACACGGTTGGTGGCCATGTTGCACACCCAGCTGAAGAGGTAGGTGACCCTTTCCAGCAGCTGGGGTTGCTTTTGCTGCACATGGTGCCACTGCCTTTCTCTGCTAACAGTTCCAGCTCCCAGCTGAGGGCTGAAAGGCCTTTCAGTCCCAGAGTGACCTCAGGCCCTGTGTAGTCAGGGGAAGGAGAAAGCTTGGGATCATAGGTCAGTTTAGATGGGCGCTCTTCAACGGGCTGAGCAACCTCCTGGTGGTGCCTCTGCCTCACAGCAGGAGTTTGCACAGTACCTTTTATTTCAGTAATATTCAGGTGACCAGGGAGAGCTGAGATTTATTCACTGAAGTTTGAATTACTGAAGTATTACATTAATAAAGTATGCCAAAGACAGCTTAACAGACAGCAAGTGGAGTGAATCTTACTAATGCAACTACACGTTAATGGATGAATGATCATATTTCTCTAATTCCAAGTGTGCTGTGGCTTGCAATGTGCACAATATATAGAGATATCCCTGAATCTGTTGTGGTTCATATGGTGTAAAGAAGGGCTTCTAGTTCAGGCTGTAGTTTTGGAAGAACACAGGATTGTTACTTCCAGACTAAAGAATGACTGCAGGCACTAAGGCCAAATCATTTTGCTAAAAGTACATTTTTATCATTCTGACAGCAAGGAAGTTTGGTGGGGTTTTTGTTTGGTTGAGGTTTTTTCCTACCAGTGTGTACTGAATTTACTCTGTTTGTAGCTTCTGCTCCACTTGGATTCTGTTTCATTTTGTGAAGATGGCACCGAAAAGACTGGAAAGAAATCATAGTGCAAGACTGACATGTAAATAAGCCAGCATGGAGAATAGCTATCTGTGAGGCTTTTATGCAGTGAAAATGCATCATATTTTCATTTCACCTAGCTGATTAGGGATCTTTTGAGGTGACCAAGAAGCATGTGAAACTAATTTCTTCCTAACCGTGTGCCCAGTGTTCTTGGCATGCTCCTTCATAAGAATAAGTGTTTGTTATTAACCCCATAATACAAAATGTCTGGCATTCAAGGGCATGTACAAAAGGAAATTGAGCCAAATTTTTTGACAGGGAAAAGATTAATTTAAAATCCCTCCCTTTTCATAGTAAAGTACACTGAAAAGCTGTAAATTCATTAGGCTTCAACAGATGTGTATATACTGCCAATATGCAAAAACATCTATCAGAAGCTTTTTTGAGCAAATGTGCTGCAGTGCACATCTGTCAGAAGGCATTTTCTGCCAAAATTATACTAAATACAGCATACTTGCCTTTTTCTCATAAGGTCATGGACATAATTATACAAATGTAGCTTCCAGCTTTTACCCTATAAATAATAAATAAGAGATTATTAGGCTTATTAATATCTCACTGTTTTTCAGTGAGGCAACTTAAGGCACTTACACATATTCAGAATTTTTTCAACAGCTAATCCCTATTCAAAGTGAGGGTCAATAATGACCAAGGTCTTCAATATGCAGAGCAGGAGTCTTGGTTTAAATGGAATTTCTAGAGATGGTACATGTTGTAGTCACTACTGGAATACTTGCTGGGTCTCCTGAGGAGAAAACTGTGCTGTGGTGTCTGGACTTTCTCATCTGAACAGACTTCTATTCAGCACCTGCTTAAAATTAATTTTGTTGTCAGTTATGTTCTGAACCTAGAGCTCTAGGGATAAATAAGGCATGTGAATTGATTTCACAGCCCAGCCCCAGCTTTTTCCCTTGCTCTCTTGGCCCTGGATTCCATGTAGCAGTCTTTCACATGGATAAATCCTGCCAGCTTTCTGGGAGCTGCTGGCTGTTGTGATCTCTGAGGGCCAGTTCCAGGCAGCTGTGATATTGCCTTTTGGCTGCAGGTCCAAGATTGAGGCAAACGGAAGGAAATTTCCATATGGTCAGACAGTTCATTGCAATAACTTCATCTTCTTGCATGGGCCTTGCTGGTTTTTGCAGTTTGCTTTGGAGATTAACAGGAGCCATAGACACTTTCCAGAGAGGTGTGGGAGGAGGGGGATGGCACTAATTTTAATTGGTTTGAAACTGTTGATTAGAGTTGTTTTGGCTAAACAAGGACTCTCAGGAGTCTGATATGGTGAGTAGAAAAATGTGTGTGATGGATACTGTTTCACTGAGCAGTGACCCACTGTTCCTGCTGTGTAGACTGTGGTTCTGGGTTGCTCTGGGGACTAATGCGTGTGGCCTGAGCTAACAAAGCAGCACCCTGTGGGCTTAGAGATGTGGTGACATTGCAGTGTTTCCATGAGGAATCAGAAGATACAGTGTCATGATTTTCTGACTTGTTTCCTTCAGTCTCTCCACCAGCATGCTTTCCCTCTCCTCGAGCAGCAGTCCTGGTTCTCTTGCATCTAGCAGAGGATCTCTTGCCACCTCCAGCCAGGATTCCTCCACCTCAGCCAGTTTCACTGATCTCTACTACGAGCACCTGGAGCAGTTGGAGCAGTTGGACTCGGAATATCAAAACAAGCTTGACTTACTCCTAGAAGGAGCCACTGGGTTTAGGCCATCAGGCTGTATTACCACTATTCATGAGAATGAAGTAGCAAAAACTCAGAAAGCAGATACCACGAGTCGCATGCAGGCTCTGAGGTCCTTGTCTGGTACTCCCAAATCCATGACATCACTGTCCCCAAGGTCATCTCTCTCTTCTCCATCCCCACCTTGCTCTCCACTGGTGATAGACCCACTCCTAACTGGTGATGCCTTTTCAAGCCATATGGATTTTGATGATGCAGAGATAAGTGCAAATCTGTCAGAACTCACCCTAAACACTGGGAGTGGCAGCTGTAGACTGGAAGAGCCTCGAGCAGGAGATAAACATCTAGGTCAAGGTATGGTAAGAAAAGATTTGCATGCACTGCATGCATTTATATTTAATGTAGTTCATAAAGCATTGAGAAGCAAGTGTTTCAGAAGCTGTCATCTTGTTATCTTTATGTTGAAAAATGTTTTCAGCTCTGTGTTCTGTCTTGTTTGGGAGGGAGGGTTGGTATTTTAATTTGTACACAAAAATACTGATCTAATGAGTCTTGCAGGAGACTGATTTAGGTGTGTTTTTATTGTACACAAATGTGTGTACACAAATCACAGGGATTTCTTGTGCAAATATAGATGGTCATAGTGGGATTCCTGGTTGATTTGGCACTAAACTGTTCAGAATGTCATGTATTGTTTTGGGTCTGGGAGACACACATTACCACATTGATGCAAAGTTTTTGACCAAGCTTTTGAGGAGGGCTGGAAAAGCCATTTAGCTTAATAGTTAACAAATTATAATAATAATAATCTTTCCCCACCACCTCAGTATGCATAAGATCCTGCTCTGGTTCCCAGTAAATCAGTGGCAATGAATTTATTAATTTCAGCTGAGCAGACATGTCAAGGCTGTGCTCGAATTCTGCTGTTTTGGTCTCTTAGCAACAAAAACGTGTTTAGATTGTAAGCATGATAAAATAAGACAATTAGAGATAGTGGATGTTCTCATATATACATATGGCTTGTTGGTGGGTGAGAAGGCTTCATCCTTTTTTGGAATGGATGGGTTGAAGTGGATGGAGAGCAGCTGGCACAGCCAGGGCACAGTGCTGGGGCCTGTCTGAAGCCCTTGTGACTGAAGTTGGGTTCAATCCAATGAGTGAAAGGACTGGATTTGTAGCTGCAGTGAGGAAGAGCTTTAAAGACAATATAAACTTGCAAGCTACAGTCCTGTGAAGCAGCAGTACAGTTTGTTTCTGCTTTTCGTGGGATTATTGAACAGCCTGTGTGAACAAAGGGAACTAGTACCATGTTATCACCACCTTCTGCATTAAGAAGGCTGACACTATTTAAAACACAATAAAAAACACAAGTGCAAGTCTTCCCCTTTGAGCCACCATTTTCCTACAAGCAAAAGGTATTATGCATTTGAGTAGGAAACACTAATTATTCTTATTAGAACTGGATGCTGATTAGTTTTAACCTTTTTAGCTCTTCAAGATTTGCCAAGGCTGTTAAAGTGAAAGCTCAGGTGTTAAGCAGATTAAGTGATTACTGCTGTTAGCCAGTCAGCAGACAAAATAATCACCATAAGTAGTTTATTTCAGGGCAATAACAAGATGAGATTCTACTCCTGAGGCATTTTGGGGGTGGGGGCTCAGTGTAACCCCCAAAATGCAGGGGCTGGCTCTGGGGTGGTCAGTCCTGGGCAAATCTCCTGTGTCCTGGAAGCAGAGCTGAACCTATATCTGAGGGCTTTGCTGCTGCCCTCTGCTAGAGCAGAACCTCCTCTAGCTTTGAAACTGAAATAAGGTTCCTTTCTCACCCGAAGAACAGCTGAGTGATTTAGGGAAACTTAATAGCACAACCTGGAGTCTGGCAGAGTCCAGCATCCTCTGATTTAATGGTCTGGATGTGAGGACAGTGCATGACATGGCTCTTCAAGGCCCATGGAAGGGCAAATGGCAGGAAGAGAAGAGCAAACTTACAAATTCTTGATGTGAGTGAAAAAAACCATGAAACACCACAGGTAGTGTTATCCAGCTGCTTGGAAAAATGGAGGAGAGTTGGGTCAGTTCTGAACTCTTCCTTAAACTTTCTTATTAGTGTGATATCTTTTCAGGGACTTAAAGCTAAAAGCTGAAAGTCCAAATCTTTTGTTAATTAGCTGCATGAAAAGGCTGAGCTTTCCAAGTCTTTTGCAAAACCAGTAAGGAAAGAGTTAGCTGGAATTGTTGTCAGGGAACCATTCATCTTTATTCAGCTTTACACTGTAGCACCCTGCTGTACAGAGCTCACTTCACTGTTGTGCACTCTCTGTATTCACCCCCTTGGCCCTGAGGTGCTGGGTGGTCAAGAATGAGGCTTTCTGTGTTGGAATGACTCCATGGCATTGGGAACTGAGGGAGAAAGAGAGCTTTGGTGTGTGGAGGCCAGCCTGCAGTGCCTTTCCCAGGGAGCAAGTCCCATGTAAAGGGATTCCCAGAGCAACACTGGTGTGTAAAACTCAAAGAATCAGATTTAGGAAGCCAGCCAGGGGAGAAGAAGTTATTTTCCTATTAAAAATATGGACTAGGAGGTATGAAGGAGGATTGAGGAAAGAAGTTTTGACCCTGCCTATGTACCTCTAGCACAGCCTATGATCCACAGCACTGCAGGAGCCTGGCCCTGGCACGTGGCAGGAGGGAGGATGGATTAAACTGGGAATGCCAGTGCTAAATGGATCCATTGGTTTCAGTTAATGACTGATATCTGTGTTACAGGTGCTAACTTCTATTCATGTGGATTGGCCAGTGGGGTAAAGGTCTGGACATTCTATTTCTGTCCAGTGGCTCCATAGGAGTACCAAGATGAGAAATGCCATTTTTATTGTCAAAAAATCTGTGGATAAATTTGCCCAAAATGGCACATGTGGTGTCTCAAAGGTCTGGTGTTAACTGTAGCACCCTCTACTGTTGCCTTACAAGTCCTTATGTCCTTACAAGTCCTTATGGTATTCCATAAGCCTTGCACACTTTTCCACCAGTTTATTCAAAGCTGGATTTAATTCTTTAAGTGGCTTTGTGAGACTGTGAAGAAAACAACACCAAAAAAATCTGAAAAAACAAACTCAAACCCCAGAAAACCAACCAGAACCCAAACTTGCTTTGTAATAAAGCAAATATGCATTGGAAACCATATATTGGCTTGGGGGCATGTGCTTGTCTAAATCTGTGGGAAAGAAGGACCACTTCTGAAAAACAAAAGCCTGTTGGAGAGGAGTGTACAGTCTGCTGCTGTGCGGTTCCAGCTGTCCCAGGTGACACATGGCACCTCCTCACTCTTGGAGCAGGTCTCCCACATCCCTGAGGATGAGAGCCAAGAGCTGAGTATGGCCCAGCACTTGTTAGCCACGTTGGCAGATGGAGTTCTCCAGACTCTTGGCTGCAGCTCCTCTTCACTGAAATGTTGAAAGATGCAGAATTTGCAGGTTTCCAGGGAGAATCTTTCCTTGTTTTGAAGCACAAGAAATTTATATGAGATAACACTTCTGTGCAAAACTTGCTTCACCTTCTTTGGTTTCTCTTCCCTGTCTCCTTTTTCCTGTATTCCTGCATGTGACTGCTCTTTTGAATCCTATAGATCTTTCTCTCCATGTTCAGCTAGCTAACCTGGTCTTTCTGGACCTGCCCTCTGTCCTGTGTACACAAACATTTTGGATTTAGGTGGTGGTTTTTTTGCTGTTCCCCTCTTGGTATGAGCTCTCCAGGCAGGATATGCAGCTCCACATGATGTGCACCTTGCCAGAGCCTGGTCAGCAGTGCTGCCCAGTCACTGCTCTCTGGATGGCTGGCAGCAGAGTGATTGCTGCCTGCCTAAGGGCGCCTTGCAGTAGGAGCTGGTTTATTGGTTCTTATTTATAAGTTCACTAGAATTTAGAATCCTGCTGCTTCTGAATGTTGCGCATCATCTCATGGGAACCTCCCTGCCTTTCCAGGGTTTTGGAAGCCTCTCCTGGCATCTCCTGCAAGGACCCATGCCCAGAGAGGTGCCAGGGCAAGCAGCTGTAACACACCTGTGTGTAATCTCAGCCCTCACACTGCTGCAGGGCCCAGGGAATAAAAGGGCTCTCATTGTGCAATGAAACCCTCTCTCAATCCACCACACAGTGTATTCCTCCTGTTTTCCCAGGAGTTTTTGTTCTTCAGGGCAGTTTGGCACATTCCCTCACTTGAAGGCCACCCTTGAGCTCAGCCTGTCCTACCTGTGTCTCCTGTGTCTTCAGACATGTGCTATTGCTTAACAATATCTGTCTGGGGAAAAAATGCAGTTCAACGGGAGGATAAGAAGAAAAAGCTGCTGCTTATCCAGACAGTTTGTTTTCATTAACACCTGCTTTTGGTTTTCCTCTGTGCTTTCCTGATAGGTATAAACCCAGCTGGAGGGACAGCACTGAAGGTGGCAGGTGTGTCAGCTGCAGTGTCTGATGAATCTGTTGCTGGAGACAGCGGGGTGTACGAGGCATCTGTGCAAAGGTAAACATCAGATCTCTCTCCAGGACGAGCCAGTGGTTCAGCTTTGCCAAAAACTTTTGGTCATGACCTTTGTTATGACCTTTGTTTGTAATTCAGTAGCTAAAGTTCTCCATCTCAGGCATCTTAATATTTCTGAAAAAAACTATGAGTAGGTTGAATTTGATTATCAAAATGACCTATGCTTCCCATAAAAGAAGCAGCTGAAAGGAAGCTCACAGAGAGCTGTTTGAGCAGCTGGCCTGTTTGTGAAGGTGCTGGTCAGCTGTGGGTGCTGCCTTGGCAGGGGGAAGTGGAGCCATGTGGTAGGTGGAAAGCTCCCCTCCTCTCAGTCAGTGACAGCCCTCAGCCAGCCTGAGGGGACTTTGGGAGGTTTAAGGAAGCACCTTGAACTGCCTGATGGATGTGCATGTGCAGTGGTGCAGTTCCCAAGTGCATGGAGCAAGAGCAGGATGTGGTGCCCATAAGACTTCGCCCACTACTGGCACAGCTGAGAGTCACTGCAGTTGCTGGCTTTCTGTGTTGTCTTGGGAGCTTTGTCAAAATGTTCATTGGAAGGCACTGATCTTATTGGTACCTGCATCTCATGTGCGTTTTCCTACTGCTTTTATTAGCAGGTTGAATTTTATAGTGAATTCTATTCACCTTTTATTCAGGTGAATTATAGGGTCGTTAGTTGTGAAACATAACTGTAGAAGTGAAATATCACTCATCTCAGAGTCCCCCTTTTCATTAGTTATCTTCATTAGTTCTATAGATAAATTATTAATTTTTATGTTTACAGGACAATTCACTTTGACAAGGGAGTGCAGTGCTTCAGTAAATTGAGCTCCTGGGCTCAAGCAGACAGTTGGGTGTCCCAGGGCTCTGTGTCCCTTCTGTGGGGTAGGGAGCTCTGTGGAGAGGGGAGTGGGGCAGTCACAGAAGGCATCCCATGCACACTCATGTGTCTGATGCTAGTGTTGTTTGGGCTATCAGCTTGCCAGCCCCTCTGGTGCCTACAGTGTCATTTTGGTGCCTGTCCAAGTGGTGAGGGTGGGATGAGCCACCCTCTGCAGCTGAAATGTAATGAAATGCAAGAGAGTGCTAAGCAGTAATATGGAAAACACTTAGAAGAGAAGAATGCTAATCCTGTTTTCATGTGCTACAGCATAGCCTCTTGAGGCAATTAGACAATGAGTGTAGTTTTGGGGACTTTCAGTGCATAAAACTTGGGAGGAGGAATACATTGGGAGGGAAATGATGCAGAATAGCTGTTTCCAGCAAGGCCACTCAGTGTACTCTGTCACTTTTAATGTGCTTAAGAAAGCTTGATTTCTTAAAGAAACAAAGGAATTACTTAAATCTAATAAAAGTTGAAAATTTTTGCTGTCATGATGCAGGACAGGATTGCAGTTGTTAAGTCACATTTCTCTTGCTGGGCAGTCAGCCGTTTTTGCTAAAAACCAGTCAAGGGAACCCTTTAAAAATCCCCCACTGCCTTCTTTTTGCAGTCTTTTGTGTGGCTTTTTTTTCTTTTGGCAGTGAAGAGGGAAGACATATGACTTTCTGCTGATAAGCACTGTAATACATACCTCTAAGGCTGATTGCACTTACTTCTTAAATGGGCTTTCTTTTAGCTGCTAATTTTACAAAATCCATATACCAAACCACTGAATGGAAGGGAAAGATCTTGTATCACCTAAATGCAAACACTTCAATAAGAAGCAAATCAAATCCTTAATAGTTGTTGATTCCTTTCAGATCGTGTGTGTCAGAAGTGATGGTGTTTGACAGTGATGATGCAGAAGCAGCTGGAACAGCCAAAGTGCAAATTGCAATGAGGTATGTGCAACATATTTTACTGGATTTATCTTCCAGTGGGAAGAATGATAACTGGGGTAGTGCTTTCTGTGTTGTTTTCTTCTCGTGTCCTGTTAGTATTAACTAACTAATGCCCTTTTTTAGTGCAGTTAAGACTTACACTTGACTCCAGGAGGTTCTTGGTTGCCCTCTTTCATTTCAGTGGAAATCAGCTGGTGATATTCTGGTGTGAAGGTGCAAACCAGCAATAGGAGCACTGGCAGTGCTGGGCTGGAGAGAGCATTTGGCTGGATTGCCAATCCTTAAGGGTGCAGCTTGGGTGGGGAAGACTGCTGAGAATAAGTGGCAGTCACAATCCCTGACCTCATTTGGATCCCACAGTAGTGGGAAAGGTGTAGGAGGGCAGGCACAGAGGCATCCTCCATAAGTGACTTTTTTGGAAGTTAAGTGGGATTTGAGAAAAAGAAGTAGTACAAAACTCATTTGTCATGGCCATCCAAAGCAAAAGGTTACTCATGACATCCTCATTGTTGTGCTTCAAGTATTTTTAGTTGTAACTTTTCCATATTGCAGCCATTGAGGCCTCTCAAAAAATTGTAGCTACAATGCAGCAATTTAACTAGACCCTAGGAAAAGCAGTGTGTGTTAGGTCAAATCTACAGTCTATTGTATCTGAATCCTTAAGTTTTGGATGTTCTGGACTGTTCTATATTCTGGATGTCCTGGTAGTAGGAATCCTTGATTTCCTACTACATCCTGTCCTTGATGTAGTAGGAAACTGGTTTTGTTTTAAACTGTGGGCAAGTCATGGTCACATTATAGAGTTGTCTTGTTTGTAAATTTTTTGTATTGTTTGTGTGGGATACTCAGCCACAAAGTCCAAGGCAGAATTCTCTAATAATAATGTTTTTCTGTGTGTTTCTGATTCAGATATGATGACAAAAATAAACAATTTGCCATATTGGTCATCCAGCTGAGTAATGTTCCAGCACTGCTGTTACAACAAGATCAAAAAGTGTAAGTGGGTGAAACAAACACGCTTGATATATTTGTGTTGGATCCCAATGAGAATGAAAGTGAGATTGGCTTATGAGTTTTCACACTCTTAAAAATTTACCTTTCCTGAAATGTTTCTATATTTCGTGTGGTGACACTTACAAACTAATAAACCTGTACACTGAAATAAGGTGCAGTTTCTGCCTCAATCTCCCTCAAAGGTCTGTATTTGCTATGGAAGGACTTGCCTGGAATTAGCATTGGCTGGTGATGTTCTTAATTGTAGCAGTGCCTTGAGCACCTGGATCAAGTGAAGAGGGAGAGTTTGTCCTGCTGCAGAACTCCTTGGACACCTGCACAGGGTTGGGAAAAAGTGCAGCTACTGCTAGACTCATTTCAAGCACAAGGTTTTCAAACTCAGCTGTGTGCTGAATGAGCTGACAAAAATTGGATTAATTTTTGCTGTTCCTACCCACAGAAGGGTGTGAGCAGTGTGACAGGTTGCACAGATGTAAACAACCACATAAAACAGGATCCCATGATGTCTTGAGTACGAGGTTCAGAAGGATGAAGTCTGTGGCCACTTCACATCTCTGATGCTGCGATGGGATGTTCCCTTCTTCTCAGTTGACTGCAGCTCCAGAGAATAGGAAAGGACATCTGTGGGTGTACCAGTTGTGGGTTTCTCTGGGTCTGGATTGAAGGCACTTGAGGCGGTAGTTCATGTACAGCAGTGTCCACAGTGCTTAGGCTGACTGTCCCCGAGGGTTTTTGGGAGCTGCACGCCTGCAGGGCAGTGCTGAGCACTGTGCTGTCCCCGCAGGAACATCCGCGTGGCTGTGCTGCCCTGCTCGGAGAGCACGAGCTGCCTGTTCCGCACCCGGCCGCTGGACGCTTCCGACACCCTGCTGTACAATGAGGTGTTCTGCGTGTCCATCTCCCACCCGGCTTTGCGCCAGAAGACTTTGAGAGTCGATGTTTGCACTGTAGATAAGTCTCACCTTGAAGAATGTTTGGTGAGTATCCAGTCTATTTTAATAACTCTGTGTTTGTTTCCTCTTTTTAATTAGACACGATGTTACACTCTTGACGTATGGCAATTTCTGTGAAAGCCTTCCTGATAATCTTTAGCTATGTGGTCTCTCCCCCACAGTGTTCTTTGCAATGACAATTTCCATCAGGAAAAACAATTATGACAGAAATGTTTTGTTACAGAACTACCTTGTCAGACCACTAGCTATTTCTCCTTCATGATCTGATGTCAAATTCTAACTAGTTTTCTTCCTTTTGGAAACATTTATGGTATTGCAATTGAGAACCAATTACTTTGGTTGTGGATACATCAGGTTGTGTGCTAAATGTAATATATTAAAAATTCATAAAGATGAAGAGAAATGGGATATACAAAGCTAAAACATCTGGGTTTGGGCCATGATTTTTGTCAGCCTTGCAGATTTCTTGAAAGGGAGTCATCCTCTCAAACTGTTCCTTTCTCTTTGAAGCTCTGGCTGTAATTTCTCCCTCCTTCAGTAGCACTGTTTGTACTTTTGGATTCTTGTACAGTAGAGCTGTAGTGAAACACTTGCTACTTACATTGGAAGCCCTTGCCAATGCTAAAAGTAATTAAACATAAAGCATTATAGTGCTGTTGAAATGGGATAAACAGGCAGCTTTTCTTTTTGTTGAATTTGCCAAATTAAGCAGTCCTAGATTTTCACTTTGATTTCTTCTGACTGGTGTGGTAGTTGTTCATTTTAGTATTATACACTAAAACTTTGTTTTTGCTCTCAATAGGGTGGAGCACAAATTAGCCTTGCTGAAATATGTAGATCTGGAGAGAAATCAACCCGTTGGTATAACCTCCTTAGTTATAAATATCAGCAGAAGCAAAACAGGAAAAGTAAACAAGGAAACAGCCACTCTGAAGTACCCTGCACTGAAAAAACAGTAAGAACAACTGCTTAAATTGAACAAATCTCTTCTAAACAGGACTGGCAAGAGGGTTTGTGTGGCTGTTACTATAGAGAAGGCTGCTGTGTTTATGTTTACAACTTGAATGTGTTGTTAAGTGCAGCAGAATAATTAACTTGTTGATTCCAGATATGCCCTCGTCCTAGGCTAAACACTTCCTGAAATCTCTGCTCAGGAAGCTGAGGGATGAGTGAGTGATGTGTGAGCTCCAGCCTTCCTGCAGTGCTGCCATGAACTTGCTGGGCAAGTCAAGGCAGAGTTTGCACATGCAGGGCACAGAAGGTGCTCAGCCTGGCGCTGCACACCTGCACGTGCTGGGGGAGCTGGGCCAGCTGTGCTCACAGGGCTGCGCTGAGCTCTGGCCGTGGGGCTGGGGGCTGCTCTGGGGCTGTTCTCACCACAGGCTGGGCACTCTGCAGTCTCTAAGAGTCATTTTTTCACAAAAAGCCTCTTTCTCTCCTCAGGACTCTGTCTCAGCACTCTTAGAGCAGACAGCTGTTGAACTGGAAGCTGTGGAGAAGAAACTGGAGGAAAGCAGAAGCACTTTAACTAGTGGAGAGAGCTGGTGGGTGCCATCCCACCATCTTCCTGTGGAGTGATCAGAGCATTTGGGTGCAGAGGAAAAAGCATATTATACTGTGGGAGCTGTGGGAGGCTTCTTCTTTTGCTGTTTTGGTGAAAAATCCTGTTTCTTCTGTTCTGGAGGTTGTGCTTAGAAAATGAGAACAAAACTGATAAATGTTGAAAATTGTCAGTAGCACTATGCTAATTTTGTAATGTGTGCAGTCTTCTATGGATGCCCTGAAAACTCCACTATGTGGTGCAAGGTTTCTTAAATTTTAATGTGACTGTTCTTTATATGGTTCAGATTCAGATTTCCTTAGAGAAGTCCAACATTTGAAATAGAAAGCAAGCCTGACTGATGGAGAAGCCTGCTGTGAGTTCAAGGGAGTTGAAAAGGGTGTTAAAACAGTGCTTCAGTTTTGTCCAGTGACACTTTTTAGCTGAGATTAATGGTATCCTGAGACTTCCACTCAAAATGCACTTGCCTTAAACTCAGACCACATGGCTGAACCCTCATCTTGCTTCCTTTGAAGCCAGACCAGGATGAAGTTTTTGGCAGTAATGTTGTCTTCTGGTGCAGCTTCTCTCTAAGCCTGTGTTTGTGTAATCTCAGTGGCTGCAGGGCCTGTCAGGTACACCTGGCTGCCTTGGGGATATGTTTCTGTCCAGCAGCTTACAGGAGGTGCCTCCTGCTCCAGCACCAGAGTATTGTCCACAACAGGCCAGCTCAATAAAAAAGCTGTTCTTTTCAGGCAAGATGAAGAGGTTCCCGACCTGGAAGAACAGGATGAGATCAGTGAAAATGAAGCAGAGGAGGAGGAAGAATTCTGTGCTGGAAAATCGCTGTGGGAAACAGAAGAAAGTCTGAATTCCCAGCTGCACACAGAGATAGCAGTGAAGGTACAGTGAAGGGCCTTCTGAACAGAAAGATAATTTAAGCTTCCCATTGCTCAGCTGTGACTGGGTTGTTGCTGAGTTGAGCAAGGCTACAGCAGTTATTTGAAAGTTCACCATTGATGATTAAATGTTTCTCTACCTGAAACCTTTGTAATAACTCTGTGACCATTTTGTCCCACAGTTAGTACAGCACTGTTTCATGCCTTCTTTTTGCTGCTCATGAAAACTGTTTTCATTAGTGTGCCAGTGGTTTTGACCTTGTTTAATTCTGAATGTAGCTGTAGCCAAACAGCGGTGTGCTCTACACAGCTCTCTCTGTACATTGATTTGGATCTTTGCTGCAGGTGCACAACGAGTAAATAATGGTCTTTAAAATCATACCTGCTCTCTGTGGGATTGCCAGGTCACAGTGATGTGTGGATCCACAGGCAAAGCCCATTGGAATCAGTAGTGGTGTACAGCAGTCAGTGGCTGCAGAGCCCTTAGGGAGCAATCCAGTGAATGCAGCAGAGCTCCAGGAGTGAAGTGTCAGGGCACGCTGCATGAGAGGGGCTAAAGAATGTCTGGGTTTGAATGCAGCAAGCACAGATGTGGCACAGGTGGCTGTCACACAGCTCTGGGGGGTGTCCTGGGCACATGGAAAGCTGGCATTTACACTGCACTGTGTGTCTTTCAGGTGGATAAAGAGACCAACACAGAGAGCCTTGCACAGTCCTCGACTGTAGTTCGTCCAAAAGACAAAAGAGCAGCAAATCCACCCCAAAGCCAGTTTGTCAGGGGCAGCACCATCATCCGCTCAAAAACATTTTCCCCAGGACCACAGAGTCAGTACGTGTGTCGGGTAAGGAAAGTGAAACCCTGAGCTCCTAAGTGCTTGTCTTCACTCAGTCTGTATTTCTCACAGAAACCCGACAGTGCTTTCTTCTCTTCCCCTCTGACTTCAGAAGTTGCTCTGTCCTCATGGACAGTATCTTGCTTTGGAACTAACAGCATTAAGCACAAATTTATCAGATATATATATATTCACATATATTTGTGGCACGTGCAGCTTGTTGAGATGCCCAAACCTACATGGAAGGGCTGCTGTAAGACAGTGATGAATAAGCTGCATATTAAACAGTTTCCTGCTGCTTGAAGTGTTCTGTGCTAACTCAGTTAGCTCTGTCCACCTGACTTCAGATGAGGTGAACATAAAACCTTGATAGAAATGGAAAGGTACCTGATAATATCGGCAAAAAAACTGTGGAAACCTGAAAGTCACCAGTGTGCTTTGTGTGAAGGTAACTGAACAGGCCATGTATTGGGTCAGATGTCACTTCCCCTGCTTTGAAATGTTTGTTCACAATTATTTCCTGAATTGAGGGTCAGAACAAACTATAAATATCGCATCTTTTAAGTGGAATTGGCAAACAAGCAAGCACTGTCTTTTACCACACATGACCTGTCCCAAGTGGGCAAGCCCTTAATACAGTTGGGCCAGACTTGCTGTGTAGGTTCTCCCTGTTTCAGCAGCAGGTGCTTCCAGGGGAACAAATTCTGCAGCAGTGGCCTGTGCTGGAGTGGTACAGGTGCTGTGTCCCAGTACATACAGATCCCAGTGCCTGTTCCCCTCCTCCCCCAGCTTTGAGAACGGAATTAAAATTAAACCCTGCTTGAGCAGAGAGCTCTTTGCGAGGGTCTACAGACAACCACAAAACAAGGCAGGCTGTGTGTAACATGGCAACTCTTCAGCTGATAAACCCAGGGGGAGAGCTTTCAGGTAAACGTGCCTCTTCCACCACTAGCTTAAAATACAGGTTATAGAAAAATACAGATTAGAGAAAGCAGAAATCTCTAATAAAATAGTCCCATGCTTTACATATGCTAGGAAAGAATATAATTATTATTATTATTATTGTTTATTGTTACATTACTATTACTACTTTCAGCTTATTTTTCTGGGCTGTTTTGCCCAGCCTAGTTACTTGCACAGGAGAAGAGCAGTGGGGCAGAGTCCCATGTCATAGCCTAACTTAGTGTCTCTCTTTGCTCAGCCTATTCCCAAAAAGGGACAGAGTTCAAGGCTTGTGGCAGGATCTGGCTGTGCCAGTGCATGTTGTGTACTCAGCCTGGGGTGACAGCTGTCTGCCTTTCACAGAACGTCGTAGTTCTGCTTACAAAAACCTCTGGTCTTGCTGACAGCGTGCGTATGCACTGCTTGTGTTTCTTTCATGCAAAATTTGTGGTTTTCACCTTCCTTTTCAGCTGAATCGCAGTGATAGTGACAGTTCCACACTATCCAAAAAGCCCCCCTTCGTTCGGAATGCCATGGAGAGACGAAGTGTCAGAGTGAAACGCGTAAGAACATCACCATTTTTATTTTCCTCTAACACAGACACATGCAAAAATCATAAAACTGTTTTGAAAGAAAAATTTGCAAACATAAATCAGTTGCCACATGCTTTCTTTCACAACCTTTTCTTTGTGTGCAAGAAGTCTCTCAAGGATGCTTTGAAATATCAAATTATGACAGGAACGTTTAAGTTAGAACTCAAAAACATTTAATTTAGGCAAGTGGTTCCTGGTATTTTCCATCTTGTCAGAGAAGTAGCACAAACAGTTTTGCTGTGTTTATTGTTGTGAGATTCTTAAGTATTTATAATAAATTTGAGGAGCTCAAAGAGAAGATGAGAATGATGTCTCAGGTGACCCTGTTGTAGTGATGCCATGGCACACAATAAACCCCTGTGGCCATTGTGATGGCAATCACTAAACTTCTCCCAGGATACTGACACTGAACTGCTAAGGAGATGGTTTTCTTGGGACAGCTTGTGTTTGAAACTAGCAGAAGGAAATATGTTACTGGAAAAAAGAATCACAGGTTTTTCTGCAGCACTGTGGATTCATCTGGAGATGAGACATTAAACTTAGGAGGAAGGTGTGCAAGCAAGACTTGCTCGATTTGGAGACGCTGCCAATGGAGAACTTGAGCGGAAACACAGAAATGAAAACACTTATCTATAAGAATTCCTTGAGTTTGTGGAATCTGTCTCAAGATTGGAAAGCAGGATCAATAGAGATGGTTTGTGTGAAGATAAGCATTAGAAGGATGGGTCTCACAATGTGTTTGGCACTTTCTGGGTGGAGTGGTTGGGACGGTTCTCCTCAGTGTTCACACACCCCTTCTCTTCCAGCCTTCAGTCAAGTCCTTCGGTACAGAGCGCCTGATCCGCACCTCGCTGGACCTGGAGCTGGACCTGCAGGCTTCAAAAACCTGGCACGACCAGCTGGTTCAGGAGATCTCAGTGCTGAGGGAACTGAAGGAACAGCTGGAACAAGCTCAAAGTCAGGGTGAAAAAGAGTTGCCACAGTGGGTGAAGGATGATGAGAGGTTTCGACTGTTGCTGAGGCTTGTGGAGAAACGAGTAAGTCATACCTGCCTTGGGGTTTTGTTCCACTCGCTGGAGAGATTTTGGAAACAGGGGATTTTGGACAGTCAGTAAATGAAGCCTGAGCACTGTTAGTCACTCTTGTCTGCCACATACAGCTCTATCAAGCTGTTAGTCCTGAGCCCTTGCATTCACAGCACAGAGATTTGCTGCCCTAGCAGAGGTGTGAATACAAGAAGTCACAAATGCCATCTGTTCTGCCAAGGGTGTCCCCCCAGTCGGCAGGAGGTGTGGTGTGTGGTGGTTGGCACTTACCTTACTCTACATCACACCCTCCCCCATGCACAGGGCTCCTTCTCAGCTTCTGGGGTTTCTCAGCACCTCTACTGGCACCAAGCTATGCTGGCACCAGCTATAGAAGGCAGTTGGTGTGAGGTGCTCTTCAGGGTGCTGTGTGTGCTGATCTTCTGCCTTTAAAGATCTGTCAAGAAGATACAAAGAGAGTGCTGACAGAAGCCATTATTCTTACCACAGGCAGGAAGGACACCTTACAAAAACTCTCTCCCTTAGAATGGTTAGTTGTCAAGCTTCAGTTTAGCTTCTGTGGCTTGTGTCTTCCAGAGTCAACAGTTTCCAGACCCCTCAGACCTGCAGCTGAAATGGAGGTCAGTTAGGATAAGATAATTCCTCCTGGAAACACAAACAAGTCTTCTCCATTATTCATTTAGGTGCAAAATCCAGAACACAAGTGTGAGCTCAAGGCCGATAAAATGATGAGAGCTGCTGCCAAGGACGTCCACAGGCTGCGAGGGCAGAGTCGAAAGGAGCCTCTGGAAGTGCAGTCATTCAGGTAATCATAGGTAAAGGGGAGGAAAAATTGACTACTGCCTTGATTTCTCTGACTGAGATGCTGATGAGGAAGACTGATCTCTGCAGAAGCAGTTAACTGTTCTGCTTAAATAAGAACTTCCGTATTTTCATATCCAAGTATAAGGTCTGACTCAGGGGAATTAGTTGCAGCACTGCACATGATCAAAGCAACCAGCATTCTCCAAGTCATTCCCCACCTGCCAGCAAGTTGTGTACCACGGAAGCAGCCCTTTGCTTCCCTAAGTAACAGACCCAGAAAAGAAAAAGCCCTGAGCCTTTCTGAAATGGCTTTTGCTAAGGTCAGTATTGTGGCTTTAACTCATGTCTGATCAGTAAATTAAAGGTGTAGGCTATGAGAGGATGTACATCTGCTCCCTGTGGGGACAGCTGGTGGGATAAATTCTCATGTGGATGCTGCACGTTTCTGGCAGGATTTCTGTTGCATTAACAACTGATCATCTTTTTTCAGAGAGAAAATGGCGTTTTTCACACGGCCAAGAATAAACATCCCAACGCTCTCTGCGGACGATGTGTGATCACCATAAAGTATTTGCTTTCTGGACAATTCTACAAATGCAGATTGGGTTTTGAAGTTATTTATGTGGTATTATGAAGGTACCAAGGCATTTGTATATTAGAGCTTTTGTCAGTATGTGGATGTTTTGAAGATTATTAGGTTAAAGTTATATCATCACAGAAACCAGCATTAAAGTGACAAGATTGTATAGTTTGTATATTTAGGAATGTATTTTTGGGAAATAGAATTTTAAATAAGAACAAAATGCAGCGTAAGGTGCTGTTATTCTTAAATAATGCTGTTTAGACTTTTTGTACAGCTCTACCTTTTAGAGGTTTTACTGCAATAAAATAAATTTGAAGGAACCTCACCCCTACCTTCTATGATGTCCTGCATTGGACTCTCCTCTGAGTGATGTATTTTGTACCCTGTGGGGAATGCTGGGAGCCAGCTGGGACTCCCAAGTGCTGTGAACGAATCTCTGTGAGCTGTGAAGCATTTGTGTTTCCTGCCAGGTCATAAAAGTAGGTGTGAAGTTCAGAATACTTGCACTTTTAACGTTTGTACTACAGCTCATGTCTGTAATGGGTCTGTTAAGGTAACGTGGGGAGCCCATTGAAACCACTGCTGTGGGAGGAGGGCTGCAGGTCTAAAGTCCATTTTAGGTTTTTCCAATAAAGTGACCTTTCTGGACAAACCTGCCTTCTTGCTTTTTGTCTTGAGTGAATCTTCTCAGCCCCTGGCACCTAAACTGGGGTTCTTCTGTGTTGCCACCTGGAAGCATATAGCTTTTCACGTCTTGTCACAGGAGATGCCGCAATGGACACATTTCATATAATGATGGAGTGTGCTGGGCTGGAAGGGACACAGCAGGATCGTCCTGCCCAGCCCCCCAGCAATGCCCCCTGTGCATCCCTGTCCTGCAGCGCTGTCCAAAGGCTCCTGGAGCTCCGGCAGCCTCGGGGCCGGGACCGTTCCCTGGGCAGCCTGGGGAAGATCCTTTCCTGATCTGCACCTGAACCTGACACAGCTCCGGCCGTTCCCTCGGGTACTCGCTGCTTTCCTCCCTGCCTGGACATTCCCTGTGCCCATCCTGTACCCCCTGCTGGGCATGGGACACGTTTCAAAGTCCTGGGTAGTGACACGGAATGCGGGGCTTTGGGGGTGCTATTCCCTCCTCCCTTTCCCTTTTCCCGTTCCTGTTCCCGTTCCCAGGGCAGCACTCCCGGCCCCGCCGCGGTCCTCCCCGCCGCTTGGGAGCGCTGCCGCCGCGGCGGCGCCGCTCCGGCCGCCTTCCGGTTCCCGCGGCGCCAGTCCCGGTTCCGGCCGCCCGAGGATGGAGGCACGCGTGGCGCAGTCCGTGGCGAGGCTGGCGCGGCAGGTGCGGGGCCGGGCCGGGGGACGGGACAGGACAGAACAGCCGGGCACGGCACCGCACGGACCGGGAGAGCCGCGGGGCTTCGCGGGGCGCAGGTGACGGGCGAGCCCCGGGAACGCTCCCCGGGTACCGAAGCCCGCGCAGTGCCGGGAGCCCCGGGCGGCTCGCTGGGCCCCGCGGGAGCGGCAGGTCTGTCTGGGAAGGGAAGGCGGAGAGCGGGCAGGGCTGAAGCGCTCCCTGGGCTGCTCCCGTCTCTGCCGGGGCTGAGGGCAGGGCTCCATGGCTGCCCCGTCTCGCACCCAGGGCGGGATCGCGGCAGCGTTCCCAAAAAGCTCCGCAGAGCAGCCAGCGGAACCGGCCCCGCACGGCCTGGTGTCACTGTGCTCTGGCTGGGCAGGGATCGCCAGGGGAGGCCCGGGAGCCCTGGGCAGCCAGGGAGGGATGCTTCCTCCTCCTGTGTGCTGGCACGCTGGCCTCCTCGAACAGCTGTACTGCAGCCACAAGGTGCTTTGCTTTGGGAAAAGATGGTGACAACCCTCTGCATTTTCAGTGACGAGAATAATAATAAATAGAACCGCCAGGTCTGTCCTGGTCAGTGACCGTGTGACATAGAGTGCAGAGGCAGCTTCAGGAAAGCTTTGACTGCTCCAGGGTCACTTCTCACACCTTGCCCGTTGCCTCAGGAGCATCCAGCTGAGAGGTTCTGGACTTTGGCCTTTGGGGTTTTGCCTGCCATACTTGTGTGCTCTTGAGCAACTTTTGAGTGTGTTTCCTGCTCACAGATATATGACACGTACTGAGATAATAAATCTGGCGGTTGAATCTCTGCAGCTCCTTCTTGCCTTTGATTTTCTCTTCCTCCTTTGTTGATGCTAGGAGAGGAAGGACATCTCCAGTGTTCTGGCAAGGTGGCTCTGCCTTTGCTGTCACTCCTGCTTGGTCTGTAGTCCATAAGCAGGTTCCAGGCACTGGAAGCAGAGCAGGAGGAAGCAGGAGTGTTCAGCTCCAGCTCCAGGAGGCTGCAGGAGGCCATGCAGAGTTACTGAGCCTGACTCTGCCTGTCACTCCCAGCCACATGCTCCCTGTTTCCAGCTGCAGCATGCCCTGAAGCCTGTGGGGAGCCAGCCTGCAGGAAAGTAACCCAACAAAGAGCAAGCAGTGTGTGCTCAGCCGGCTCAGCAGGGCTTGGCAGAGTAGGAGTAGAGATAAAACTGAGCAGGAGGCAAGGAGGGGAAGGAAGAGTGGTGTTCTGCTCCCTTTGCCATGCTCTCTCAGGCCATTTACTCTCCTTTATGATTTTTTTTCTTCTGATGGAGAAAAGCTGTGTCATGTTAAAGCCCAGAGACAGAAGCCTGTGCAAGTTTCATGTTACCCTCCTGCTCAAGTAGGGTTCTTGGAAGACAGACTTACATGCTAAGGGAAAATGTAAGGATGATTTTGGTCCTTTGAAAGAGCTGTAGTTTTTTTGTATTCACAGGTGAGGGGAAGATTTCTAGTACTCAGCTGAGCAAGGAGCCCTTGGAGATGTCAGCATGGCCTTATGTAATTCCCACAGCTCCTCATGAGGTGGTCATCAGGTATGACCCTTTACTGACAAGTTGTGCTAGACAGTGCAGGTAGAATAAACCAGGAGGTGACACTTGCTGACCTGAACAGCAGCTTTCCCCTTCCTTTTCTCAGTCACACGTCTTCTAGATCAGAGGTGTATTGGCATTGTCTCCCTTCCTCACTTGGATGGTACCATGAGACAGGAGTTGTTACAAGGCTTAGCTGTAGTTTTGTAGTTTGTTTTTTAGGAAGAATGTAGCGTTGATATCCTTTCAATAACATCTAGCATTCACAAATCTTTGCTAGAGAATTAACTTCATCACAGGGTGCTGTAGTAAGAGGCATTTCTGATGTAAATATCTGAAGACCTTTTTTCCAGGCAAGCTCAGCAACATGGGTATGGGTGTGGGGGTCACAGAGTCATAGCATACCTCAGGTTGGAAGAGACCCATGGATTGTCAAGTCTACCTCCCCACTCCTCACAGGACTACCTAGAACTAAACCATATTGTTAAGAGCATATTCCAGATGCTCCTTGAACCCCAACAGGTTTGGTGCCACAACCACTTCCCAGGAGAGCCTGTTTCAGTGCACCAGCACCCTCCCAGTGAAGAACCTTTCTGAACCAGTCTGAACTTCCCCTGACACAGCTGCATTTCATTTTCCTGTCTCCTGTCACTGGTCACCAGAGGAAGGAGAGTGCTGAGTGGTGTTCCCAGAGCAGGGGTGCCCCCATTGCCAGTCTGGAGATGAAAGCTGTACTCAGCTGTGTGGCTGTCCCAGCCCAGCTGCTGGGATCTCAGCCTCATCAATTCTGGAATCCAGCGAGTTCAGGCATTGCTGAGTTCAGGCTTTTCTACTGGGTTGTTTTGAATGAAGACTTCATGAGCTATTGATGAGCACAATAAAAGGGAGACTGAAATGGCAACAGCAGCACTGGGGTAGGCAGCTGCGCCACCATGGTGAAACCTTTTGCTCTCAGTTCACACTCAAGTAACAACATAAGGACTGGAAAATGTCTGAAGAAGGGGAGCACTAAACAGCAGAGACAAATGTGACAGTCTGGGCTTGGCCACATCTGGAATGGCGCCATCCTGAATGCCTCCAGGTGCCAGTGCTGTGAATTTGCTGGTTTGATGGGAAAAAAGTAGATGAGACTTGCTGAACTGTGGCACTGTTTTAGAGGGTTTGGCCAAATCCAAGTGATTACAGTCACCCTGTAAAAGAGCTCTTTGGGCCAGTTGTCTGCCCAGGGGTCGGTGATTCCTGGGCACTGTGGTTCTGGCTTCTGACCATGCACAAGAATAAACCTCTTTTCTTGTCCTGTGGTGTAACAATATGGAAAGAAGCTCCAGTAGGTTTCTGGTCATGTCACCTCCTGTGAGTCTTCCCTTGGGTGGCAGAAGTGTTTGTGGTTATGTAGGAAAATACAACTCAGACTCCTCTTTGGTAAAGGTTGTCAGGGGTACTGAAATATCCCAGTTATAGCTTGGAGGGAATCTTAATGCAGGAGGAATATTTGTGAGCTGCTTATTGTCTTGGACCTGCAGGGATTTTAGTTTCAAAAGCAGAATGTGATTTTCTGGTTCTGGAGAATGTTTGCCTTTGATGCAGAACTCTCCTTGGGGTCTTGGAGACCTGTCCTGAAGCTGGTAACTTCACTAGAGGGAAGATAATGCTGTGTGGACACAGAATTTACAGATTATGTGATAGTAGGGGTTGAAGATACCTTTGCACTTAGGTTTAAAGCACTTTTTAGGCTTGGGGGGATGAGTTAGATATGTCACTGCTCTGATGTTTATAGCAATAATGGCACTGAAACTTACAGTGGCACAGCTGTGAAAACACAGTTGTGCTGATTTTAACTTGAAGTGTAGAAGATTTTACAAATGGGTTGATAAATTATGTGAAATGCTACCAAATCAGGCCAGGAAGAAAAGTTGAAAATAAACCAATCTATTTGCTGTTGCTTATGGGGGAAGGTTTGTGTATGTATGTAAGTGAGAGAAAAATTGATTTTTGGGACACCTGCCTTGGGTTTTGAAAAGAAAAGCTGAAATGGGACTATTTGAAGTGAGTTGATTATAAGGTACAGCTGTGCTGTTCAGTGATTTTAGTTGTGTAAATGCCAAACGAGAGGATTTGATAGAGGTTTGGGTTTTTTTCTCAAAGTCCTGTTTCTTCACATCCAGACTGCAGGAAGCAGCATTGTTCTCCTCTGTAGCAGAGGAGATCTTGAGGTTATAACAGAAGTGTGCCATAAACTGAAGCACAACTGAAGAATGACCTCAAAAGTACTGATTTTCAGCTTGTCCCACAAATAGGCCAATCTTAAGATTGTTTTACCTCAGCCTAGGTTTTTGAGCATGTGCGCTTAGTTACAGCAGCATTCCTGGGACCTGTTGTTCAGGTGGACACTCAAGACCAAGAGATTCAATGGCCCAATTTTTTTCCTAATTAAATAGTCTGATTGTTTGAAGAGCAACAAAGTAAATGAGCCCTTTTGGTAAGGTTTTGTGGCCTACAATAATAGCCTGAGCTGTGTCCTGCTGTGGAAGTGCTGGCAGAGGAGAGCCTGCTGCTTGTGGGAGCCAAGGCGATGACAGGCCAGGGTGGGCAGTGCTCACTGCCTCCCTCCATAGCAGCACCAAGTCCCTCAAACCTTGAGTAGCCTCCAGGATTCTGTGTCAGAGCCAGCTTTGTGGCTCAGGGCACGAAGCCTGTTATGGGGAGGACAAGAGATGCACAACAGAGATGAAACTTCAACTATTTGGTTTCTTTAGGGTGGGGGGTGAGGAAGATTCCTGCTCCTTGCAGCAGCTTCGAACTTTTTTCCTGCTGACAAATTTGTCTGAGTTGGGGCTGTGAAGTCTGGTGGGACACAGGGAAGAGTGTTTGGAACATAGAGGCCCTCCTGAAATTCCCAAGTGCTCCTGAATGCCTTGTGTCAGTTTTAAGGGAGAAGACATACCTTTTCTTCCTGGACGGGGCAGGAAAGGTTGTGTGGCCGGGTGCAAGTGAGTGCACCCTGCAGAAATGCCCCTGTGGAGCAGCACACTGCTTCTGGCATTCCTGTCTCTAGGTGGGCTTTGAGCTTGCTGGGGTTGTGTAGTAGTTGTGGTGGTTTTCTCCTCTGAAGCTGTGGCCTGTGAGATGGTGAAACAGGCTAAAGGGAATTTTGAGTCAAATAATTTGATACCTTTGTTTGAAAAGTTGGAGAAAGTGCTTATTTGGGGAATATCTCATTAGCATTTCCTGTTGTCATTCTTGTACTTCTGTCTTGATATAAGTGAGACTATTTTCTCGCTGCCTTTTTTAAAGAGTATTTCACAATCCTTGTTTTTCACACAAAAAGAAACAATCTCCAAATATTGTTTGGAATTAATCAGCTTACATGTTGTTGCTGTTACTTTTACAAGGCAACTTCACTGTGCCTGAGATCTTTCAGCTCCTCACCTCCTGTCCCCTCTCCAGGAATTACTGTGTGACAACTCAATTTCCTTTTCAGGAAAACGAGATCAAGTTGCTAAGTGCAGAAATTGAGCGTCTGAAGAACTTTGGGTGCTTGGGAGTCTCCCCGAGCTTGGAAGGGTTGCGAGACGAAAACGCAAAACTCAAGTACCGGTTAAACTTCCTTAAGAAGGTAAGGGAATAAAAAATCATTGCTGGACCTTGTGGTTTTTTGTTGTCATTAGGACAAGCTAAATAAATGGTGTGAGTTTGTTACAGGTCGGATGTGTGACAGCATGCTAGCTCTGCATTCTGACACCTTAATTGGTGGCACATCAGATATTTCTTGGTTCTTTGAACAGAAACCTGTTTTATGGAAGATGTCAGTAGGTCAGTAAGCCCACATGGTCATGTCTGGGGCAAGTTTTCAACCAGGTGGCCCAGCTGAGGTCTGTCCCAGACTTACCAGCACAGATGAGAGAAGTAGTGCAGCCCTGCAGTCAGGGGAAGGTTTGTGCTGGGAGGTTCAGCAGGAGAATCATATGATTTTTATGTTGTATACATTGCTCCTGTGCCTGGAGGTGTCAGCCAAATCTGTCAGCTGTGCTTTGCCAGGCAGCAAAGGAGAAAAGTGGGATGTAACAGCTCTTCAGATGTTGTGAATTTAGCCTTCTGGATTTGTGTGGTTTTCCTTTTCAGAGCCTTCAAGAGGAAAGAAGTAAATCAACCAAAAGCATGATTAATATCAACAGCTGTCTCCAGGAGATCTTTGGAGTTGCCATTCAGGCTGCCTACCCAGACTTAGAAAACCCTCCTCTGGTGGTGACACCAAGTCAGCAGCCCAAATTTGGGGACTACCAGTGTAACAGTGCCATGGGCATATCACAGGTAAATGATGTAAACAGTCTCAACAACGAAGCAGAAATGGGGATGTTGTCTGTTGGAAGCTAAGGGATAGACAGCACAGTGAGAGTTGCAATATGGGACTTGTTCTGGGCTTGCTGCAGGTGTCTGAGCTGCGAATTGAGTATTGAATGGCATTTTAAGGGAGGCATTGGCCTTTACAGAGCTGGCCTTTAAACCTCTGTTCAGGTGCCTGGTGTGAGAGAGTTAACGTGTGTGGCACAGAAAATCTGCTTGGTTCATGGGATCTAAATCAAATCAGGATTTAAGTGCTGCATCGATTTACTAATGATGTGCAATTAACTACCAATTAGTGAGTTGTATGTTTGGAACTGAAAACAGCAAAACAATAAATCACGATTCTAGAGAATTGCAAAATCTTGAGAAACACCTGCATATCTCTAACTGCTCTTCTCTAGTGCCAGGAAAGTGTAATATCCCCACGTTTGTGTGCACCTACCCCCTTCTCACAGGGCAGGTGACAAAGGGGCATCTCCACCTTCCCCTCTTGGCTCACACCTCCCGTTGCTGTGGGTGCCGTGGTTTCCTCCTGCTCACAGACACACGTGGCAGAGCAAAGGGGCCCAGGTGCTGATCTGTGTGCTCTGTTGAGTTTGGATCCCTGCATCTTACATCCCAAACTGCCCTCCCTGAGCTCCAGCCAGGCATTGTCAGGCCTGGGCATGCTCAGGAAGCGCCTTCTCAGAGTCCAGCCAAGTGTGGATTGCTGCTTGGGTGCTACCTTTCATATTCCTCTGGCTCAGTCCTTTGTTTAACATCTCTTGTTAATTCCCTGGGTACAGGGAGCTTGACCAAAGAGGACCTGAATGCAGTCAGAGACACTTCAGCAGTTGCTCAGCCTGCTCAGTGGGCTGGGACTGTGCTGAAGTAAATCCAGGAGGTGTGGGAGAAAGAAGGTAGTGTGTTCTAGCTTAGGTGCTGAAGCACCCAAACTTTCAGTGCACTTTGGGTGACTAAGTAGACACTTTGTAATTACAGATCTTTTTATTTGGCAATCAAAACAGAAACACCTATTATACACCTCCTGTTGTCAATTCACCTTTATTAACCCATTAGACTGTCAGTTTAGACCCTGAACTTGCACTGCCACTCTGCTGTCCCAAGTTGTCCCCGTACAGTGAGCGTGACTGGGGCAGCAGGGGTACGATACGTGCCAGGCAGCAGGCTCTGGGCTGCGGTGCCAGGCGGAACTGCCCTCCCCGATCCCGTGTCTCCCCTCAGTCTCATTAGCATGTTGTCACTGTGCTGCTGTCCTGGGTGACTGCACTGACACGGGATTCAGGGCGCTGCCACTTCCCTGACCGCAGCGTTACCCCAATTAAGTCGCGGTTGGGATTCTCAAGCAGTCCAGGCTTCCCAGCACTACATAACTGAACAGACCCCTTCCAGCCAGGGTTTGAGTTCCAGGTTGTCAGCTGTGGTGGTGAATAAGGGTTCCTAGTGCTGGGCTTGGCTGTGGAGTTTATTCCCTGGGCAGGCAGGCTGTGCACTGTGCTGGAGCTTGGCTGTGCTCACACAGGCAGTGTGTCAGCATGGCAGAGCCAGGGGATGAGAGCAGCAGGTTAGGGACTTTCTGTCAGCCTGTTTTAGGGGCTTGGCTGTGATGCAGGTCTTCCCAGGGTGTCCCCTGGGCAGAGCTGGAACACGGGTCAGGGTCACTGGGACTGCCAGCAGAGTGGGAAGTGCCCTGACTGGGGCAGCACTGGTACGTGCCAGGCAGCAGCCTCTCCCTGCAGGCGCACTGATGTGGAAAGGACCCTCACAAATGCCTATTGTTTTCCTGGGAGCTCATTAGCATATTAATGCTTGGGGTTTCAGCCAGGAGTTCTACAGGAGTGTGGTGACCTTTTCTGGATTGGTTCACATAATGTGCCTGTAATCCGGTGTAACATGCCCATAATCTGGGTTTGTATTTATTTTTCCTGTAGTTTACACTTCGAGTAAAACTAAAGCTACTGAGGTTTGCTTTTCTTGCCGTTTTTAAGCCTTTACTATCTTGTAAGAATCCTGTGTATGACAGGTTAAACAGAAAACTGAAACTTTAGTAGAAGTACATTTTAGAGCAGACTGTAAATTAGCAAATACAAGCAGTGAGTGTAAATTCTGAGTTGACAAAGAGGTACATCATCTTTGTGGCCTCAGTGGAGTTGTTTTCAAACACATCACAGTAATACTGGAAAATCATGTGCTCAGAAACAGGTACTTGTGGTAATTTTATACAAGTGTGAATGTAATGTTCTGCAAGGAACAGGTTGGACTAGCTTACAGAGTCCTCCTAAAGGGTGTTTTTGTAAGATTTGCACAAAGCTGTGTGAGAAGATGCTTTGGGAATGGACGGGGAAGTTGTGTGGTTGGACTAGGTGATCTTCAAAGGTCTGTTCCACCTCAAACCACTGTGATACTCTCATTGTATGTAAACTTGTGTGCTTGTGTCCTGTTCTTTGAGTTCCTCACAGTGGGCTGCTCGTGTCTCCAAGGGAAAAGGAGAGCTACTTTAACAGCAGTTTTTCTGACGCTCTTTGAAGAAAATTGGGTAGTGCTGGGATTAACTTTGTTTGCTTGGGTTGTTGGATTTTGTTTATTTATTCACTTATTAATCTATTCAATTATTTATTTATTAAGCTTGAGACTAAGATGGGACTGAAGGCAGTTTGCTTTGGTTGTGTTTAATCATAAATAAACAGACCTGCTCTGAAACCACACTCAGCATCTGCTGGAGGCACAGTTCAGAACTTCAAATGTGAATGCTGGCAGAGCTGAGGACACCCATGGGACTGATCAACAGGATTGTGAAACACTGAAGGACTGTGCCAGCTATGTTGAGTTTTAAAGGGTTTGTCCCTTTTACTAGCTTAGAAAAATACAAATTTGCCAAACCACTTAGCAGGTTTTAGAAAATAGCCTGGGAGATTTTCTTCTGACATAGGGACTGCTCTGAGCAGAAGGAGTTGAACGTGTTGGGTCCAGTCAGGCTCGTGCTGTGGAGAACTGATCTAATCTGTAAAATTGGCTCAAGATGTTTCTCTGTGTGTGCATCTCTGTGTTATGAAGCTGAAGGACCATGAGGATGTTTCAGTCCTTCAGTATCTGTGCTGTCTGTTTTGCTCTCTGGAATGTTTCAGAGGACTGAATTTTCCTTGATCTTTGTTGTGTTCCAGATACTGCTCAAAACCAGGGAACAGAAGGTTAGCCCACGAGAAATAGCAGAGAAAATAGTAAAAAATATTCCTGCCAATGAATGCATTGAGAAGGTTGAAATTGCTGGTCCTGGTAAGATAGTTTTGTTTTACACACTTTGTGTATCTTAAAATAAAAAGGGCAGTTATATTGTGAGAGGGAAGCTGAGTTGAGTTCTATTGTTTTGTGCTTTAAAACTGCAGTTTCACAGTGGCTTAGTTTCTTCTGTCTTGGTGAGCTTTGTAGCACTCAGACTTGTACAGCAGCAGAGAATCTACTTCTGTATTAGAATTAGCAGGTATGATCATGAGCGCTTTAATTAGCAATATTCCCACTGATCCTTAAGGGAGCAGCTTTTCCTCTTTCAATACTGGTGATGGGAATCAAGCCACAGTCATGAAATCACAGCAAAAATGGACAGCTCTTCTTGCTGTTGCTTGCATGGTGAGGAGACCTTGTCCTCTCAGCACTGAGAAGCTGGAGTAGCATGGAGGTTATTAATTGCTGCATTTGTTTTGTCCCTGTGACTCAGGGAAAAATACAAGGACTCATATTCCTTAGGGCTTCAGCATAAACACAAATTCCATGGCACAGCCCTTTTAGGGCCAGGGCTTGTTCATTGGCTCTGTGAAGCAGAAGTAAGACAATGTCATACCACGAGCATAAATTATCCCAGATGAAACTATATGTTTTAGGATATTAATTTTTTAAAAAAGATAAAGCAGGATTTGGTTTTGCATTCTGGAAACCAAATTATTTATTTTCTCACAAAAAATTGTTTCTATAAATTCATTGTTGAGTGATAGTGTACAAAAAGGAGTTATGTCAATGGTGTAGCTTGCAGCATCTGACTCCTGCAGTAAAGGCTATAAGTGATGTGAACAGACTACTCTAATCTGGAAACAGAAGAATCTGTCTTCAAGTGACAGCTTTGTTGTCCTGTGACCGAAAAATGTTTTGTCAAGCTGACTTCATGTGCTCTTGTGCTTGATGCATGAAAACAGAAATCCGGGGGGAAGGAAACAAAATGGTTTGAGGCGCTTCTGCAGCCCCAGCACTCATTGCTGTTTTTTTCCTGCAAAGGTTTTATCAATGTCCACTTGAGAAAGGATTTTGTGTCGAAGCAGCTGAGCAGTTTATTGATCAATGGAGTTCAACCACCAGCTATTGGCAAAAGGAAAAAGGTACAGCAGTAAGCACACAGCCATCTTGCTACAGGGGAGATGTTCTGGACTGCAGGTATCTTTAAAATTCCCATCTGAAGGGATGTTCTGAGCAGATGTCCATGTCAGCAGGTTGTTAGAGCAGAGTATGTGGGATGTGGCATAGGAACTGGGGGCCACGGGGTAGGTCACTTGTACTTGCTGTGGTCTCTGGTGGCTGAGGGACAGGGCTCCCTGGGGGTGGGGGTTGTGCCCAGGTCAGTGGGAGTGATCCCTGACCCTCAGCTGGGCTGCAGCAACACTCACTCTGATGTTCCTGCTGAGGGTCAGTGGAGGTGATTCTCCTTTCCGCTGCTGCCCCTAACAAAACCCAGATCAAGCACACGAGGTGTGGTAATGGCCTTTTATTCACGTGTTCCTTTGGTTCTGTGCCCAAGGTGGTGGTGGATTTTTCCTCCCCCAACATTGCCAAGGAGATGCACGTTGGCCACCTGCGCTCTACCATCATCGGCGAGAGCATGTCCCGGCTCTTCGAGTTCGTGGGCTATGACGTTCTGAGGTGAGGCTCAGTGGCTGGGTGTGGTGGGCTTGCTGGGCTCTTTGTGCAGTCCCTGTCTCTCTGTTCTGCTCTGTATTGGTCTCAGTTTATAAGCACATAGCAAATAACCCTTATGGGTAGTAGATACTAAGCTGAGCAAGTGTAGCAGTGTCAAGGCAGCAGCTTCTGTGCAGTGAAATTGGGGAGCTTGCCTGGGCTGGATTTCTGGTATTATGTGTGTTTCTTTTAGAATATATATTTTAAAAATGTGTGTATTTTAAAACCTGTGTTTAAGAGATCATTATTTTTGTCCTCTTCAATTACTCCAAGGTTGAACCATTTAGGAGATTGGGGCACCCAGTTTGGAATGCTCATTGCTCACCTCCAGGACAAATTTCCAGATTACTTAAGTGTTTCTCCTCCCATTGGGGATCTCCAGGCTTTTTACAAGGTATGTGTACCAAAGCAGATTGAGAAGCTTTACAAATTGCAGTGTAGTTTTGGAGAAATGAAAGTGTTAGTAGATTATTGTGATAACCAGCCATGGGGTGATGAATTGTGGTACCTGGTATTGAACTGTGTGGGGCATGATCAAAGGCCTTTGTAAGCACACAGCCTTTCTGTCTGAGATGAGCATACCTGGAGAGCCTGTTAGGAGTGGTGGTTTGTTTCAGAGAAGAAAGCAGTGCTTTTCCATGTGTTTCCGTGCAGGAATCCAAGCAGAGGTTTGACACAGAGGAGGAATTTAAGAAGCGAGCTTACCAATGTGTGGTGCTGCTGCAGAGCAAAACCCCTGACTTCATTAAAGCCTGGAATCTCATCTGTGACGTGTCACGCAGAGGTGACTTCGCCACATCTGGAATCATGTCTCAGCTATAGAACAGTGTGGCTTTCCTCACTTTATGTCTGAGCACACCCTTCTGTTTTCCCTTGAAAATCACTGCCACACTGCTAAGAGCAGCTGAAAGCACAAAGCCAGTACAACCAAAGTACTGGGCTGTCTTAAGTGGAGACTTTCAGCTAAATCTTTTGTCTCCTGAGTCCTAGTCTGATGCCTTGACCGAGAAATGGATAATGCTTTTTCAGTCTTGCTGTACCCACTGCTAAACATGCCACTGGTTCCCACTGTGTGCCTTTAATGTAAGTATTATGTTCTGTTTCCCTCAAGAATTCCAGAAAATCTACAACTGTTTGGACATCACAATTACAGAGAGGGGAGAATCCTTCTACCATGAGATGATGAAAGACATTGTGAAAGAATTTGAAGACAAAGGTGAGACTTTTGGTCTCGGGTCAGAAGTTCTGCAGCTGTGAGGATGAGCATGGTGACCTCAGTCCTGTTCAGCAGGGCTTAGGGTTGATGCTTTTCAGTTGCATCTTCTCCATGTTTGCTTTTTTTTTTCTCAGCCACATTTCCTAAGAGGACATTTTGTGGCTTTTCCTCATTCCAGAAGGACTGAATCTTTCTTGCTGATATCAAAAGCAGTTTGTCTGTGACATTTGTAAGCAGTAGCACAGGGTACTAGTGGAATTTATTGTATTCTGAGTAAACAGTCAAGGAGCAATATATGACAGACTTCCCAGTCCTAGTGTTGTGACTGTGGGAACTTTTGTCTGAGAAATCTCTGTGAAGACAGTGGGATTTTGGGATCATGTTGACTTTGAAACTGGCAAAAAGCCAAGTGCAGCATAAAAAAGTCTCTGGTCTTATGTGTTCCTGTCTGGATTTTGCAGTTCTTGAATCTCACCATCTGAAGTGTTCTGTCTCACCTCAGAAAGACTCTGCAGAGTCCTCATCATACTTCTGTAGAGTTTCTGTTGCCTTTAATGCCGTATTTTGTCCTGCATGTGTGGCTGTAGAGGCAGATATGAATGCAAATGATGGGAGTTTTTGAATTAGGTCTTTCCTGGTGAGGCCACATTTGTGCAGATCTGCTTCCTTGCGCATTGTTCTGGAAGTGCTGGACAGAATGGGACTTGTGTTGACAAGGGAGTTCTCGTGTAGGTCTTTTCATATTTTTGATTATGTGAGTGTGTGGCCTTTTCTTCCTGGTAGCAGCAGGGAGGGGAGGTGTTGCTGCTGGCCCAGAAGCTCCCTGGTGTGATTCAGCACAGGATGTTTTTCATTGCTTTGGCAGGATTTGTCCAGGTTGATGATGGCCGGAAGGTCGTGTTCGTCCCGGGTTTCCCTGTCCCGCTGACAATCACGAAATCGGACGGAGGTTACACATATGACACATCAGACCTGGCTGCTCTGAAGCACAGGCTGTATGAAGAGAAGGGTGACATCCTCATCTACGTTGTTGATAGTGGCCAGGTGAGTTCAGCACCCTCTGCTGTAACTGTTGGTGCTGGCCAGCACAAAGTGTGTGAAATGATGGATGCAACAGTAACACAGGTAGAACACCACAGGGTCTTTAGTGTGATTGGTATATTTTTTCCTTATCTGAGGCAGTGATGGGAATTAGCCATTTGCTGCTTCTGTAGAGCTAGAAAACTCTTGAAAAGGTTTAACTTTTCAGAGCAGAATTTGTCTGTGGAACTGGAAACACTTTAAGTCTTATTGTGAGAGCATTGTTGTGACTAGGATAAAGCTATGAAAAACTGCACCCGGAGGAGTAGATTGAGAACCAGTTTTTGGTGTTTTATTTTCTTGCAGTCTGTGCATCTCCAGACAGTGTTTGCAGCTGGACAGATGATTGGCTGGTATGATCCCAAAGTCACCAGAGTGGCCCATGCTGCCTTTGGAGTGGTGCTGGGAGAAGACAAGTAAGTGTCTGGGTGTACTTTTTTCTCTGTACCTTGGAAAGAAAGTTTGAGTGAATGCAGGAGATTTGCCCTCATTCATTGACAAGTTCATATGTGGCACACCAAAAAAAAACCCTAAAGAAAGCACTGAGTCCTGTGCTGTTACCTGTAACTGTGTCATTGTGTTCTGTGTCATTGTCCTTGATCCTCACAGTCACTGCTGCTGTGGTCACATTCCCTCTCGAGCCTGGCTTCTGCTGCCTGGCATTTGGTGAGGGGCACTTGGATTGGCTGGTGGAAGCTAATGTGGTACTGGGAGATGGCAGTGGTAAAGGCCATGATTTTCATTACTTTCTACCTCCTTCATAGTAGATGAAACAAAAGTTTGGAAAAATCTGGTACTGGTATTGTGTGCTGCTTAATGCCTGGAACTGGACAGTTCTGACTATTGAATCCTTCCTGGCCATTCCTGCTGACCATGCTGTGGGTGCTCTCTCCGTTTTGGAGCTGTCCATGTGATGGCAATTCCTTCAATACAAAAGGATTTGCCATGTGCTTGCTGGGCACTAGGCAGAGGGTGGAATTGTTTTGCCTCTTATGCAGGTGATCATTTTGGCTGTGTGTTTTCAGGAAGAAGTTCAAAACTCGTTCAGGGGACACGGTGCGTCTCATGGATCTGCTGGAGGAAGGACTGAAACGAGCCATGGACAAGCTGAAAGACAAGGAACGGGACAAGGTAGTTGTGACAAATTGCTTGTCTTTCCTGAGAACTTCCCAGATGTGTTCACAGACTTACGGTCTCTGCATTGCTTAATGAGATTTCTGTCTGTCTTGCTGCATGCAGAGAGCTGGATGGTGTGGGACATGGAATGTAACAGAAAGACCAAACTCTGTCCAAGCATAGTGTGAGGCAGGGGAATTGAGAAAAGTAGTGTAGTGAAAGTGAAAAGTCCCTTTTTAAACAGGAACATGAGAAAGCAAGGAAAAAAAAAAACCTTGAAAATCTCTAAAGGGCTCCTAGGAGTCAGGCACAAAGTGCTTTGCCCTGCTGCCACTGTTCCAGCAGAGAGGGGTTTGTAAGTGTTTGGATTGACCAAAATGCTCCGTAAGGGTAGGAGGACCAACATTTGTTCTGTGTACGTGTAAGAGGCAGGAGCAGAGCACATCACACCTG
This sequence comes from Pyrgilauda ruficollis, assembly GCF_017590135.1. Lineage (NCBI taxonomy): Eukaryota > Metazoa > Chordata > Aves > Passeriformes > Passeridae > Pyrgilauda > Pyrgilauda ruficollis. The sequence goes on from NW_024530599.1 coordinate 3,016,301, forward strand.
GCAGGTTGTGGGGCACAGAGGTCCTGTGGGCTGTCAGAAGGGAGAGTCAGCCCTAACCTGGGCAGGGCTGTGGTGCCAGTGGATTGCAGGAGAAGTGAGGGGTGGGTGTGGGGTTGTCTGGTGCCCTGAAGCAGAGAGGTGCATGTGAACTGAGCACCACAGGGGTAAATGCCCTCAGCAGCCTGGACTCTCCTCCTGAGCCCTGCTGAGAGGCCAGGGCTGCGTGTTGTGCTTCATTCTTCCTCTTGACTGTTGCCTGTTTGGAAATTGCACCAGGTCCTGACGCCAGAAGAGCTGAAAGCTGCCCAGACGTCGGTGGCTTTTGGATGCATTAAGTATGCAGATCTGTCCCACAACAGACTCAATGATTACGTGTTCTCCTTTGACAAGATGCTGGATGACCGAGGGAACACAGCTGCCTATCTGCTCTATGCCTTCACACGCATCAGGTGCGTGGGCAGGGAGCTGCAGGAGTTGGTGCTGGTGCTCTCTGCATCTGTGTCACAAAGGGACAAAGGGGTGACAGTCACATCAGTGCTGTTGGGGGTGTTTGGTAAGAGAAGCCATCTACACTGGTATGCACCACAGACAAGATTTTATTTGTCATTGCACACAATGTGTCCAGTGTCACTTGAAACGGCTCCTCTGTGTGACACACAGCCCAGGGAGGGAACTGTGGGAGTTCCTGGTAAGCAGAGGAATTAGGTGGTTGGAAAAGCATCTGTGTTCCAGCAGCTGCTCAGCTCAGGTATTGCCACACCCGTTTTTCTGGCGCCCTGAGCCCTGGTTTGCTTGGCAGTATCAGCTGTCCTCGCTGATGCAGGTGCCTAGAGCCCATCCCTCCCTGTTCCTCTGCAGTGCCCTCCTGGCTGGGGGCTGACTGTCCTCTGGCCTAGTCACCCAGCCCTGAGCCAGGCCAGACAGGTGAGCAGGCTGGCCCTGGGCAGGCTGGGCAGTGGGACCCTCACAAGCAGACTGTTCCATTCCAGGGCAATTGCTCGCCTGGCCAACATCGATGAGCAGATGCTGCGGAAGGCAGCCAGGGAGGAGGTGCTTGTCCTTGACCATGAGAAGGAGTGGAAACTGGGCAAGTGCATCCTGAGGTTTCCTGAGATCCTGCAGAAGATCCTGGAGGACCTGTTATTGCACACACTCTGTGACTACCTGTATGAGCTGGCCACCACCTTCACTGAGTTCTACGACAGCTGCTACTGCGTTGAGAAGGACAGGCAGACTGGTGAGTGTTGGCCATGGGGTGCTGTGTGTGCCTGTATCACATCCTGTGGTTACATCCATCTCCAGGGTGTTACCCTGTGTTGGAAAGGCTGTTGTCACACTACTGTGTCCATGTGGGAGGATTGACAGAGACTGGCAGAGTCCGTGTTCTGACTGAGCAGGAAGGTTGAGTAGAGTTGGGAGCAGCCAGGCACCTGGAAACAGGAGGGGTGGTCAGTCTGCCTGGTTTGGGGAGAGCAGGAAGGGTTCCATGTGCTAGTCCAGGACCCGGTTTTGGGTGGAGGGGCTTCTCCTGGGGAAGGTACTGTTGTTCTGAGCAGCTACTCCAGCTCCCCTGTCTGTGTTTTCCAGGCCAGATCGTGAAGGTGAACATGTGGAGGCTGCTGCTGTGCGAAGCCACTGCCAGTGTCATGGCCAAAGGATTCGACATCCTGGGGATTAAGCCTGTGCAGAGGATGTAGCGGTTCCCTGTGGAATGACAATAAAGGGACTAAACAACTGCAGTTCTCTCTGTCTGTTGGACTGGGGTTGTGGTAAGGGAAAAAAAAAGTAGAGGGGGGAGGGAAAAGGAGAGAAAAGGAGTATGGCTTCAGCAGCTGCAGAAACAGAGGCAGACAAGCGGCTGTGAGCACAGCTCAGAGCAATTCTCGGTGCAGGAGCCAAAGCCCATGAACTGAGAGCACCCAAAGGTACCTCCAGGAAACCCTCCACCCACCCACACTCCCAGAGCCAACAATACTCTGATCCATACTCCCTCCATCCACTTTACCTTAGGTGCCAGGTATGAGCAGGCCACCCAGCCTTTGATGTCATCTGTGATGGTGCGGGGAGGCAGGCAGCAGTTTTACCTGGAGGAGCAGGAAGCCCAGGGGAGGAGCAGATCAGTTAAACTACATTCCCTCTGAGGAAAACACAAGGGAAATGCCTTTCCCCTCAGCAGCAAGGTTTTGAATCCCTACAGAGTTGCAAACCTCTTTGTGCAGTGCATAGCAATCGTGAGCAACTACAAGGAGCCACAGCTCCTGCCTTTGCCTTGCGGTTTGTTGGAGGCTCTGCTGTGAGCCTCCTAAAAAAACTTCCAGAATCCTAAAGCAGCGCAAAAATGCAGCTGTGCTAGCACTGGAGAGAAGGTGTTGCATTGATGCAGGTGCTCACTGACATATGCATGTGTACATATGTGTGTGTGTACATATCTGTATCTACAGGGATCTGTATCAGGTTCTTCCATGTCCAGAGCGCTGGGGAGGGCTCGGCTCTCACAGCTGCTCAGTGTCCAGCACCTCATGGGGTGGGCCCAGCTGGCACTTCACCAAGTGCACACCTGTGCAAACGCACTCTCCCGGTGGCTGAGCCCAGCCCACAAACCCCCAGGCCTGGCGCAGGTGCCGCAGTGACAGCAGGGTGACAGCTGTGCCGTGTCACCAGCTGCCCAGGCCGTGTGCTGCGCTCCCTGTCCCCCACACCCGTGCCATGGAGCTCTCCCTGCTCCCGGGGCTGAGGCAGAGCCTCGCCAGCCAGGCCCCTCCTGCCCTACCTGGGGCCACGCCGGGGTGGCAGCGGTGACGAGCCGGGTCCTGCTCGCGGGGCCACTTCAGTGGCAGAAGCAGCGTCAGCCGCAGTCCAGTGGTGGCCACAGTGACCAGTCCAGCTCTGGGTCCAGAGCAGCAGACCCAGGTGTTCCTCCAGGCACGGGCATGGCACAGGCTGCCACGCTGAGCTGTGGCCTCCAGCAGAAGGGGGACAGCCCTCTCCAGGCAATCCCTCAGTCTCAGCACCCAGTGCCTACCCTGGCAGGGAGGGGGTGACACCAGCAGCACCCCGGGGTGAGGGGCAGCCCCACAGCTCAGGGCTGGAGTCAGCAATGGTCATAGCAGGGGGGTGTGGAGTGTCCATGTGTGCAAGGGTAGCTCAGAGTTCCATGGGGCTATTCCGTGGGCCCATGCAGCCAGGAACAGGGCCAGCTCTGTGCTGCCAGGGCTGACCACAGGGTACAGGGCAGGCCGTGGTGTCAGGGCACCCCAAGGGCCTCAGAGCTGGGCACAGGGGTTCAGGCCACTGCGGGGGAAACATGGGGGGGGCCCATGGTTGGGCTGGGGGTGGAGAGGGGCACTTAGGAGGCCTGTCTGGGCTGGAGACTGATGCCATGCAGGGATCAGACCCCTGGGAATCTCAGCTGTCCTGGCGTGGGGTGTCACTCAAGCCAGGCACTGGTTGTGGAATCAGTGCTGGGGCAGCCCTGGGGCAGGGCCATGTGTCAGTGCAGGGGAGCCAAGGGGCAGTGTCCCCTGCCCAGACGAGCAGCTGGAGCAGAGGATTAGAAGGTCTGAGCTGACTGCTGGAGTGTGGACAGCACCCCTGAGGGAAAGGGGAAGGGGTCAGGTGGGACAACAGGGCTGGCAGGACAGCTGCCCTGTCCCACACTGCCGGAGCTGAGCCAGAGGTGGCAGCCAGGGTCAGCCAAGAGTAAAGATCATCAGACACATCCACGGCGATGAGGTCCGAGGTGGAGCCAGGAAGGTGAGTCAGCCAGGAAGGGAGGTCAGGATCAGGTCCAGGGACAGCAACCAGGTTAGCCACAGTCTAAGGATCACTAGGCAAGTCCGTAATGACGGGCAAAGGCCGCGGTCAAGCTGGGAAGTCAGTCTGTGGGCCAAGGTCTAGCTTCAGATTACTGGGGTCAATGGCCAGGCACAGGCATGGCTGTTGCTCTGGCCAGGCCCCAGCAACAAAACTTCAACCCACTTTGCAGCAGGGATGGCCAGGGCCTCCCAGCCAGGGCACATGGCAGCCACTGCCCCACAGGTGCTCTCTAAGCTGTCCCCAAGCCCCTGGAGTGAAGCCCCATCATGCTGGGGATGGAGGGGGAATGGAGGAGTGCAATAATGACACTCGGTTTCTCTTTGGTGGCAGCAGCAGGATGCCCATCTGCCACAGGCACAGAGCAGCAGCTGGGCTGGCAGGGACATTGCCCAGCTGCTGCTCCAAGCCAGCCACCCCCTCAGGATGCCCAGAGCTTTTGCTTGGTGACAGTGAGTGATGTACCTGGAAGAGCCTGTTGCACTCCATTATCATGTGGGCCAAGCCCTGCGTTGCTGCCAGGTTCTCGTTCAGCTCCCTCTGGTCTGGCTTCCCCAAGCTGCACTTCCTCTGACTGGATCTAGGAGAGGGGAAGGTGAGAGGAAGGCTGAGTGTGCAAAGCGCTGAGAACCACACAAAACACTCTGCACTGAAGGAGCTGCACGGCCATGTAGGGCTCATGCAATGTGACCCTGAAGGTCAATTCCCTCCCAGCACATCCCAAAGCTGTCCAGAGCACTACTGACCAGTAGCAATGGACACCCAAGAAAGGCAAGTCAAAGAATTTATTCCCCAAACACATCTTCACACACTTGGCCAAGAACAACAATGACCCCAAGCTTATTTGTGTACAATCTTCAATATCAAACTCCTTTGATACCTGCAAAGCCCATGTAGAACCTTTTAAATCCCTTGGCCCAAAGCACACCCAACAGTTTCAAAAACAATCCCCTCTTTTAATTCATGCTAGTGGTATTACATCATTAGTCCTGGCTTCTGAAACTTTTATCTATGTACATTCCTGCCAAATGGCTTGAAAATTGGGTGGAAGATAATAGTACTCAGTGCTGCTCCTCAGAGTCAGACCTGTCAGCTTGAAGCCTTTGAAGTGGGAACCATGCACCAAGGCATTAATGCACAGTTACAGCACAGCTACAGCTTCAAAGCATCCTGGCTTCTAAACACTGACAACAAAGAGAAAACTCCATTGCTATCTTTGGTCCTAACATTTCAGAGCAGCGTTGATGTAAAGCAAAGAGGAACAAGTCCCAGAGTGTAGCTCCTAGGAGCTCAGACAGCACGGCAATCCAGCAGGACCTGCTGCCACCACTCCATCACATCCCCAGGTGCCCTCGCAGTGGCCCCGTGGCTCTCCTGCCATGTGCCAGCTCAGCACAGGGATGCCTGAGGCGTTTTCTGATGTTTTGTGACATTGAAAAGAAAATCCTCAGTGTTTTCTTTCCCTTCCCCTGTGCTGTCCAGAGCCTGAAAGATGCCAACAGCACATCTGACAGCTCCTGCTTTGGGACTAGTCCTCCCCTGTAGATCCCCAAGTGAGGTGCTCAGCTCGCTACGCTGTAGGGAGCACGATGCTTCCTGCACAGCCAGCTGTGCTCTCCTGCCCTGATCCTTCTGTCCACAGCCCAGGAGCACCAGCAGAGCAAACAGCCCTGCCTCAGGAGGCCAGATAAGGCATGAATGCTCTCAGAGATTATTTGTCTACTTTGGCCCAAGGGCACCTTCCTCCCTGCACGTACCAACGGGATGTTATGCAACCCAGATACTTTTACTTATTAAGATAAATTTACAGAATCCTCGTGGCTCAATTTGGCAGGAATGATCCCCTTATCACCCAGCAGAACCAGTGCCAGTAGCTGCCTCAGTCTGCCAGGTACCTGCAGGGCCTTATGGCCACACTGGGCTCAGGTGGCCAGCACAGGAGCACATTTCCAATGGCCAGCACCACTTTAATGCCAGCAGTGAGCCACATGCTGGGCTCCTGGGCAGCCATGGGAGTGCAGCAGTGATGAGGGACACACACAAACTGGTCAGGAGCATGGCAATGGGGCCTTACCACAGCCCCCTGCACTGGGCAGTCACATTGCTCCATACACTGCAGGCAGCTCCTGCTGCACCTGAGCAATGGGATTTAAGGCAAACCCCAAGGCACACACAGTCTATTCCCCCTTCAAAATCAGACAGTGAGCCTAGGCCAGCTACAGAAAGCATTGCTCCAGCACGAGCACTGGGGACAGCAGCACTGCCAGCATCAGGTGCCAGTACCTGGTTGAGGAGGAGGAACTGTCCCGCCTCAGGGTGTTGAGGTGAAACAAAGAAGGTGCCAGACAGACAGCAATGTTGGTTGGGGTCATCTGGTTTTCCTCAACAAAAGCCACCACATCGCGCAGGAAGAACAGGAGGATTTTCAAAGCTTCTCGGTTTTCCTTTGGGAGAAGGAGAATAGCAGCCTGGACAGCCTGAAACTGCTCATCCTTCGGCACGTCTGAAACCAGAAACCATGACAAAAATCACTCATGACCTGCACAAGGAGCATCCATCAGCAGGGTCCCAAGCAGGGCACTGAGCTGGTAGGTTCATCCATTTCCCTGTCCCAAGCTCACAGCAGACAAGGAAAGGCCATTATCCCATCAAACATGAACCATTTCTCCTACTGCCTGTCAAGTGCCTGTTCACACCCAGGGATGCTGCTGCCTGACTTGCAATTTATCTTGAACGCCATGCTAATGAACATGTCCTGAACTGAGTCACAATCCAAATAAGGACCTGTCTCCCCATAAAACATTACTCTGCAGTGATACTCTGGAGCTGCTCTACTGTCTTTCCTTTCAGCTTCAAGCATGAAGAGAACAGATGCTCTCAGATAACTCAATTCAGAGACCAGTGTTTTGCCAACAGATTTTAATTCACACTAACCCCCACTGAGACCGTCTGGTCAAACAGCTCTGGCAGCAGGGTGGGTCTGGTTCATCCTGTCACGCATCCCCAGCACAAGGATTTCTCCCATTAACACCACTGCAAAGGGCAGAAGATCACTTCTCCTTCCCTTCAGGTGGAAGCACATACATACATACACAAAACACACTTCTTAGTGAAAGCAGCACAATTCTTATCTCCAAAAGAGTAATTTAATTTGTGCACTTGCTCCAGAAGATGGGTGAGTGGGGTGAATAGAATTTGGGCGTTTGCTGTTTCTCTCCCAAAACAAGAGACAGAAGGTAGACAGTGGCCAGATTACGATAATTGAAGGAAAGAAGTTAAACATGCTTTGGACATGGGAATTGTGGATCTCCTTACAAAGGAGGATTTGTGAAGACAAGAAGAAAACTTATTTCAAACAAATAAATCATTTTCAAACAAAATTTTAAAACCCTGGCAGGTGATGAAATAAAACCCAACAGAACTTGCATGAACCTACACTGTACACAGAACAGCAGCTGCTCATTGACTTCGGTCAATAAAAGCCACATGGGTTAGGCTGCAACACCAGTCCTCTCAGAAAGCTTACAATTTGTCTTTCAAAACCTTTTCTCAAAAGCAGAATAAACTTGTCTGTCCCAAAAATATCATTAGCCCTACTTCAAGCTCCTTTCCCAATCCACCTGCTTTTTGAAAGTGAATTCCTTGAGGGCAAAGTACTGGAAATAGAACCTGTTTAAACTGTATTGAATGCAGTATATCAGCTTTGTGTTTCCTTGGTTTTTGGGTTGAGTCTCAAGGACAGTAACAGTGTGAGCACAGGCAGAAAGCTGCTGGCATTTCCCAGCTGTTTCACAGCAGCTGTTCTTGGGCACTTAATAAAGAAATATATCAATACATCAGGTCTTCTCGCTCAAGGAGCTATGCCATGCCATGAACAAGGGGACCAGGTTATTTCTTAATTTTGCACAAGGAAATAACTGTTTAAAAGCACAGTTTAAGGGGGCGGCTGCAGCATTTCATTACACTCATCCCTCAGGGAAAAGAACTAGCTGGTTCATGGGATGCAGACTGGAAGCTCCCAAGTCCAGAGCCACAATGAACTCATCTTGTCAGAAATGTCCTGCCTGACTTCTCTCCTCTGCAGGGGGACTTGGCACTAGTCCTGGTCTGGCCACTGCCTTGTACAGCTGAACTTTAAGACAGCCAAGGCACTGGAAACTGTCAGTGTTAGCTACAGGGGACAGGAAAGAAGATGACATATGGACTCCATCATTCAGAAGGCTAATTCTTTTTTATTAAGAAACTCATTGATCTTTTGTACCCTAGTTCACTACAGGTGGACTTGATTGGTCCTTTAATTAAAACATCATCACCATTGGTTAATTAAGAAATCACCCTTTGGTAAACAAATCTCTGTAACACATTCCGCACGTGCACAACACCAGGTGCAGCAAGTGAAGATAGGAATTGTTTATCATTCTTTTCTCTGATCTTTTCACAGCCTTTCCCAGAACGATGCCTGGGAAAGCTGTGTGTTTCTCTCTGTGACCAGAGAGCTGCCACCACAGGAGAATGCCAGCTTTTGGTACCTACACTGGTAGATGTGGAGGAAGGATTCACAGAGCCTGCTGGTAAATATAGGCTCAGGAAGGTCTCGGAAATACTGCTTCACCATATCTGCCACGTCAAATGCTGACTGCCCTTCGTAACAGACATTGTTTGGGTTGGTTTCATTCATTTCTCTTAAAGACAGGATCCTGGATTTAACACCGGATTTTCGGAACAGGCCAACCTGTGGGTAAAAGAAATTATTAGAGACAAAGTGAGGAATCCTTGGGAATCAAAATTTTGACAAAAAAGTGATCCTTCACCTTCCTTCTAATAGCAAATATCCTATGGCAGTGGGATTGAACACCAAAATACTTTTGTATCATTAGAAGCCACATGGACATTTCTCCAAGGCAAATCATGCCTGGTGCCCACAGAATCAGCTGTGACATACCAATTTTCATCTTTGTTTGGCTTTTATTTCATACAAAAACACTCATTTTGCCTTTTAAAATCACTGTCCATTCTTTTGGGCAGGCTGTGTTTACACATGGCAACTCTCAGTTTCAAATTCAGCAATGTGTGTCCACCAATAACAAACATACATAGAGTGCTGGCTTACACAAACTGACTGTGAGATGCACAGGACTCCCTGTAACACCTGATATATCTAATCCCTCCACAGGCTGGCAAAGGGATGCCATTTTGAAGGAAATTTTGATGTTCTTTTTGATGTGACTGCCAACTGAGTGAGACTTAGGAGTTTCCCATGAGCTCGACCCACCAAAACTTCTGGTGACAGTTTTACTCAGTGCCACTGAGACAATATTTACACTCTCTGGTTTATTTATATGAACTGAATGGATACCATAACCTCAAAATGAAAAACACTTGCATTGTCACTTCACAGAAGTGAAGTCACACACTTTTGCACTTTGGCATCATATAACACATCTAGACAATGGCAAAGCTCAGGAAGAAAAGTCCTCTCTTTAACTAATATGTCTCATGTCACAAGGTCTTCATTTCTGCAGCTATGCTATGGGAACACCATATACAGCACACACTTCCTCTGCCATCTCCACTCAGGGGATAAATACACAGCTGAGCTCCAGAAAAAGTTGGAACAGGCACTGCTGTAATGTTTTCTCTCTGCTTAGTGATGCATTTCAGCTGAAACAAGACTAATTTTCACATTAGCTCTGGCACTACCAGCAGCCACAGAACAGAGGGAACGATGACACTGTCTGGCAGGTTTGCCTCCTTGGGGAGCAGAGGCATGACACCTCCCCAGGCAAAGACAGCCTGACTGCCTGCACCAAGAGGGTTTCAGTGAGGGAAGGCACAAAAACACAGCACAGGGCTAAAAGTACTCCCAGAGGAAATCAGCACTGGTATTTCCTCTCAGGCCACCTGCTCAGAGCTACACCTTCTGCGTATTCAGAGCCTTAGGGTGTAAAAAAGTCCTTCACAAAAGTATAAAAGAGAGTCTGCTTCCCTGGAGTAGATCTGTCGATGGCCCAGAGCTCCTCTGGGCTGCCTCGAGTTCATACCTGGTCAAGAAAGTGGCTTCTCAGATACTCCAGGGCTTGCAGGATGCCATTGGGCAGGGGGTGGCTTGTTCGCTGCACATTCAGAAGTAAAGGAACCCCAAACACATTTTTGTCCTTGTAGTCTGAGGCTTTTGGCTTTTTAATGAACTTTGGAATGGTCCTGGAAACAAAACCATGTAGATGCAGCTTACTAGGTGTCCAGCACATTGCACCTGCTCCTTTACACCCATCAGAAAGGGCTGAGCTGCACCTTGTCACAACCCCAAATTCTGCCACACACCTGTACACACAGCATCAGGAGGGAGAGAAAATCAGCAAAGGCAATTACAGGGATGACTTCCTCATTTCATTGCTGAAATTAACTTTAATAATGCATCCTCATGGGAAATACATTCCATACAGGTCTGCAGGGTTTTTTCATTCTTTCTATATTCAAGTACCAGCTCCCCATCACAAAATGTACGTAAGTCCTCTGAGTGTCTGAATTTGTCACTGGTTTAGGTCAAACAGACCAGTGCTGAAGGGCTGGATTCTCAGTCCAGCCAACTCTCACCTTAGGTCCCACAGTCCTTAGGATGGTCCCCTGAAAAAGCCCTGCAATTGGGCAAATTTAAAGAGAAATTGTGATATGCCTTAAAATCAGTAACAGCACAACCAGCAGCGAGAGGCAAAGGCCAGAGCAGAGGAAATCCTGGAGCCATGGAAATAACCGTGAAGCTGCTGGCAATTTAATAGGATGAAATTCTTCATCCTGAACATGTGCAATGTAGGCAGACAAGGAAATTCACATGCTTACATCAACTCCTCTCTTTCCAGCTCAGGTTGTTTTAATGTCAGACAACTTACCAGTTCCAGCCCTGCTTACTGGAAGGGGAATATCTGTCCATTAAAGCTGTGAGTTTCAACAGTGCCAGCTTTTGTGTGCGGGCCAGCTGGGCAGCTGACTGGCCATCAGTCTGGAGGGAAAGGCTTTCCAGGTTCTCTTCCACAGACCAGTGCTGCTTCCCGTGCCTACGGGATAAATATTGCTTAACCTTAGGACCGTTTCCACCATCCCCATTTGCTGCCTGCATCTGTGAAGCACCCAAGACTCTAAATGTTATTTGCACTTAAATAGTTATTTGCACTTAAACAAGGTACTTCCCATCCAGGAGGGCCTCTGGCAATACAAACTGTTTCCCTGATTCCAGTGCCTGAGTGCTCATGCAGATTTTGAGTGTCCTGCTTTCAGCAGAGGTCAGATATTGGTGCCCGTGGAGCAGTACCTGCCACCAGCAATGCAGACCTTGCTACCTACGACAGACTTAGAATACTTTGTTATGGCAAATCAATTCTATTTTGAGTGGACAGAATCAAAGGCAAACCCAAGGATGCTGACCTGTTGGTCTTTTTAGAGTCTGTGATGTATGTCAGGTCTGCAGAACCAATCTCCTTGCCCAGGCTACAGCTGCTCTCTCCCTTAGCCTCCCCTGCTGTCTTATCTTCTGAGCCCTCTGTTTCTACAGAGCTTTCTTTAGGGGAGGGTGGATACAAAGAGGTCAAGTCACTGGCAAAATCAGAATCCCCATCATCTGATAACTTCTCTGTCCACTGATCAACCAGCTTCTTGAGACCATTGACATCTGCTATGACACTGTTCAGCTCTGAGAAAACGTCGTCGTCGCCGACTTGCGCGGCCTCCAGACCCTGCGGCTCGGGGCTGGGCATGTTGTCATACACACTCAGCCTGTGATCCCTGCCCAGCACGGGGCTCCTGGCGCCTCTGGGGTCCCTGGAACCGCTTCTGCTCCGGCTCCTCCTGCACCCGTGGAAGCTCCCTGTTCTCCAGTTGACGGAAGAGCAGTCTGCTGGAGACAGAGAGCTGTCTGTAAGTACTGTGGGGAAGGTGCCAGGTTTATGGCCTTGTGGTATTTGAAACATCTGCCTCTTTTGTACAGTCATGTCATTTTTTAGGTTTTGCTGGGATCGATCATTCCCCAGCAACAGCTTGCTGGTGTCCATGTGCTCTGCATACGTCTCCCTTCCTTCACAGGAGCTGCCTGGTTTTATAACAGGGCTTGGAGTGCTCCCTGTGCTGCTGTTTACAGACTGATTGCTGCTGTTGCAGCTCTGGGGAGAAAAGGAAGAATTGTTCTTTGTTCGGATGCCAGAGAGGTCAGAAATATTTACACAGTTCAGCATCTTCATCTTTTCTTCATTAAGTCCTTCCAGAAGAACAGGTTCACTTATTATGGGTCTGGCCTTTGACTGACCACTCCTTAAATTACAGCTCCTTAAGTGCAGCTTCTCCATTTTCTTTAGAAGGCTCTTCCTCTTTTTTGATGGTGACTTATCCAAAAGCTTCTCCTCACTGGTGATATTTAAAAATTCACTGGGGGGAGGAGAACAACTAAAAGCAGAGTCCAGTGAAGGTACCTTAACTGAGGAACATCTTGAGGAGCTCGTGCTCGTTTCCACATCTTCAAAAGGTTTTTGGGAGTTAACAATGTCACTGTCAGCACTGCTGGTGCTGTGAATTGAGGACACATCGTGCTTCTCACCATGATCCAGAAAGAAATTATCCTTGTTGTTGATGATCTTCAACACTGGGCTGCCTGGGGTGGGAGCACCAGCCCCTTCCTCTGCTGGGAATCCTGCCAGGCTCTCGATGCGAGACCACCGCTGGCTGCACCTCTCGTAAGCCCATCTGTCACTTATTGCACAAGGCTCATCATCTTCTGAGTCGTCACTCTTAGAAGGAGAAAAAAAAAACAACACCAGTTTAAGGGCAAAGTTTGGCAAATTTTAAGTTACAAAAACCAGTTTAACATAAAAAATAGACTTAAATTTTCTGCCGACTTCCAAAAACCCCATGACCAACATATGGAAATGTGACCATTCAGACACTGAAGATCTGCCCTAAGTTAGTTGAAAAACATGCTGACAAATGATGCCCAAGCATGCTGACAAATCTGGGAAGCTGACCACAGAAAAAAGTGACAGATTTGATCTAAGGGTGAAAAATCCTGGTTTGTGGCAAATCCAAGGGTTTTGAAAGATAATTGTATTGGGTTTACACTGCCTTTCCTAAAGTCAAACAAATCAAACACTCTCATACTTCTGTGACCAAAACTCATCCATTTTTCAGGTAAAGAAGTGTTTAGCTGTGGGACTGTGGCAGCATCAGTATCTGTGGCACCCTTCTGGAGCCCTCAGCCTCCCTTGCCACCTGCACCAGCTGCCCCCTTGCTGGATTGTCCCCACTCTGGGGGAACGCTGGGACAGTGAAACGTTGGAGAGATGGGAGCCACCTGTCTCTCCTCTCTGGGCTCTCTTGCCCCATTCTGCCCTAAGAGAGAGCAGAACTCTCCAAAACCCAGACATTTTTCCAGAAGATGGCATTATTTTCTCACTATTCCTGCAGTTAATCCACGGTGGCTCAGAGGCTTTGCAGAGCTGGTGCTGCCCAGTCAAGCTGTGGCCACCACTCTGATTTAGCTGCAGGGGCAGAGCACAAAGACAGCACAGCTAAAACCTACCCTGCTTGTATTGGCTGAACATTTGGATTGCCCTTTTAATTTCTTTGTTAAGTCGACAGGAGTGAAATTTCACTTTCAGCACTTAAATGAGGGGGGAAACTACTTAGGAAAGCAATGATAGCCATGCTGAGATGGGGCTCTGGGGCAACTGTTGGACAGTAATATGTGTCAAATCAAATTTTAAAAGTGTTTCAAAAGCCACCCCTAACCTGCCTTGCAAAGTTTCAAATCCCTATGTTTTCTCAACATAAAAAAATGCAAATAGCAGAGCTTTGTGGGATGGAATAGAAAGGAAAGTTCAAAAATTGCTAATCCTTCATGCACTTTTAAACCCAGGTGTTTGTTATAATAGCTAAACACATCTTTAATTAGAACAGCAACTGTATGTTACAGACATACCCGTTTCCTATCACGGCTTATTTCCACTTTCATTGATGCATACTTGTTCAATGTGTTCAACCTTCTAGGGTTTGAGAAAAAACACAGGAGTTTTAAATTTCAACTATTTGATTGCTTGAAAACAAACATGCACCAAACTAGTTGTGATCTTCTATCACGGAGTCTTCACTATTGTCAAAGTCTGACATTCTGTTAGAGGCTCCCATACACTGGCCCCCAAAACCAGCACCAATAACAACACCATGATGTTCACACTTCTAGTTCTGCCATCTTAAAATTAGAGAAGACAACTATAATCAATCATTTAATTTTTAAAAATCATATTATTAGCTTTCTGGTTGTGAAATACTTCATAATGATTTAAGATTTTGAAAGTAAATTAAATTCTGTGTGAGCTTCTTGGAAAAAAAAATTAAAAATCAAGATGTTAACCTGTATCCCTGGAAGGACTGCATTATCTATCATTTTAATTAAAGCTTGTGGAAGCAGTAAGGTCCCCAGACTAGTCAATCACTTAGTTGTCAAACAATAAGTGGCATCAACAGGAGGCACACTGAGTCTCCAAGGAGCACTCAGGACAGAAGTGACACGAAAAAACAAAATATACCCAAAGTTCTCTAAAGCTGTGCTTTAGAGACATGTGTGAACAACTCCTCTTGGTGCTCTGGTGCAGGCAGAGCTGGAGTTCAGGTGACCTGACAGCACAGAAAAGGACCAGAACACCTTGCCAGGAGAGGAACTTTGCAGTGCCCTAAGTGTTAGAAATCATCATTTCTGCTGAAGAAACTCTGCTAAACAATCCCATCATGAGGAGGCTGCAGTAACTGCAGTACCAACGGAAGCAGGAGCCTCACGCTATCCTGGCACTGTTCCATGGGGAAATTCCACAGGGCCCTGGGTCTGACTTGGCACTGACAATGCAGGTTCACTTGTGTGCTCTGAACAGCTGTGGCAAAGCAATAACTTCAAACCAGTACCTTTGCTTCTCACCCAAAAAATATTCAGATCTCATGCAGATAATTTCTTTTTGTCTATCTGCTGGAACAGGAGTTGGAGGAAATTCCTGCACTCCATTATACATGATCCTAGAGAGCAGCCTGCCATGCTTGCAGGGAACTCGTTATTTTTAATCAGCTTGCAGCCATTTCACATCACAAAAAAGATATTTAATGCCCAATGTAACATCCCTGGGAGCTTGGCTGAAGAGGCAGTGCAGACATGTGCTTAATTTACCTTTTAATTCCTAAAACAACCAACTATAGTGGCACTAAACTATGTGCTGAAGTGATTTCCTTCAGTCACAGATTTGGTGACTTTGTTCCTCTCTGACAAAAGCAGAGGCAGGAAAAGATGAGTAACCAGTAACTGGGCGGCTGGGGGTATCAAAGATGATCCATGATTAATGTTTACCTGAACAGTGATTCAATCGCATCTCCATCTAAAAATTCATGATCTCTCCTCACAGTTTTTACATCAATGGGAAACTGCATATCTGTGAACAAAGAAGTTGAATCTGAAACCTGAGTTGTAATTGCAAAGACTTTCAGTTTTGCAGCTCATTTATCACAGTTGAAATGAAACTACTTCTATTTCTATGGCTGTGCATTCCTGCAAACATCCTTCCAGCAAGTGAGGATCAGTTCCTTAGGGCAAGTGGGAGAATAAATGCAGGGATCTGCTTGCTGCTGCTATTACAGGTGGACAAGCCCTTCTGCATCTCCAGGAGCTTGCAGTCACTGAGTGCCATAGACAAGAAACACAAAATAACCTTTACATTTGCTTCGGTTCTCTGCACCTTCTACAGAATAAAGCAGGGATTGTTTTACATGAGCCTTTGCCATGGTGAGGTGCGATGCAGCACATGAGGTTCTCTGAGCTCTAGGGAGCCTGACACATCATGCTGGGCTGGAAGCTGAAGAGTTCAGTGTTTCAGCTCCTGAGATTTAGCCTTGCACATGAGGGAACCACTGAGGTCCACATGTGTTTTCTTAGCTCATTTTATAAGCTTTATTTTCCTAGCCAGATCAGGAAACAGCATAAACAGCAAGGTAATGCAGGGGATTCATTTTCCAGAAGCATGGCAATGCACATTTCCAACAAACAACCTACAAAATACAATCTGCTGTAGGCAGACAGAAAGCATTTCCAGGTTTCATGGAATACAGCTTTCAACGCAGCTCTAAGGCTTGACTTCAAATTTTCAATTTTGCAGTGACCAGGGTAGGTGAGAATGAGAGAAGTTAATGTTGTTCTTTTAACTGCAGTTCTTTGATAAAATCTTTCTTAAAAATAGGTTAGCTTTTGTTACTTTCAGTGATTGTAACAAAAAACATATTTTAAAGAAGAACTGTTTTAAGGCATATGCACAAGTGTGGCCTGAAAAGTTATACAAGCTCTCAACAAATTCATACCTCCTCCCAAGAAATAAGCACACTTTGTAGTTTTAACAACATGAAAACATGCTGAAATTACATTTTTGACTGGCTGGCTGCTGCTGAATATTCCTCCTGAACACTTATGACTGCAAGATGATTTTTTCCAACATTCTTTTTCAAACCACCAATAAAGCAATCTCACTCAGATCACAGGCTGGAGAGCCTCAGAGGAGTTTTGGTTGCAATCAGTGGTTGGAAACATCACTTCCAGCACCCCAAGGAAAAAAAGGCTGGAAAAATTATAAGCAACTAAAAACAACAAAATCAGAAATTTGACTGAGTTACAGTCTAACAATAGGGAAAGAAAACCAGGGAAGATTTGGTCCTTTAAAGAATTGTTCTGAGTCCCTGCTGAGATGTCCCTTCTGCAAGGAAACACACCAGGTCACTACTTTCCTACAGGTTTGCATGAAGATATAACAGAATTTGGAAGTGCTTCCATCAGAAGTGTCAGGTTCTAAAATATATTATTTATGTGAACAATTCCACTCAAATTCAGTGTCAGCTGCTTGGCAAGTCTTTGTGATCATACCTTCAAACAGCTGAGCATACTGGGGAAATCCAGCAGCTCTCAGCCAGTCGCAGGCTTCTCTGGCTTCGATTTCTGCAATGAGAACACACAATTGTTCATGGACAGTGCTCACCAGAGTCAGTGATAAGCTAATTTCACCTGGCACACTCTCTGAGAATCTTGCATGTTAATGTTTTGTTAGGATATTGCTAAAAAGGAATAAATCCTTGTATCCAATGCAGCTACATGCACATAGCTCTGCAATAGTCATTCATACTATTGAGATAAGCAAACACAGGATTGGCAGATTTGAATACATCCTTGGGATGTCTCACAGGGGGCTAAATCAGCTGTCCCTGAGCTGGGGCAGTGGAGCCTCTGCTGCAGTAGAAATGAGTGTCCAGAGCAGGCTGTGGGGCACACATCTGTGCCCTCACACGGCACAGCCTGCTCATGCATTCCAGCGCTGAGAGATGGTGATAAGACACAAACAAATCCTATAAATAAACTTAAAATGCTCTCACAACTTTAATAACACTGGCCACGGCCTAAGCATTCCCAGAACAAGAGTTCTCAGGAGTACCTGTTGCTAGGGCCTATCAATATTTATTTCCTTGCCAACTACCTACACCGCTTGGCAGCCAGTGCAGCACAGCAGACGTCAAGAACTCGCGGCTCACTTTGTGACAACCGGGGAAGGCCGGTGGTCAGTACTACCGAAACATTCCCAGAGAGGCAGAGCACAGCCTCACAGAACCACACACCAGGCTCCTCAAAACCACAGGCAGGTCAGCAGGGGTGCATGCCCCCAGGCTCTGATCTCTGCCAGCACTGGGAGTGTCTGGGTCTGTGGAAGAGGAGAGGATTCCCAAATCACTTTCTGTAGGTCTGTGCATCCCAGCGTGTGCCACACCACACACCAACCTAAAAGCAAAGACTTCTTTGAAAGGAACATTGTTGAGCTACCTTAAAATCCAGCATGCTCAGTAGAGAGAAATGGTTTTAAAGCACCTTAAAGAGTAGCATGATAGGCCAGAGGAACAGAGCTGTTCCTTAAAACTATTTTCTTTACACATACACTCACAGATTAGGATTCCAGGGCACTTCACATACATACCTGTTCAAATTCACTGCTTGCCTTGCTCAGACTTCTCAATTGTAAGTCATCAGTGCAATCAGACACTAACCAAAAATATCACACATCTTCCATGATTTTATTTTTCTGCTTTAAAACTTAAAATTGTTTCCATTTTCACTTAATCAAATTGGACAATGACGTTCTAACAGAGGCTTCCCTGCACAAAACTATAAGGCTTTTTCATCTGAGAATAAAGTGATACCACAGGAAGACCGAGATATTTTTACACAAAACAGATGGATGAAACTCTTTTTTCATACTGCAGAACAGAAACTAATTTCTTCTACAACAGCCTATATACACTACGGCTATATTTATTGCTATACTTAGTGCCATAATTTATCATAATCTTTACAGCATTTACGGGAGACAATAAAAGACAAGCATTGTATTCGTAGAGTAAAAGAGGAAAAAGAAAAGCTATTTGTAGAAAAGAGCCAGGAGGATGACCAGTCTAACACTAAAAGTTTTCAAGAAGTGATTTTTGTTTAGAAAACCCCAGTAGATCCACTCAGCTGTGGAGAAACTGTAGCTGTCCTCATTGCAGACCTCAGCCTACTCAGCCAGAGCCTGTGCACAGAAATCCTGAGCTCAGACAGGGACTCTAGGGGCTGAGTTCCCCAGTTCCCAACATATTAAAAGCACAACTCCATTTTTAGACCAAACCAAGCCATGAAAAATGATGCAAAATAGAACAGAAATATAACACAGAAAAATATTTTGCATCTAGTGAGGCTATTTTCAATGAATATGACTGAAAATAGACACTTACAGGTGGCTTCTTCCATAGAAAATATAGAAGGACAGAGGAGCTGGGAAATTTTCTTTGCTGATGTAAATCTCCAGGCCTTTTAACATACCTTTGCACAATCACAGGGCATGCTTGGATTAGATATTAGGAAGAAATTCTTTTCTGTGAGGATGGTGAGGCCCTGGCACAGGGCGCCCTGAGAAGCTGTGGCTGCCCCAACCCTGGAAACGTTCAAGGCCAGGCTGGACAGAGTTTGAAGTAACCTGGCCTAGACAAGAGGATGACAACTTATTAACATCTTTTGGGTGCTATCTGCAGAGCGACCTAAATGTGTCACCTCTCTCTCCTGAACTGATTTCATAATTAAGCAGATGGGGAAAAAAAAAAAAACACCTGCAAAATGTAATATTCCTAGTTTAGAGGCTGCCAGCAACTCTTCCATGCCAAGCCAGCTATTTCCCCACAGGCTATGGATGGTAGGTTACTACCAGATGTTTATGAGAAACAACACAGAGTACCCAGGCTGTGCCACCCTTTGGCTGCCCTGTGTCCCACAGGCATGTTCTGTGCTGAGGACTCAGCCCAGTCCCTGCAACGAGCACTCAGAGTCCTGCCTGTGCCCCAGCCCAGCCCCTCCACAGCTGCTGCCCCTTCCCCATGCACCCCCCTCCCTGGAGCCCCAGCGCCTCCACCAGCTGGGCTGTGACACCTCCCTGCAGCCTGGGCTGAGGCTGTGTGTGCCCATGTGAGACTGTCCTGGGTGCAGATTGCACCTCCCCTGCAGCCCCTGGGCTGAGGCTGTGTGTGCCCATGTGAGACTGTCCTAGGCGCAGATTGCACCTCTCCTGCAGCCTGGGCTGAGGCTGTGTGTGCCCATGTGAGACTGTCCTAGGCGCAGATTGCACCTCTCCTGCAGCCTGGGCTGAGGCTGTGTGTGCCCATGTGAGACTGTCCTGGGTGCAGATTGCAGCTCTCCTGCAGCCTGGGCTGAGGCTGCGTGTGCCCATGTGAGACTGTCCTGAATGCAGCCTACAGGACCCACACTCCTCAGGTACCTGGAAACAGATGCTACAGTGTGAATTAAATCCCTATCAGAATGAACGGTACTGTTAACCAGATTGTTTGCAACAAAGGAAAGACATCCGCGCTGAGATTTGGGCATTGTCTCTGAGATGTTTTCCTGACAAGAAGCACTATCCTAACAAGGCAACAAGGCAGAGGCAGAAACCCAAACCAGTGACAGCTGTGTATCAAACAGGCCAGTCAGCCTTACTGTGAGGTGAGCGAACTTCAGCTAAAGAAAAACATCAAACTGTACTGCAAATTTTAAAATACTCAAAATAAAATGGGAGAATATAAATTCTTTTTGAAAGCACCAGCACAGTGAACCTTGCTGCCAGGATGCAGTGTGCCTTTCAGTTGCTGCCAAAGCAGGAGACCTTCCATTCCCCAACTGTGAGCTCCTACTCCTCACTGACACCCCGAGCCGATGCCAGCAGGTCCTGTCAGCCAAACTGGCAGGAAATGAGTCACTTTTGTTTGGCGAGATGAGATTTAAGAAGTTTTAGCTTTCTGAATTGGCTACCACATGCTCTGATATGTTCCAGGGGCAGGACAAGGGCGGTGGTGGGTCCATGCAGGGAGGTTTGTGGGAATGTGCAGCTGCCTGCCCAGGCCAGGAAGCTCAGCCTACTGTGAAACCTTCACCTAAATGTATTGCATTTACAGAGGTGTCTCACTGTAGGTCTTTTTCAAAGCAACTTTTTAACAGATTTTTAAAACCAATGATAGATGCATTACTTCTATCTCCATCCAAAATAGTTTTCCAGTTTCAACAGGTAGGAATCACATGGTGATCAGGACTTCATTAATTAAAGGGATTTAAATCTGAACACCTTCCAAAACCATGGCAGAAGAAGAACAATTGGAGAGGTTTTATTGCTGTTTGCAGCACTCCTGCATTAGTTACTGCAGGACCCTCCTTGTCCCATGTTCTGTAGCATTTAAGTGTGGTGCTTGTGGCAAAGAAAGGATTTCTCAACATGCCCAGGAGACAGAACAGCTCAGAGGGTAGGATTGACTCCTCACTGACTGCACATTGCACCACTCTGTAACTAAACAGAAAAAAAATCCCAAAGGATTTTGCTCTTTCCCAGCCTATGTCATTATACAGATTTTTTTTTTTTTCTCTCTAAATGCCAGTAATCCTCCTCAACAGCCACAGACAAGCAGGTGCCCAGGGTCCCCACTCCCAATGTGCCTGATGTGCCAGGCAGGGCCAGCTGTGCCTCCCAGGGGAATGCTGCTGCCTCCCCTCATTCTGACACCCAGACTGCCATCCCCCAGCCTCCCCAGAGCTGCAGTCACCAGCCCCTGTGCACGCTTGGCAGCCACATGTCAAACTCTGCCACACATTTTTCCTACAGCTCACGAGCCCGGGGCTGGGAACTGGCAGGTCCTTTATGCACTGCCTTAGATCCTGCCACTGCTGCTTGTGCTGGCAGTGCTGGAAGCGACAAGGGGTTTTCAGGTTCCAGTTGAACATCAAATGATGAGTTTGCCATCACATCTTTCTGGTTTGTGCATCTTCCTAGGGCTGTAAGAATTGATGTATCTTCCCTGTGAGTTACAGCTGCTAATGAGTTATCTCATTTTACACACACCCTGTGAAAAATGCATTTGCTGTGCTAGAACTATGATTTCTGGGCGTTCAGAACTGCATTTTACCTGTGACAGGATTTTTAATAATTGTTTTTATTTACATTATATCCTTTTACTTAAAAAGAGAGTTGGAACATGATGTCTGCTCCATGCTGAAGGCTCAAAAGCAATGCTTTCAAAGTAGGGTGTTTGCACTGACCAAGATATGCAGTCAGGGACTTGTAAAACTGTCCAACTCTCCAAGAGCTAAGATGGATCATAAATAATTGGAAATGTTTATTCTGTTGTCTCTTGTGCAATGCAAAATATCAAAGCTTAATTGTACTTTACTAACCCACTCGAGGAAGAGGGGGAAAAAAAAGAGATTATAGCTTGGAATTTAGCCAGGATAATTTAGGCTCCATGCAGATAGTGAACATAAATGTCTGGAAAATGAAAAGGCCAAGATATTTGTCCTTTCATTCCTACTTTACTATCATGCTGGTGTTTTGGAACTGCAGCCAACTCTTCAGTTATCACAGCTGGGAACTGCAATGTATCCCAGAACTTTGTGGCAACCTTAATTGCATCTTTATCCAGCTCCTTGGCATCAGCTCCCAAGCTGATTACCAGGACTCCCAAGCTGATAGTAAGGCCTTTTCTCTGGTCCTTGTCATTTTCCTCCCCTGTTGGTTCCTGGGACCCAGACAAGTTTAAAGGCATTTTCTTTGCAGGCCACATTAACTAGTTTGTCAGAGCTGGCTGATCTTTTAATTGCTTCTAAGTAAGAGAAGGTAGTGTTTGCTCTATGGCAATTTTGAAGGGCTCGAGGAAAATTGGTACCTAATTCACATCAAATTCAGGAGAAATGAGACTGTCTCTAATTTTTCACTTAGGGATGTCATCTGCCACAGCACTGACCTGGATCCTCACCTGGGGATGTCATCTGCCACAGCACCCACCGGATCCTCACCTGGGGCTGTCATCAGCACCCACGGGATCCTCCCCGGGGCTGTCCCGTGCCGCTGCCCCTTGTCCCCCGGCCCTGCACCGCCCGCTCCGCTCGCTCCGCTGGCACCGCCTTTCCCCGGCGAGCCCCGCCCGGCCCCGCTCCCGACCCGTGCCGCTGAGGGCTGGCCCGGGTCCCTTCCCGTCCCTGCCGGGTGTCCCTGCCTGTCCCTGCCTGTCCCTGGCTGTTCAGAGCCGCTGTCCCGCATCCGTGCCCCGCACTCGTTCAGATCAAGGCAAATCGACACTCCCTGCTTGCCTTGCTGGCTTACCTCCATGTTTTAAAGTTTTGCCAATAAGTCATTCCTCAAAGTTCTCCAAAATCAGCTATTTTTTTCCCAAACACACAGAACTGTGCTGCCTCTACCCTGCACAGGAGAGCCGGAGCGGCGCTGCATCCCGCAGAGGAGATGCTGCATCCCGCAGAGGAGATGCTGTGCCCAGCGGCACAGGAGGGGCAGAGCAGAGCTGGGATCGGGGATTCATCCCTAAAACCGGCCTCTCATCCCCGCTACCGAGTGTGCCCCAGCCTCACGATGTTCCGCAGTGCTGTTTTGCAGTGAGGTCCCTCGCCACAGTGCTTTTCATGGATCAGACGGAACCTGGGCTTTATTTTGCTTACATGGACTTAGTCTGGACTAAGAAGGGTTTGTGGTCTGAACAGCTCACATGCAGTTGTGCAATGAATCTGGGTGCTACAATCATATTAACATGTTTTTCAACCTCTGAAACAGACGTGACTTCTTTGCATTTGCTGTAGTTCATTGCTGCTATGATTTGACTTTATTCTTTTATTGATGCAGCACAAAATCTAATAAAAAACCATGATCAGTCTTTGCAGCCTGAACAATCATCAACAGGTCAGAGTGGCATGTAGGCTGGTTTCAGAAGAACATATCAAAAGTTTAAAATTATTTCACTAGAAGTTAACTTTAAATCCCTAATAATTTTTTATCTGCTGGACTGTCAGGCATTACAGTTCAATAGGGCAGATGGAAGGGTGGGATGCTGTGTTAATTTACAGAGGTTGAAAGGTAATTCAGACTCTATGAACAACTCCAGGAAGCCAGACCAGGCTCTAAATTTCTGTAGAACAACTTCATGCAGTGTTTAGGCTCTTATTTGGAGCCTAAAACACAGCAGGGAAAATAAGAATTTGAATGAAATGGATAAGCAAAAAATTTTAATTAAAATAAAAATTCTTATAGACGAAGAAATCTTCTTTTTCCCAATCTCATTTAGGAACATTATACCCTAATGAAGTTATAATTTATGGGTGTGTTTCATTATCACTAGTTTTCTGTATAACAATCAAATGCAAAATTTGCACAGACCTATGATTTATTTTTGTGCAATTGCTTCCTAAATGGGCAATTTGTATGGCACAATTAAAAAGATGTTTGATATTGGCACTCAGTGACACAATACTAAAGAAATTAGGGTAGTGTGATATATGGCATTAGCCATGATTACCTAAGAAAATGCTTTTTGCCAGACCCACCCAAAGCCATATAAAAAGCACACACCCTGCTCTGATTAAATTTGCAGCTATGTGCTTGGATTAGGGAGACAGAATGTATCATTTAAATCTGGGGATAACATCAGACTGCTCCCATCCCATAGAATGCTCCAACCAGAGCATGCAGTTTCTCTTTCCCACCCATTTTCCTTTGGGCATTTCCCATGAGATGACAGTGCATAATCCTAAAATGTTCATTTTCTTCCTATTTAAAAACAAACTACCATCAAGATCCCTAGTTTTGTGTGGGTTACCAGCCACGGAAAGACCCACATAAAATCTTAGGGGTGAACTCCTTCACACAACACACATTCAGTGAAGAATTTCTGAAGGCTTTCCAGGAAGGAATTACATTCCTCCTTTTTGACCATCTTATGTATCCTGTAGGAAAGCAAACCCAGGGAATCCTGGCATCTCCTCCTAGAGGAGGTCCAGCCCACACACAGGAGGCTTACGTGCTGGAGTAAAGACAAACCCAGGGAATCCTGGCATCTGCCTCTCACTAGAGGAGGTCCAGCCCACACACAGGAGGCTTACGTGCTGGAGTAAAGGGTGTCTGGAATAAGGATGTCTCAGCTTCAGAAGGGGCATGTGGGTATTTTCACAGCCTGACAAACACTCCACATTCAGCTGCCTGGCTGATGACTTGTGGGGCTGCTGCTGGAGGTTCCCAAGCTGGAGGGAAAGACAAGAAAAAGTTTCCTGCTCACCTGGGTTCCCAGGTTTCTGCTCACCTTTTCAGTTCCCAGCTCTGCCAAGGACCACAATAACATCACTGGAGCCTCAAAGCTTATGCCATTGTTTGGGACTGACACCTGGAAAACGGGATAATTTCCCCCAAATGGTGCTTGTTGCTTGATTTCATATTTTCTGGACCCACCTACCCTTGCTGAAGGTTCTCCAGAACTTTTCTGATGGGCTTCCTTTCCAAACTTTGGCCAAACCCCTGACTGTAGTCAGCACATGCAGGGATGCTGCCCACAGCAGCTCCAAACCACTCACATTCCACCTCACTCAAATGTGGTGAAAACAATCCTAGAGTGGGTCCTTTTAAACAACTTCACAAAGCACTGCATGACCAGAATTAATTGTTTTCAGCAATGAGCCTACTGCTGCTGAATCCCTCACTCATGCTTAACCAAAACTCTGCAGAACCCCCAAGTCACCAAAGTTATTTCAGACAGTCACTGTGCCAAGCAGTGGAGTCGCTTCCTATTAAAGCCAAGCTCCCTGCATATCTTAATTCCTGTCACTGGAATATTTCCCTAACATTTACAAGAGATCCCCTCACTTCTTTCTTCCCCTATCTCCCTTTTATCACCTCCCTCAACACTTTTCATGAATCAAAGCTGAATGACATTTCATTTCTAACTTTCTCCTGGTAAGATCCCAGAGTAATTGTTTTCTATTTTCTTCTCTGATCATCTTGAGTTAACATAGGAGATCAAGGAATCTAACTTCAGCTCTAACTATACTAGGAGGCATCAAGAAAGATATTTCTATGGAAACAAGTTGTTCAGAGAGAAGCCAAATGATTAATTAACAAGTTAGACCAATTGGGAGGAAAAATGCAGAACAAAATACAGTCAATACATTGAGACAGTTAAAAGAGGGGGATGTTAAAGGTGGTGGGGAATAACTGCCAGTTAGAAAGAAGAAAATTAATAAGCTCACTAGAAAAAGGATTTAAACTTGAAAATAATTAGATGAAATTAAGGGGGAAAAAAGATAGGTTAACAAAACCAAAAAATTCTGAGAAGGAACTCCATTGGTTGAAAAGTATTTTTCCAGGGGCAAAGACTGAAACTTTATCATCTATGATACAAGAGAGGTTAGACAAATTGCACATGCTTGTACTGCAGGGGGAAAGATGTATGAGCAGAAACACTGTGTCACTATTTTTCCTCTCTTGTGACAAGAGTAAGCTGAATAAAGCCTTTAATCTTTTTTAAAAAGAGGAAAATAATATTGTTAAATATAGACTATTGGATATGCTGAAATGCTGTTGAGGTGAAGTCAAAACTTAAACCCACCATATTACAGAAGTGGCATCTTGTTACCACTCTGGTCTTCCTGTCAGAAAGCAGCTGTGTGAGAACAGAAGTATAAGAAAATAAGCACATCCAGTGGCCCCTTGAAATTAACAATAGTTTTTTTTCCCTGAAAGTCAAGATGAAATGGTTTGGGTCCAAGTAATTCAAAAAGCTCTTGGATTACAGGAAGTCCATTCTCTTGCTTTGTCCCTCTGTAGTTAGACCTGATTTTCCAGGCTTCACCATCAAAATCTTAAAACATGATTAAAAATTTTCAAATGGTTTTCATGTTATTTTCTCCACCTCCCAATGAACTTTGCTTGGCTGCTTTCACTGGGACATTCCAGTGAAACCTGCAGCAGATAAAGCATTATCCTATTTCTAAGCTTACTTTCACAGAGCTGAACTCTAGAAAATGCTGCTATGTATCCTAACAGGACCAGGTCATCATTAATTCTAATTTTTAT
The DNA here is from genome assembly GCF_017590135.1 of Pyrgilauda ruficollis. NCBI lineage: Eukaryota > Metazoa > Chordata > Aves > Passeriformes > Passeridae > Pyrgilauda > Pyrgilauda ruficollis. The sequence goes on from NW_024530599.1 coordinate 3,042,574, forward strand.
ATCTTCCTTTCTAAACCCAGCCTTCACTTAAAAGGTCATAGGAACAAAAAAGGAATTACCCATACCCTACCCTCCCTTACCTCTTCTGGAAATCCCTGCAAAATAAAACCCAGGGAGAATTCCCCTTCTAATACCAGATAACAACTGAGATTCAAAGAGAAGCCCTTTTTAAAATGGAAATATAAAACATCCTGGTTATTCCTGTATCCCTGAGGAGTCGGTGCCTTTATATGGCTGTTTACCTGTTCCTATGATAATCACAACTACTCCATGCTGTTATGAAAGGAAATATTGTGGAATTGTTTCTCCTGGAAAACAACACTATGTTGCCTCAGCCAGCAGGTGTCAATTGATTTGATCTTTCCTTCTTTAAATTCCGATGCCCCAATTTCCATTAAAATTGTGTAATCTGTTTCTCATTAGAGCAGGTCAAATCTGAAGCTGAAATTTAGCTTTTGCCTTCTGTTGTTAAAAGTTAAGCATTATTTAGAGAGGAAAACACTGTGCTATCATGATGAATTCCAGGGATTTTCTCAAGAACTTTTAGGGTTAGACTAAACAAATTGAAGAATTCTTTCAGAACTATTGAAGTTCCTAAAATGGGGGTGAGAGAATGTGGCACAAAAACCATAACTTCTTGTTTCATAGATTCACGAAGACCATTTAATTTGAAAAAGCTCAGGAGAAATGTAGTGGGTGCATGGAGCTGGAAATCTATGTGCAGTGTTCATGTCTAGGATCAGAGCATGGAGGAGTTTAAGTAGTGCAGGGAACGGGGTACCCAGAGCAGAATCACAGCTCTGACCCCCTGCCAGCCACGAAAAACGAGCAGAGTAAGCACTTTGATTTTCTCAATCACTTAACTACTCCTATCTCAAGAGCCACTTAAAAGCAAAGGTGACATTGAAGGCAGAGCCACCAACACTTCTGAAGTCTCTACATAAAAGCTTTAACCTGCAGAGCCTTGGCCAGGGCTCTTGAGGAACAGAGCAGGATCTGTGCTCACAACCAGACCTTCCCGAGGAGGGAAAGCCCTTCATCGATAACACAGCCTTGGAGGCTTCTTTCAGTTCTTTCTTCCAAAATGTAGCCAATGCTTTGGATAAATATAACTGGGTTGAAAGCATACTGCAAAAAGAGTTCAAGTTAAAGTCAACATCTGACTGCCCAGGCTTAAAAAACCAGTTCTGCCTAGGTTGCAGGAAAAAAAATTGTTGCTTGTAATCTCTTACATTTCCTATTCACAATATTTTCTCTAAAAGGTTTGTCATCTCTGTTATTAAAATGCATTTCTAGAATCATAACAGAACTTGGGCTTGGTTTATTTATGCTCCAGCAAGAGCAGGCCCTTCACAGAGGAATGAATAAGCTGCTGAAATGGTCCTGAGGAAGCTTTTAAATTGCACCTGCTTGTATTTGGACCGGAGATATTTGGGAATAGATGACTCTTACCTCTGTGCACCATACAGAAACACTGTCAGTAATGCTTGTTTTTTTAATCAAAGTAACATCATTTCAGACATGACAAAATGTTTTTTCAAGCAAAGCAGTCCAGCTAGAATCTGCTAGTCTCCAGAGTAAATTTTTGAGACTAATGTTCCTTAGAAGGAAACTCTGGAGGGTTTTCATGTGAGGAACAAATCCAAAAGAGTGAGTCCCTGCATAACCAGCACGTGTCCCAGGCATCAGTGGACACAGTGTCCTGCCTTGGACAGTAGTGGTCATTGCCAAAGACATTACATGATGTGGGAGAGCCAGACAAACACATGGGAGCAGGCAGAACATCACAAAATGTATGAAGCTCCTCCACGTAACTGTATGGAAAAGAAAAGGATCTTTCAACTGCTCCCACAGAAGAAGGCACAGATTTTGATTCACAAAGCCTTATTCCACAGCCCTCTGCCCACTGCCTGCTTGTGGTGAGCTGGATGGGAGTTCCCCACAGCCCTCACTGATATTCAAGACGGATATTTTACATGGAGGGAGAGGCTAGGGACAGGAGCAGCTCATCTCTGTCTCAGCACTGAGACACAATCTACAGTCTGTGATGTCTTCTGGAGGGGTTCTGCAGGGCACACCTGGGGGACCTCATTCCTGCTCAGAGTGACTTTCAGTTCAGCAGCTCATAGAGAGAACAAACTCACCAAGACATTTTCAGCTGTTTAAACAAATAATCCCAGACTGCCCACTCCTATGTCTTACCAGGCATGAATGGGTGATCCATTCTAGAAACAACACTTGAGAAGTAAAACTCTTTGTGTAAAATAACCAACAGGAACCACTTGTGTGCTGCTGTGTCCCTCTGACACGTGAGCAGGTGTGAAGCTGTTCACAAACCCACACTGAGCTGTTCCCTTCTCCAGCCAGTGCAGTGCGAGCCAAGTGCCTCGGCACGAACAGGAGCCCTCCACTGGTGCAGCCCCACCATTTCACCAGGGTTTGAGTTTGGTTTGCAGGGAAACAGTGTCACAGAGGGAAATTCCTCCAGAGACTGCGGTGTGCACCATCCCTGGCTGAGGAGGTGATGTGACACAGAGAGTGACAAACAGATCGGCCCTTCCCTCGGGAGATCAGACACTGCTGTGACACTGCTGTGGACCAAGACTGAGTGAAATGGGATCTGTATCCAAACCTGCATCCTCTTTCAGTCACGGCTCTTGAAAAACAGTGGTTTCTTGCCTGACCAGAAAAGCAGAACACTACCTTATGCTTACGTTTCCTCCTATCTTCATTATACCTCAGCTGTTGAGCAAAGTGGTTGGACAGAGGATTCTTCAAAGGCCCAGTGGACGCTCATTCCAGCAACAAATCAAAGCATCTGGACAGGTCCATTTTTTGCCTATCAGCCAAAGCCAGTACCTCCTAATTTTAGCAGACATTTTGCACATGAAAACACAGTTTCTGTTTCTAGCAATATGTGTTAACAGCTCAGGAAGCAGCAACAGGCAAGTGCCATCTCAGAGCAAAGGCCGTCCTGAGTTTATCTGTGGCTGCAGTCAGATCTGGAACTCCCCTGAGAACAGGTTTGCTTGAGTGTTTTCAAGAACTCCTTGCTTTTGAGCTGAATAGGTGCCAGAGAAATAAAGACATCTGATTGTCAGAGCTTGGGTGCTGAGTTATTACCAGTGGTGTGGCACTGCCATCAGTGTGAGCAATGGGAGGCAAAGGAACACGGAGGGTTTTATCATCAAAGAGAAATGTATGGCGACTCACATATATAAGAAGAACTAGAATGTATAAACTTCAGAAATTTTGGCAATTTATTGGTGAAAGTGAGTTATAGAATAGTAAAACCTGAAAGGTAATTAGATTTTTGATAGAATGATGATCAAAAAGATTTAACAAATACTGGCTTGAATGCTCCAGAGTTTGGTCATGTCCTTGCTTCATTACTTGTAAAGCCGTAATTTTGTCCAGATGAATCATTGGGGACCAAAACATCTTACCTACAGTTTTACTCTTTGTTATGAGCAACTAATACCACAGTGACCTTGTCCAGTTTGCACCCCCCCATAAGCTGAAGCTATTTTCAAAGGTATTTGTCAAGCGTTAACCAATCTGTTTCCAGGAATGTGACAATAACAGAGAAAGAAAAACTAATGGTGGTCAGTTTGAGCCAAATAAACTGTTCTGGATTATGGACTGATTTTATGATAGACTTGATCTTTTCCTGGCTCGAATTTATCATCAGCAAATAATTCCTTGAAATCTTTGAGACCCTCACAGAAAACACCTCTCTTCTATTTCTGTGGGTTTTTTATATGTGCTCATTTCTATGACAGACACTTAAGCTTTTAATTTGAATCACTAATGTTAGGCCAGTGGTAAACTTCTGAAAATGCAATTGTTGTTTGGGAGAAATAACAGCCAAAAGATTTTGATAAATAGCCTCAACAGTTTCCATCAATATATGTAGCATTTTCATCTGAAAAGCAGCACAGCTCATATCTGGACCTCAGAGAAACTGAGACTCATTTTGGCTTTTCACTTTGGCACTTTAAATGAGAAGAAGATGTCAAAGAGAGCAAGAATAAAGCAACCAATGAGGAGGGAAAAAATAAAGAAACTGCAGATCAGTATCTGTATGGCAAAGTGTAAAATTGCAGTAGCAACTTTCAAATCCATTTTCTGAATGTACCAGACATGCTGTCTAGTCAGGGAGCTACAGAGGAGCTCCCCTTGCAGCCCTTCCATGGACTGTGACAAGAGCCAAGGAACAGGTCAATATTCTGAGTGCTTTAAAAATAATTTCCTTTGCAGCAGCTCTAAAAAGTGGAAATACCTTGGAAAAATCACAGTGTTGCTTTAAGCATGTATCTCATTTTTACAATAGGCCTGGAATTGATGTCAAATCAATTTAAAGGCAACATAAAAGCAGATTCATATGCTATAGTAGGCTCAGGCTCCTTAATAGACTACAGTGTATCTCAGCAATGCCTGGGAGCTTGTTTTATTCTCTGCATGGTAATTGTTTACTGAAAGATGAGAATAAAGTTGACATATAAAACCAGCTTTTAAAATATTTTAGGAGTATATTAGAGCTCTGGAGATAAATATTTAACATAATAAATAGAAAATGTCCAGCTCTCTTGTCTATCACAGGAATTTATTTCCCCTCTTTCCAGCACCCACCTTTACTGACCTAAAATGCTCTGTCTAATAATATTGAGAAGAAAATATGAAATACTTCAGTCATGGGTGGATGGAAAATTCACTCCCCCTTCCTAAAATTTAGCTCTTTAAATATACAGATGGACACCAAGCAGGGGCACTATCAAGAGAGCCTAACCAGGTCAGAATGGGATGGGGATGCTGGCACAGTTTTCCCCTCCTCCAGGTCCCAGAAGGCATTTCTGCTTCCACACCCAACTGTGCCAGCTGCTGGGAACCAGGGCATGGCCAAACCCAAGGTGGGGCAGCACCTCCTGCCCCAGCCATGGATGTGCTGGAGGCCAGAGCACCGGGACAGACTGCAGGCACCGAGCAGCACTGCGCTCCCTGCTCGGGACCCCCAGCAGGCTCTGTGTGCTGGGATGATAAATATGATGATATGTGTGCTGTGGGTGCAGCGTGTCTCTCCTCAGAGCCTGGTTTGTGTACATAACTCGAGCTGACCTCCTCCTCCTCCACCGAGGCACTCCTCCGAGCCAGAGATCTGTCGGGCGTCACCAGGCTGCTTATTTGACGCACTATTTTTAAATAACTCACAAATATTTAAACAACATTTCTGTCAGCATTACATGTTTAGAAGACATCCAGGAATGTCAAGAGTACCCGAGCTGGCTGGCCCACTTTGAGCAGAGCCCTGCAGCAGTGCCGAGTTGTGGAGTGGCCTGCAGCTCACACCAGCTCATGCACAGCCCCTGGCAAGCGGCACGGAGCTTTCAGCACCCCTGTGAGAGGGCTCTCGTGAGACGGGCTGGGACTGCACAGTGTGACTGCCTGAGACACCCAGCCTTGGTTCTGGTTTACTTGTGATTTCATTTTGGGGGATAACAAAGAGCTGAAAGGCACTGCTGAAGACCAATTTTTGGTCCTTTCACCTCTGTGATGTCTCTCAGCCTCTCGGAGATCCTCTCCTGGAGGAGCTGGAGCACCCATTCTGGCTAACACAGCTTTGCTGGTTCTGAGAAAGTCTCCAGACTAACTGAGGATCACAGCCTAACTTCACTTCAGATTTCAGCAGCACTCAGTCCTTGCCTAAGACCAGAGCAAAGCTTGGTGCCAGTCTACCTGCGATGGGCGGCTGCATCCATTCTCACGTGTGTCCAGGCACTACACAACCCTTTATTGAGCCAAACAACTTTCCTTGGATGTCTTGGCTGTGTAGGTTGCTAGGGGACATGGAGGTGACAGATGACCACAGCATTGTCTTGAGAGAGGGCTGGAAGGAGTATGAAGCACATTGCAAATCTTCACCTTCTCCAAGCAGTGGTGGCTAAAGGTGGCTAAGTCAGACTGGCAGCAAACAGACATGCATTTCCTTTGCTTGCCAAGCATCACTTGGGAGGAATGTCATAGGCTGGAGCAGAGTTAGGTTTGGAAGGAATAAGGTATATATTAGCTACGTGGGCAAGGTAACAAGTCAAGTATGCATTCCCTGTGTAAAAGGCTTCAGAAGGACCAAGAAACAAGCACATTTTTCTGTCAATATTGGGATGCCAGCACACGTAAACACCCGTGAGTTTTGCCTTGCAGAAAAGCAATTTCTCACTTTCTGTAAAACATCTTGACCTAGTATTTTGCATACTACAAGCCCATCTCAGTAAGATCTAAGATCTCTTTTGCAGAGAAGACACCATCCCTATGTCTGTCACTGGCAGAGAAGTGAAAGGACTCCGAACACCCTTCCCAACACATTGCCAATACATACAAAGTAGGAGCCCAGATCTCAGCCAGGCCAGAGGCTGGATGTGCCCTTTTCTGTAGGTGTAAACCCTCCAAAAATGAATGGGTGGGTGTGTGCTGCAGTGTTGCTAAGTTTAGGGACATTTACCTTTGCCCACAAAGCACTGCCACATATTTCTGTGACAGGAGGCTTTGCCTTGTCTCCCCACATTTAAGAATAACTATTGTTGTCAGGTTCCAGCTGGACACAGGAATGCTGTGCAGTTTCTGCTGTGGCATTCAGATAGTCCTTACCTCTGATAATAGAGAGTGAGGGAGTGCCTGGGCTGACAGGACCTGATGGGTTGGTTTACATCAATATCACTCACTCAACTGCACTATAACTTTTTGCAGTTCTTCTAAAGGAGGCAGTATAGAAAAAAATATTCATACACAGCATCTTTGCTCCTCTCCACAGATGTCCCACTTCATCTTTAAGAAATAAAAACAGCAAAAGGGAAAGAAAACAAAAAGGAAAGGACACTGCTCTCTTGCAACATCAAGCCAGCGTAAGCAATGACAGCACCCACATGAAATATTTTACCATTAATGGCTCCAATAGAAATCCTTCTGGATGATCTATGGAAGCTCTGCAATCAGAAATAGTCTAAGCTTTGCTCAGCCCCATTTCAAAACCACGGTTCTCTGATGAGAAGGGAGTTGCCCTCACATGTACCATCAAATTTAGAAATCCATTTAAGTCCTTTTGATGTTATTTGAATGATCACTTCTGAAAGGTTATAAAACAAAGTGCAGCTAAGCCATATTTGTTTTTTCTGCAAGGTTTGGAAAGTGTAAATACTTAAATCATCAACAAAGTGCATATCATTCATATTCACCATACCTTTTAAAAGCATACTTAGCATACCGCTGAGAAAGATTACTCTGCTGACAAAAATCAAGTGTCTGGATTAATTTAGAGGAGTGCATTTCACAATCCATCATTCCAGAATAAGAGAACAAGGAACTGCTCAGTTAAATTAAATTGTGAGTTACTCTGGAACAAATTAAAGGAAATTAATCTCTGCACTGTGCCTAGTCCAGACATGTAATTCGGGGCTGATGCTATTAAAAACCAAACGGTCTAGCTGGGCTTCATAAAGACTGAATAATTTTACAACTAATATTTGTTTGCACTCTTGCACAACATGAGAAGCATCAGGATTTGTGGTTTGTAAGATGAGCTGGCAGTTTCAGGCCAGTGCTCCTCAAGGACTTTTTGAAGAATAGGTGTGAGAAAGCAGCCTGGGAATGGTGGGGCAGAAGCAAAGAGGTCAGCAGAGAGAGAGGATGCTCCTTGCTCCCACCATGGCATGTTTGAACAGCAGGGACACTTTGGTGGCCAGCAGGGCTGGATTTGGTCCATGTGGGTCAGCTCAAGGGCTCTGTGTCACACCCTGCCCAGCCCCAGCTGCTTCAGTGGGGCCCATCTGGGCTGCAAGGGGTTTGATCTCTGAGAAAAGGATTTTATTTGATAACCCCAGAGCCCACATGTGGACACAGTCCAGCTCAGCAGAACAGATGATCTCCTGAGGAGACTAAAAACAGCAGAGTGAATGAAGAAACTTAATAGAAGAGTGTAATAAGAGGTAACAATCAGTTTTAGCTTTGCATGTGTTACCCAAAGCCCACTTCTCTAAGTGTACTTTTACTCTTTTCCTTTTCCCGTTTTTTCTTCCACCCCCGATCTTTAAATAACAATTTACTATCAACTGCCTCCTTCATTTTCACTTAAAATTTTCAGTTTCAGTTTCTTTTTTTTTCTCTTTCCCCCAGCCCCCATCTTTAAATAACCATTTACTATTAACTGCCTCCTTAATTTTCACTTTAAATTTTCAGTTTCTTTTCTCCCTGGCTTTGTATAGATCTATTTAATCTGAACTTTTCATAGCAGAAGAAAGAGTAGTTTGAAAAACAATTTTCCAGTGGGATGAAAACCCCTTTATAACCAGTTGCCCTTAAAAAGTAAATCAGAATATTATCCTCATATACCTGACAGCATTCCAGGGAAAACATGAGCATATTTAATTTACATTAATTGCCCTAACTAGGTCGTTTAGGCAGTGGTGGCTGTGGCCAGTGGAGGATCCAGCTGAGCACTGAGAACCTGAGCTGTTTAGTGACCTGGAAGGTTTAATGGCAGAGCAGGACTTCACTCAGTGTGAAGCATTTCAGAAATCTCAGGGCACAGAGCTCCATTTTTCCAGGTGGGGCAGACACTGGAGGGAGCGTGAAGCTGTGTCTTTGGGCTGGAGCTGCAAGGAAACCTGCAGGAGAGGCAGCAGTGCTGCTCAGGCTTCTCAGCTGCAGCCTGAGGTTGTGTAACTCCTGAGAAATGCACGCCTGCAGGCTGCTGTGCTAGGCCAGGCTCTGAGCTGAGCTGAGCTGAGCTGAGCTGAGCTGAGCTGAGCTGAGCTGAGCTGAGCTGAGCTGAGCTGAGGAGCCAGCTGTGAGTCAGCTCTCAGCCTCACAGCCATGCAGGGGCAGCCACAAGCTGTGACCTGGAGCTGGTTCTGGTGCTGCCACCAGCAAGCAGACTAAGTGGATTTCATCCCTGGCAGCAGCAGCTCATTCCTCTCTTGTGTCCAGCCTGATGTGGTTATCCCTAGTTTGTAAATCCACACACTGATCAGCTTGGGAGAAATCAAATTCTGATTTCCAATGTGCTGTCCTTCTCCATAGCAAAAGAGGCATTTTGGTGCCCCACGTTCTACCTGCACACTCCAGAAAGACCACAGTACAAGGGAAGGTGTTCCTCTGAAGAGCTCTGCTGTCCCCAGCATTACTGGGAAGGAATCTTCACCTTCTTCTCAAAACAGTGAGTAGCACATTGCAAATCTTCACCTTCTCCAAGCAGTAGTGGCTAAAGGTGGCTAAGTCAGACTGGCAGCAAACAGACATGCATTTCCTTTGCTTGCCAAGCATCACTTGGGAGGAATGTCATAGGCTGGAGCAGAGTTAGGTTTGGAAGGAATAAGGTATATATTAGCTACGTGGGCAAGGTAACAAGTCAAGTATGCATTCCCTGTGTAAAAGGCTTCAGAAGGACCAAGAAACAAGCACATTTTTCTGTCAATATTGGGATGCCAGCACACGTAAACACCCGTGAGTTTTGCCTTGCAGAAAAGCAATTTCTCACTTTCTGTAAAACATCTTGACCTAGTATTTTGCATACTACAAGCCCATCTCAGTAAGATCTAAGATCTCTTTTGCAGAGAAGACACCATCCCTATGTCTGTCACTGGCAGAGAAGTGAAAGGACTCCAAACACCCTTCCCAACACATTGCCAATACATACAAAGTGGGAGCCCAGATCTCAGCCAGGCCAGAGGCTGGATGTGCCCTTTTCTGTGGGTCTAAACCTACAGAAGGGAAAGTGAGAGAGGAGATATGCACAAGGTCATACAGCAGGGGAATGAATGGGCAAATTCAAATAAAAAAGCCTTTCAGGACCTCACCCTTCAGGCTAGCCACACACTGTCTCTTCTGAAATCAGGAAAAATGAGCATGGGAGAGAATTTCCATCATCTTAGTGTGATTAATTCCACTCTGCTGTAACCACTGAAATACCAACCATTTGTTTTTATACATTTGGCAAAACACCTTTCCCTTTTATTGCCTTGGCCAAATCAGCCCAATTTTTCAGGCTGATTGGGCATTTGGCAGTAATGCACCTAAATGGCTCTGCTGCTGCAGGATGGCCCAGCCTTGGCATGGGGAGATTGATAGCACTGAGCCCCAGGTAAGGCTGCTCCATTTTCCTGCAGACTGATTAGTACTGTCTATTCCAGCCATTTAAGTGTTTTTTCAAAGAACACATTTGAAGAGCTGAAATGGATACACACTGTCAGCTCCTGGCAGTTTAAGTGCAAACAGCTGCCCTGAAAGCTCTGTGCAGCACCACAAAGAGATGAGCCTCTATGAAAGCTAGTCAATCAAAGAAGATAAATCTTTGTGTCAGTTCCAATTATTGAGATACTCCAGTTAACTCAGGGAATCACAGACATTAGACTGGCTTTAAATGCCCACGTGGTTGAGACTATACCATTGCTCCTGGGAGGCAATTTCACTGTCTGACAGATCAAGAGGCTTTTCTCAGCTAGTTAATTCCAATTAAGTTTTTCCTCTCAATTTCATCCTACTATCCATTATCCTCAGTCAGCTACCCTTCACAATTCCTCTCCTGCCGTGCTGCTCGTGCCAAGACTTCTGGAAATAGTGACATTATTGCAAGTACCTGGTGATGACACCCATGAGACCTCCCAGTGCCTCCCAGGCCTCGGAGAAAAGATGGTTTCTGTCTTAAAGAGCTTTTTTTCAGCTTCTATAGCCTTTAAATAAAGATCTACACTCTAATTTAGGTATGTCAGTAACCTCCCTCCTTGTGCTTTGCCTCTTGCCCTCTGATAAACTTTGTTTCTCCGGGCTCCCCTGACTTCAGGTAGCAATCAAAGTGTAAAGGAGATGTGTTTAGATGGTGTAACACTAGGAAAGAGCTGCTGCTACAGAATTACCTGCTGATACTTTTCTAGAAGTCCACAAGCACTGGTGTCCTGGAAGGTGTCATGAGAATAAATAACAAAACACAGAAGATTACACTGCTGCCTCATGAACTTTATATAAAGCAAAATTCCAGGGGATTCCAGTAAATAATTCCTTTCCTTCCTCCTCCAAAAAGTAATGGGATTGGCTGTGCCCTTCAAAGTGGATGGGATTCATCAGTGGCTTGTCTCTGATATCAAAGGAGGCTGGTGACACAGCACAGCTCCCCTTCCCTCAGCCACACTGCTGTCTCTCTCACACACTCAGGAAGACAAATGGAATTAAACAATCTGTAAACATATTCTTCCAGCTCAGGAAGGTCAAGGGGTTTGCAAGTTTATTTCAAGAAACAAGAGGAATTTAGCCCTTTATTGAACACAGCAGCCAGCACCAAAGGATGGGAGCTCCTCTGAGAAGCAGCTCCCTACCCCAGGGCAGGGCTGCCAGGGTAAAGTGTGTGCATGGCCAGGTCAGGGCTGGAGCTCCAGCCCAGATTTACACCAGTGTAAAGGAAAGCACTCCCCAGCCCAGTATTTACATTATTCAGGCCAAGGAAAAAATGTAGTGGCAGCTGTGAACAGCCCTGATAGGAGGACCTTCATGCAGGGGTTTAGTTTGTTGTTGCAGCTGACTCTCTGTATTTCCTTTATCTTTTTCTTTCTCCCCCCCCTCCTTTCAGAGATGATTGACCTTAAATGCAAAAGGATAACGTGGGTCAGGAGGAGTGTTTATTATGTATGAGTTATTTTCTTTCATGTTAGCAAAATCCTTTTGTAGAAGTTGGCAGAAGTCCCTGTTACAGCTAAATTTTGGACCCATGGGTGATCTGGAATTTAAGATTATTTATGTCTCAGTATAAAAAAAGCAGTGGAAAGGAAGCAAATTCAAAGAAAATAATCAGAGCACAGCTGAGGTCTGTAGCTTTACTTGTTTAAAGCATTCAAGTCTGTCACTGCCCTCATCTTCACTGAGGCTGGGTGACTGTTTCAGTGGTTTCAGGCTTGTGTGTAGAAGCTGGAGCATGTGCAGAAATTACACACCACTATGCAGTGTTGTTACATAAAGCAAGGAGCATGAAGCACTTTACAGATTCCAAGAACTGACTGGCACAGCAGAGCTGGGTACAGATGTGCTGACATTACTGCAACTCCTGGTGCACTTTAACCTCTCTGCACTGCAGGTAGGGAGGAAGAGCAGGTGGGGAGCAGATGCTGCTGCTGCTGCCCCCCAGTCCCTGTCCCCAGGCCATGGCTCCCACTGGGCTGGGGTGACAGGCAGCCACACTCTGCAGCCCTCACCCACTCTGCTCCGTGGGTCCTCAACAAATCTCCCCTGGCTCCAGGGAGCTGTTTGCACTGTGAAAACTGCTGAGTGTGACCCAGAGCTGAAGTTCAGCCTGGTCTGCCAGTGTGTCCAGGCTGGGGTCATTGCAGGGAAGATCATTCCTGAAGGGTGGGGCTGTAAAGAACATTTTTAGGAAAGGGTTATTTTTGTGTGTTCATTCCCAGAATGGTCCCAGGGTAAATCCATACTGGCTGTTTTTCTAAGTCTCATTTACTCTTAATCAACATTCACAGAAAACTGAGGCAAAAGTTCTTAAAATATTCAGAAAGCAGCTTTGCTCCCTGGCCATGCTATTTCACAGCAATCTTCCAGCAAAGGTAAAGAGAAAACCACAGTTGCTCCTTAAGAGCAAAACTCCCAAACCTTGTACCATCAGAGTCAGGGGCCAGCCCCAGTGACAGGATAAGCTCTGCCCACACTTGTCCTCTGCTCATTTTTGCAGCAGAGCTCTCTGCAAACAGACACCATTCCTCCATCCCACAGCCCACCCCTCCTGTGCACAGAGCAAGGAGGAAAGCAGCACCCCACAGCCCCCCCAAACTGTGCCCCAGCAGCCAGGGGTGAGCAGAATTGTCTCAGCTTTGGAGAACATTTGAATGCACAGCAGATTTCACTCTGAGGTGTCCTCCCCCTCCAGCACAGCAGACATTCAATATGTGCATATTTAATGCTCTGCCAGCTCTGCAGCCATGGGCTGGATCAGCAAGGGGAACTCGCCTGGGTAATTCAGGTGTCTGTGGGATGTCAGAGCCTGCAGGTACAGCTAGGGTGACATTTTCAGAAGTATCCACCTTTCTTAGGCTCTTCAAGCTCCATTGAAACTTGCTTGAGGTGAATTTAAATGGAACATAGGCCCCCAGATCTCTTTTGTATTTTAGGTTAGCTTCTATCCTTAAATTTTGCAATAAATAACAAACAGACACTGCTTGAAAAGTTGGGAGCAGAGTAGGAGTTTGGATAGCAAGATCATGGGCATAAATGAGCAAAATTCCTTTGAATATTGAAAGTATATTTAATGTGGTGCTCAAGGTGACACAGCAAATCAATGGGCAAAACTGAAGCAAAGCCCTGAGGGCATATTACTTACAATCAGATGCAGGAGTAATCGAGTAATTGCACAGACTCAGAAGCAGCATTACATCAACCTAACATATGGCTAGAAAGGAGCTTGGGGAGCTTCAGTGATTTGCTGAAGGGGAGAGAGAGTCAAGAGCAGGGCTGGCATTAGATTTGAGCAGCTAATATCACACAGGTAACCTGGCACAGCGTAGTTTGCTGCTATTTATACTCCATAATAATTCTGATTTTAGTGCCACAGTTTTCAGTATATCCACTGCTGGAAACACGAGGAGTCCTCCACTTGAAGGACACGTCTTGCTGATGGGTGGCACTGTGTTGGGAGACCCTGAGGTGAAAGACACCCAGTGACTTGGCTCTGGCACCTGGCATGACACTGCTGGGTAGGTGTGTCCCAGAGAGAACCTGGCCCTGGGCTGCTGAGCTTCCCCACGGGCTGCTGGCCCAGCAGCATCTTTACCAGCCCAACCTGGCAACCACTTGCCTCTCGTTTCAGCTGTCAAAATTCTATTTATGCTAGTGCAGTATTTCCTGTTTCCTAATTTGGATGGTTCCCTCAGTAATTTTTCCACTAAAATGCTTAAGCATTTTTTGAAAACATCTAAACAGGAAGAGACCTGACCTCTCCTCCCTGAACATCGTGTGCTCCTGGCAGCAGCAGATCACTCCTGTGCCAGCTGCTGTGGTGACTCCAGGACAGGCTGAGGCTGGATCCCACACCTTGGGATGCAGTGGGCTGTGCTTGTGTGCACTCAGGGCTGGCCTTGAAAGGCTCAGCAGTCCTGGGATCCCAGGCAAAGCCCTTCCATTCACACCCTGCTGGTCTCCCCAGTCCACAGTCCACTTGGCTGCCTGTGCAGCGGGTCCCAGGTTCTGGTCAGCCGGTCATCCCCCAAAAAGAACAATGCCCATTGACTAAAGGGTTTAATGTTGAGCCAGACACTTCAGGCAGACACTGGGCAGCTCCTCCCCTGTGCACCTTCAGTGGGTCAGGATGGCTTGAGGGGCTTTCCCACTTGGGGCATCCATCATCACTGCCCCTCACTTGGGAAAATGCAGCCCCTGGGGCAGAGCCATCCCAACCCCCACCTTCAACTGCTTCTAGTAAAGGCCCCAGGGAGGAATTTCTCTTTCCCTGAGCTGGACAAGCTCTACACCCCAGGATTTGGGTCTGTGCTTGCACTCCCTTCCATTGGGGTGCTGGAGGAAGCAGGTGCATCCAGCCCAGCCCAGCCCCAGCAGGACCCAGGGACACTTTTGGGGTGCTGGGATGGGGGCCCGAGGGCACTGCCCACTGCCAGGCTCCAGCTCCTCTCCCTGGGAGGGCAGCAGACATCACACCCCAGGGGTTTGGGCAGACAGACTCCCTGCAGATGACTGATGTTGAGTGGGGCAGCTCTGCAGCAGAGAGCAGAAGCAATGGGGAGGCACTTTCCTTGCTGCTGGCAGTGCACAGTTCCCTGGCACTGGCACATCCCAGCTCTGGGGCACTGCACTCAGCCATGGGGAACAGGAGTCTGTGCTGCATTCCTAACCAACATGGGACTGGGATAAATGGGAAAAAGTCGGTTCTGCCTTCAAGAGGTGGAGAAGATAATGCACTTCCTTTCCAGGAGTATCCACATAGCCCCAGGGAAGGAGAGAAGCAGTGCCAAAGCCTCTGTCAAGGCCTCAGACTGTGGGACAGTGAGGGAGCCACCCTGCAGCCCCTCGGCTCCAGAGCCCCACTTCCCCAGGGCTGGGCTAGCAGCCACGCTGCCCTGGGCTCTGCTTGCAGAGCTTCAATGGCCAGGCTCCAGATCCAGCCCCTTGCTGGCACAAATCAAAAGCTGACACACCTGAGGCTGAGAGGACAGAAAAAGAGTGAAAAACCCCAACAAGTGAAAGGAAACTTGGGGCCCTGCATGTGTCCGTGCCCACAGATTGCTCCTGCAGAGCTCTTGGGCAGCTGCCTGCCTGCATGCCCTTATCTGCACCCTCCTCCAGAAGCCCTCAGTGTCTGGAAATCACATTCAGTACATGCAGTGGGACATATTTAACATACTGGTGTGGGGCCTTGCAGCAGTTTGGTCATGCTGCAGAATTAATCTGAGATTGGTGATAACTGCAGAAAATTAGATTTATGTTAATTTTTTTACTGTTGGAGGATTTTCTCAAAAAGTTGCTGTTCCAAGTCCCAGCTCTATCCTCCAGCAGTGAATCTGTAATGACACCCTCCTGTGCCACAGGACGGAGCACTCTGGGTGTCTCTGGGGCTTGGGCAGGTGGCCCCACCTGGCACTGCCTGCTTGGAGCAGGAGCCAGGCTGTGGCTGTGTTTTTATGGAATGCTGTGAGGCTACACCACTTCCCCAGAGCTGGAACTGGGCTCCAGCCCCCCAGCACAGCAAACCCTTCTTCTGCCAGCTCTGCTCAAGCACCTTCTGCTGAGGCATGGGAATGACTGTGCTCAGCTCTCGTTCTCTGTGGAAAGAGCAGCACATGGAGCATTTCAGGAGACTCCTGATGCTGAGGCACAGCCACTAACTGTGGCTAAGAAAGATTTGTAGATAGTCTGGACTGGTGCCAAGGAAGGGGGCAAAGGCAATCCCAGACAAAGGAAAGCAATCCTGTGTTATTGGTCAGGAAGATTCATGTGGAGAACATTAATAGCAGCCAGAGGCTCGCAGCACTAGCCCATCCATCTTGTCTGTGGCAGGGACCACACTCTGCTGGGTGCCTGGGCAGCACAGGGGCTGACAGCCAGGGCACCAGCTGCTATTTACATTTCTCCAGGTTCAGGGGTACAGGCAGTGGCTCCTCTCTGCACACAGGGGCACAGCCCTGCTCCTCTCACTCACTGCCCAGCTGTGTCCACCCAGCCTCCCTGTGCACAAGGAACAGCAGGGGCAGCTGCTCTCCAGGCTGGACCAGCACAATATCCCTGCTCAGGCTGGGCAGAGCCTAATCTCAGGATCAGAGAGCACAAGGAAAGCATCCAGCTGTACATCCCTGGCTGTGTTGTTTGTTTAGTCTTAGATTGGGAAAGCTGTGCTTGATTTTGGTGGCAAATGAAAGCCACAGAGTGATGTCATCATTAATTCAACAGCTACACTTCACCCAAGAGCTGCTTGGGTGCAGTGGGTGGAGTGGCCTCACCAGTCTGGGTCTGTTCATAAACCACTTCAAACAGGAGGCTTTAATTGCTGTCATTGCTTTAGTTACTCAGCAAATGCTTCTCACTCTTTTATACTCCTAGTCTTTTAATAATATACCAAGGTTTTTTACAGAGCTGTACCAAGTTCAGAAGATGACTTGCCTGTCCCATCACCAGCCTGCCCAAAGCTGACCACATATGTATTCTACCTGTGCTCAGCACAATGCTCAGTGGAAAAACACCCACAATTAATGCTCCCTGTGCTACCGAGCCAATTAAAGATCCAGCTTGGATGGGAGAGGAAGTGCAGGGTCCAGCATGGTTTCCTGTGTGCTATAAATAGCCACTGGGATGCTTTAGGCAGAGGTCAGCCCCAGGCAGCTGCACAGTGCTGGCCTCCTTTGCCCTGTGGTGGAGTGGCAAAACTTGTCCCCCCTTAGAGCAAGAGCTTTGGGCACAGAGTGAGCTCCTGCTGCATCACCTGATGTCAATCAGAGTTTGACATTTGCTGCAGTGGGAGCAGGACCACTGATACCTGCCAGGGCAGGGGTCCCACCAGGGTCACCCCCAGGGGCTGGCACCATGTGAACCTCTCCAGTCATCTGTTGGTCTCTCAGACTTTGCTGAGTGGCACATGAAAGCTAGAAATGATTCAAAAAATGCTCTAGAAGACAAGAACAGACAAAAAGATGCTATTTGTGTGCTTTGGTCCAGCAAAGGGACTTTAGGGAGCAGTTCTGCCCTGCCCAGGGTGAGTTGGTTGGGGGTCCCCAGCACAAGTGGCACTCCTGGTCCCTGCAAACCCAAGCACACTGTGACATCTAGTGGCAAGTTACCCCAGAGCCCAGGGAAAGCTGTGTCTGACAGGCCTTTCCCAGAGCTCCCTGACAGCCAGCTTTGCTTTGTCACACACTCTTGAGGTGCCTCTGTACACCTAAACCTGTATTTCTGTGTGACAGGGAGTGCTGCATGTGTGTGAGTAGGTGTGAGAGTGTGACAGCTCCTTGCTCAGGCTGAGGTGTGCAGGTGACAGGGACCATGTCTGGTGTGCAGCTTGGGCCATTTGTGACATGGCTTTCAGCCTGTGTCCCCCAGCAGTGACCAGTGCTGGTGTATGACCAGCTCAGGGGCCTTGCCAACACTTCCCAGAAGCCAGGGGCACACAGACCAGAGATGTGGAGCAGCAGATAGGGCACCCTGTGCCCTTCCTGCACATTCACCTCCACCTCCTGCCTGTCCTTTGGCAAGGTTTATTTAATATTTCACCCTTTTTTGCAGACTCCGTTCGATTTCATGCACCACCATCAGTGATGTATTCCATATTAGCTGAATAATGGTAGAGAAATTAAATCCATAGGCTTTTCCTAACTTGTAGAAAGGCCCCATCGTGCACGTCTGGGCAGCATGAGTCAGGGATGTCATCTGATTACTGGGCTGCTTTGTGAAAGAAGGGACAAACAGATACCAAATATGGGGAGCACAACTGAGAAAAAAGGTCACATTTCAAGAAGATCCTCATTTCTGTGTGAGAGTTCAGAACTGGGCAGCAAAGTGGGAAGCTGCTATGCAGCACATGAGCACCAGCCTCTTTACACAAGCCTCCACCCCAGACCTGACCCCCTCAAACTCCCTGCTCCTGGAGGACCATGGAAACAGCAGCAAAGTCTGCAGCGTCAGAGCCCAGGGAAGCTGAAACCAGGGTGGGCAGCACCAGCCCTGCTTCAGGTGTCTGAGCAGGCTGAGACCTACAGTGGTGCCAGGCTCCAGTGCCAGAGGATGTCAGGCACCAGCAAAACCTCCTGAGCCACCAGCAGGGCCTCTCCTTTGTATCTGCCTTTCATAAAGCTTTTTTTAATGCACAAAATGGATTCTATATGATTTATTCACCAGAGAAGCCAAGTTCCCTTCCCACACAACATTCCTTCCAACAGCTCCAGCTCCTGCCTTTTCCCAGGAGCACTGAGGGAAGCAGGATGAGGTGGAGGAGGGATGGGAAAACAGCAGGCAGCATGTGTGCTCAGCCCCCTGCTGCACAAAGCTTGCTGGGCCAGTTTTTGGCAGGTGTCAGATTTTTTGGAGATCCAGATTTTTGGTAGGTGTCAGATAACGTTAACCCTGGAAGTGTGAACCCTGGAAATGGTAAACTTCAGAAGCTGAAACAGCAAATTTATACCAAAAAGAGCAGCAAGCCACACCAAAACACCCCCAGAAACACCTCCCCATTTCTTAACAGCTCTCTGATCACAGGGCTGGTCCTGGGGACAGGGGGGACTTTGCTGCCAGCCAGAAGTGCTGACTCCAGCAGCCCCCCAGCAGCTTTCTCAGCAGTGCAGACCCCCCCTGGGTACTGCTGGATCTGGCTGCTCCAGCCCTGCTGCCCACCTCAGGCTGGGCTCCATGCCTGGTGCTCCTGCTGCCTCTGCCAGCAGCTGTCCCCAGGGGATGAGCCCACAGAGAGCAGGTGGGTGGGTGGGTGGTGGCCTCTCCCTGCCCAGCGCCCCCGTGGCACAGCAGTCATGGCTAAAGGAGGGTTCTGGCTGTGGCACAGCCCTCCCTGACCTCCAGCCAGCACCCCTCTGTCACTTCCCACAGTGGTCATTGCAGCAGCACTCCAGGGCAGGATGCTCTTATGGTGAATACCTGGCACACAACCCCTGCCTGTCTCATGACCCTTAGCTTATGTCAACAATTTATTCAATTCCAAAACACAAGTAATTTTCTACCTTTAAAAGTACACCTCTACTACTGCCTGGGAGACCTGTGTGAACCAACAGATGGATGCTCAGCCCTGGCCTGAATTGCAGCAAACTAATTGTGTTTCTCCCCAGTTGTCGTGCTCGGCACATTGCCAGGGTGACGCAGAGCAATGAGAAATAAATTGACTCAAAACTTGGCCAGAGAGCATCAGCAAACACAGGGTTGAAAACTCAGCTTGATTTATTTTATAGAGAGGCAGAGGACAAGAAATGCAGTACTATTCCCAGTTGTGGTCCTGGCAAACAGTCCTGCAAGATCCATGTGAGAGCAGAGCTGCTGGTGAGGCTGGGCAGCCTCACCAGGGTCTGTCTGACAGGGGAGCGTCGCTGGGAAGGGACATGACACTAATTCCCTTTCTGAAAACATTTACTGCCACCCTTGCCTCTCCTGCCCAGAGAATACAAAGTGTTTTACATGAAGCAATAAAGCAAAGGCCACGTTCTGACACGCAGATGCCTAATACCCTCCTACAGAGCTGTCGGAGTTGCTGTAAGATTTTTTGGGCATTACAAAGCAAACCTTTGGCAAAGGCAGGAGCTGGGGCTGGCCCAGTTGATGGCCAGAGAAATTCCAGAACTGCCCCAGCGTGGGGCACCATTTCCTGCTGTCAGGGAGCTCCAGCCCTGGCAAAGCACCTGGGCACAGCAGGAATGAGGCCAGAGAGGATGCGAGGGTTGAGCCAGCTGAGACAGAAACCCCTGGGGACACGGGAAGGACGTGGGAGCACAGCTGAGCATGGAGGCTTGGAGCAGCAGCACTGTCCCTCTGCAGCCCCTGCTCATGCTGGGTGACAGCCACACACTGCTGCAGGCTCAGGCACCCGCCCCAAAGGTCCCCTCTCGCCTTCCTTCCTCCCAGAAAACAGATCCTCTTTGCTATTGCTTTTCAGGAAAAATGCATTATTGCTCAGGGTGACCTCCTCTGATGCTGGAGGCCTGACGTGCTGTCCCCACAGAGAGTGTCCCTGCTGCTGCTATTTTCCCAGCCCTGCCACCCCACTTGGTCCCTATGGGAAAGCCATTCCCTGCCCTGGCTGTGTTCACACCACAGGGATGAGACTCCTGTGGGAGCACTGAGGGTCCTGGTGCTCCCTGGGGTGGCAGCAGGATGGGTGGCTGTTCCCCTCCAGAGGACAAACCTTTGCCAGGCAGGGCCCTTCTGCCCCTGCCCCTCTCCAGGGACAGCTGTGCCCACTGCGGGACTTGTAGATGCTGAAGTGTTAGATCTCAAAATTCCTAGGAACTAAATATTTTCTTTTAAATTTTAAACAAAATATATAATGGAAAAACTGTCTGTTTTCTGTTAAGTGAGCCCAAATAGAAGCAGCACATCCCAGGAGGGAACAGCCAGACCCACACCTTTGCCGTTCCCTCCCGAGTTCGTGCCTTGTTTTCTGGCTAATTGCATTACAGTTTGATTGCTGGTTTAGAAACCTTAAAGAAATAGAATAACCAAGGAAAGAAAACAAACCTCCTCCTACCTTCCATGGGGAGAGGCAGCTGCAGCGGGTCACTGTCCTGTGCAGAAGTTACTCCTGTGTCCCTGCAAGCCAGCAAGTCCTGCCTGGGCAGCTGAACTCCAACCCCATCTGCTCGGCTTTAAGCAGGACAGCTGAGATCCCACCCAGGACGGGGTGGAGAATCCTCCCTGGGAAAGAGCAGCTCGGTCACAGCTCCTCCAGCCGCTCTGCGCATCCCGCCGGGGCTCTGACACGCCGCTTCCTTTCTCTGCCCCTCGGAATTGTGCACAGCCTCTCCCACTGCCATCTCTCATCAGCCTCTGCAGCTGAGCCTGCCACAGGCAGCGTGTTGGGCAGTGCCAAAGGTGTGGGTGGCGTGGGTCCCGCCAAGGAATACTGGCAGGATAAACACAGGATGCACACGGTTTGGATGGAGGGGAATGGAGCACAGAGGTACTCGAAGCACTACGGTTACATCAGTGAGGAATCCTCGAGGAACTGGAGCACGGCCCAGCAGAGTGAGCTCAGTGCAAAGCCCACTGCTGAGTGCTGCACTGCAGACACCACCCTGACACTGCTCCAGTTCTGCCAGAGGCGATGGGAAAAACATGTGAAATCCACTGCTTTTGCACCAGAAGTCTTTTAGACTGAATCTCTTTGGCACAGCAAAGGTTATTTTCTTTTAAACAAAGCCTCTAGGGAGTTCATTCTGTCTGGAGCAGAGGCAGCTGAGCACGGTTTGAATTTCCCTCGCAGTGAGCAGTCCCTGGGGTGCACGGCAGGCAGCACACACCTTCATGCCAGCTCAGCAAGTGCTGTGTGCCTTGGAGCTCCCTGGGGCTCTGGGCAGGTGCAGGGTGCTAGTGCTGTGGCTGGGCTTTAAGGTGTTGTTATTATTGCCCATCCCAGGCATTTCTTCAGCCCTGCATGAATTCCCCTTCTGTCTGTGACTGAACAGCCCAGCAGCAGGCAGCTCCCAGAGCCCAGCCCTGGCTCCCACTGCCACAGCTCACACAGGGCACACTTGCATTTACATTACAGTGCAGAGATGGAGAAAGGAGATAGTGTACAACAGCAGAGACACTGTCATTGCTGCTAGAGCAGTGCTGGGCCCTGGTCTGTGTTTTCAGCACTCACAGCACACAGAGGATGCCTGAGAGGTGCTCATTGCTGATTCACTCTGTGCCACACAGCCTCACACCAGCTAACAAGAATAACCACGAATGAAGCAAAATATAAGAATATTCCAGGTGTTAATGCCTATAATACATATTATTCAAACTGAAATTTGCTACCACTGATGAGGTTTCTGGTTGAACTGGATTCTGTGTCATTGGAGGGGGACATTCAGACTCAGGTCCTGGTCACCCTGACCAGGGTGTGGTTAGAATTGTCACATCCCTTAAGGAGGTACATGCATGTGGTGAGAACAGAAATTAGCTTTTGATGCCTTCTGAAATGGGATGTCTGAAGGAATAGGCTTTCCTGACTTCAAGGCTCACACAGGGCACCCTCAGCAAAGGGACCCAGCAGACTGGGGTGGCAGTGCCTGGAGAAGCCAGCACTCTGCAGGACACTGGTCCCTGCATCACAATACCTAGCACAGAAATTGAGTAGAAAAGACAAAAAATCCTCTTCAAAAGAGGAGTACAGAACCCTGGAGCATTGCAAGTCACATCTCACACAACTGCACAACACGAACACTAATCTGAGGAGACCTGGCACCACTGGCTCACCCGGGCAGGAACAGCAGGACAGCAGTGCTGTGGCTGATGTGCTGTCTGTCTTTGCAGCCAGCCCCTCTCGTGGCTCTGTGCCTCCATGTGACGCCGCTCCCCGGGGGCCGCCTGACCCCGGCTTCCTTCCCAGCCTCTCTGAACTCCAGGGCCCTCAGAGGAGCAGCACCACGGTATTTTTAGCCTGTTTACAATGCAGAACAGTACATTTGTGTGCAGCTTGCAGGGAGGGAGCACAAGCCATGCAGGCAGCGGGGCAGCTGGCAGCCATCTGGGCAGCAGCGTGGAGGGGGCTGGCCAGGGCAAAGGATGGCTTCAGAGACGGAAAGAGAACCAGAAGGAGCACCAGGAAAACATCACCATTTTGCCTTAATTAACATTTGACAAATTTCGTTTAATAAGAAATTAGTAAATTTTAAAGCCCTTCTTCTGGGGCTCCTTCAAGTGCTGAGAGTTTCAGCACCCACCCAAGTGGCAACCCAGAGCAGCACTACAGGCTCCTGCTGCTCCCCTCTGTCATTGTTGGTCACCACGTGGCCAGAAGGAATCACAGGGATCCACCAGCTGGATCTATTATGCAGTCTCCTATGAAAGCATTATCCACTGTACCAATTTCTCTCCTGAACTGTGGTGTTTGAGCTGAGGACAGCAATCCAGGAGCAATTGCATCAGTTGTCAAAAAAGCAGCCAACCTTTGCCAGCTCCTCCAGGAAGTCACCTGGAGATGGTGCACACAACTCACATCAGCATTTGGGTGTCCTTGTCCACACAGGATGTGTGGCAAGCCAAGAAGCAGCTGTATTACAGCAGCTGTGTTACACCTGGTGCAGGGTGGCAAATACCACCCTCAGCTCTGTCCCTTCTACTTATAAAAATATGTCCACGCTGCTTTCTCACAGCCCAGCTCAAAAGGCTCCCTGATGGTGCTGAGCCTTCTCCACATCATCTGGAGTGAAGAGCTGCAATCTGAGTTCTGGCTGTTGTTTTGCAGAAGAAAGAGACCATCCCCCTGGCAGAACCTGTGTGACTCAGCTGCTCAGTAATGGCCATGCCTGATGCTCCTCCTGACCAACAAACAAATCCCGTAGCAGCATGTGATGAAACCCCCACTGCTTCCAGTGGATTGCAGCGCTGCTGTGCTGGGATGGGCTCCACAGATGCCAGCAGTGACTGGGTTTGTGCTGCTCTTCAGCCCAGCACAAAAGCCCAGAGGCATCACCAGCACACTCAAATTAAATCTAGGATTTTCAAAGTGGTTTGAGGACCTTGGAGGCACAAAAATCATAGATCTTGTACACAAAAGCAATTCCCAACATCCTGTTTCCCCATGGAAAGTCCCCAGTTAATCTGACAGCCTCTTTGCTCCATCCTAGTTGTGAACTGAAAGACAACTTCAGCCCAAAGGGTAACTTGGCTCTTGCTTTGTCAGAGGAACAGGGATGTTTACAATAACAATCCAGCCCCTTGGCACCTCTGAAAGGTCTGCTTATAACAAGTGAAGAGCGTGTGGGCTCGGGGAAAAGAGAAATACCTTTACTCATTTTGAACTCTCTCTCAGGGATGCAGAGAGGGACACCCATCTGGCCAGAATCAAAATGCTACAACAAAACCTCCTGTCTCTGTGAGATGAACACAAGCCCCAGGAGAAAAGATCTATACACAGCCTGCCGAACTGCTTGAAAGAAAAAGAATCTAGAAAGCCATTTTCAGTGAGTGGAGCAGTTATTACTCCTGCCCTGGCGGAGATGCAGCCAGATCCCTGCTGGGCACCATGCAGCCCAGAGCAGGAAGAGCTCAGGCCATGTCCCCAGTGCTCACATGGGCTCATGTGCCACCCCAGCCACCTCCATCCCCAGGCAGCCCCAGGGTCTGCTCTGCCCACCTCTGCACAGGCTAATGCACAGCTGGAGAGCTCGGGTGCAAGGCTTGGGGAAAGGTGGCTGGACACAGAGAAGGATTATTTCTGACACCCTAGAAAGGCTTCCTGAAGAACCAGGCAGGTTCAAGTTCACAAGTTTCTGTAAGCACCAACAATGAAAGTTTAAAAGTGACTCGGGTCACTCTTGGGCACTGCAGTTGTTGGCCCTGTGCGGCTGACTGACACTGTTATGTTTTAAAGTGTCTACAAAACTCCAGCAAAACAAAAACTATAAAATGTAATTCTAAAGAAACCTGAGTATTTCCAGCTTTGAGTACAAATCATCAGCTCAAAATACCCACATGGTCCCACCAGTGAAAAGGCAGCCTGGGCAAAGGCAGCTCTGTGGTGTGACGGAAAATGCAGCAACGTTAAAGGAGCGCCAAAAATGTAAAGGTATTTTCCTTCCTTGATCAAGGTCATAGCCCCAGTGCCTGAATCACACCAGTGCGGGATTACAGCTGCCCTTGGACTGACCTGCAAGGCGTTTTTCCCTGGCTGTTCTCCAGAAGCCATCCCAGGCCCAGCTGGTGGAGCCCCCGGGGTGCTCGCTGAGGCATCTCCTGAGGTGGGGCCTCGCCCATGCTGCCATCCTCATCCTCATCCTCATCCTCATCCTCACCACACCCCAGCCCTGGCACTGCAGCCACAGGTCAGGACCAAGGCAGGTCCATTCCCTCAGCTCCTGCCTCTGAAGCTGGGCTGGAAGGCTGCCGGCCCCGCTGCCCACGGCCCATGGCTGTGCAGGGGCCCGCGGGGCAGCAGCCCCCAGCGGCTCTCAGCGCGGAGCACGGCCCGGCCGAGGCTCGGCTCCCACCTCCTGTAAACACAGCTGTTCCTCCCACAGGGAGGATAAATAAGGAGCTAAGGAGAGAGGCCACGCACATCCCGGGACTCTGCACCTCTGCATTCCCAACCCCTGCGTCAGCTGTCTGCACACACTCCAGTCACACGGGCTGTGCTTGGGCCTGGGATTTTTATTTTGGTTCATTTCTCGTTCTAGAAGCAGAATAGGATGTTTCTCCTGTGTTAGGGGATTTACCTGAGTGATTGTTTTGTGCAGAGACCATTCTGTTTGAAAAGGACTTGTATCAAACATTCTCCAAAGACAAACTCCACTCCAAAGGCACTTCTTTCCTGTGCTGTCCACTCTCTAAGCAGCAATGGGGATATAAAAATCCTCTGCCACTTACCTGTTCAACTACATGCCTGGAAATAGTGCCCACACAACTGTGTTCTTCCCAGCATATGCAACCATTAAATTTAGGTTTCCTCCCCATTTAGGATGTGAGAATGCAACATCTTTACAGTGGAAATGTGTGTGTACAAAAAGCAAATACCAGGTTCCTATTGGTGAAGCTCCTTAGCAAAACCAGTCCTGGAAAAGAACAGCAATCAGTGGGGAGGTGACTGGAATGGCAGGTGGCTGCAGGTGGCAGCTGGTGTTACGTGTCACACACCCACCACTTCTAGTGCCGGCAGCAGGTTTGGGTCACACAGGAATGAGCTCCAGTGGTGTTTGCTGAGGTCAGTTCAGCACACAGGACACTTCCCAAGCTGCTCCAGCACACACATTACTGCCACACACATGTCCCTGGCACACACATGTCCCTGACACACACATCACTGCCACACAGCTGTCCCTGGCACACACATGTCCCTGACACACACATGTGCCTGCCACACTCACCACTTCCCCAGCTGGTTCATCACCAGCCCCAGAGCTGCATGGATGCTCCTTACCGAGCACATCCTGCACCCAGGAGAGGTCTGAGAGCACCCTGGGAGTCCCTCAAGCTGATTCCTTGTGTTGGGGACTGATGCTGTGTGCTGCATCCTGATTAAGACAACTTAATTAATGTCCCCCAGAGGAAGGAAACCCAAGGCTGACAGGCACAGTGGCTGCTCTGAGCTGTGAGCTGCAGCACTGAGCTTCCCCTCCTCAGAGTCCTGGGGGACCAGGACCCCTCCTCAGAGACCTGCAGAGCACAGCTGGTAGCTCTCAGCCACACATAATGTGTTTCAGACAACAAACTGACATGCAGGACTGTTTTTTTTCTGTAACACCTGAAGTTAGTATCAGGATGAGGAGAAAGCATTAAGGATATGCTTCCATCACAAAAAGTTCTTTGGGTTTGGACAAATGCAATGCCCAGCTATCACAGCAGGAGTATCCAGGCCATGCAAGCAGCCATTCCCCACTCCTCCTTGGCTTGTCCCTTGGGGAGTGCTCAGGGCAGGAAGCTTGTCCTGCACAGGGTGACACATCCAGGATGCATCACAGGGAATTACACTTTCACAAGGATGAGACTGAACATGACAAAGGCATTTAGCTTTGAAAATATTACATAAATGTCCTCCTGAGCACCAATGGCAGACACATGTGGAAGAGGCTGTTTCCAGCCCAGTGCCCAGTGAGCTGCGCGGGGGACACGGGGACAAGCTGAACCCTATAAGGGCAAAGCAGAGCTCCTTGGCAGGGCCGTGGCAGCTGGGGACATCACACAGCCTGTGGACGTGACTGCTGCTCAGGGGAAGGGAAAAGCACCAGGAGAAGCTGGGATTGAGGCAGCAAAGTAACAATATTATGCTCATTTTTGTTCATTTTGGGACAGTAAATGCTTAATCCCTTTAGTGTCACCTCCCACTGTAGTTACGCTAACAAAACCTGGAGCATTTTGGTTCTAAAAGTGGTGAAGTGCATTTTGTGCCTCCTTTAGAGCTCTGCTGCTGAGGAGGAAAGGGCCTGTGACTTTGAGGAGGGCAGGAAGGAGGCACCAGAGGCACAGGGCCATGGCTGAGTTCCTCCCCAGCAGCTTTTCTCCAGTCTCTGCTCTCCCCTGTGCTGGGGCAGGGCTGGGCACTGGGCATGTGGGGACTGTCCCAGCTGGCACCTTCCATGTGGGGACAGCAAGGATGAGCTCCAGGTCTGGTGCCTCTCAAAGCACAGATTCATCCTGCTTTATTTCACTCTTAACCTGATGAGCCCCGTGAGTCTGTGGCCATCACTGACAATTTCACGGAGCTATCGCAGCTGCAAAGAAGAATATCTGTTTCATAAAGCCAAAAAAATCAAGATTGTACAGTCAGGCTGTTCATGGAAAGGAGTTAAAGTACCTCCTGTTGTTTCCCAGCCACAGCCCTTAAACATGAGGCGTGCTAAAAATAAAGCTGTGCTAGGAAAAAGCAGCAAAGAGCTCCACATTCCTAGAAGCTTCTCACACTCACATCTCCGCCTTGGGACTCCTGTGAGGCCCGAAACATTTCCCGAAACATCAGGCCATTTCAAGATGAAGCAAACATCCTCCCTCAGCAGATGTGTTTCACTAATGTTGGCATTTTTAATTATCCAGAATGGTAAAACAACGTTATTTTTTTAAAAAAACTAGCAACTAGTCATTAGGATTCCTGCAAAAATAATCTGAATATGTCCATAGCATTAAAGGCCATAAAACAACTGGTTTTATGCACAATTTAGCATTTCCCTTGTGGAGAACTCAAGTGTTTGGGCATCTGGATTTCATCTGCACCTGAAGAGACCATGGGTGTGATGTTTTAACTGCTGGCTGCAGCTGGTAACCATGTGTTTGGACACTGCCACTCTCTCTCAGGAAGATTTAAAGGAGTGTGTGATCATGTGCATACTGTTAAAAAAAGCCCTGAGTCGCCTTTTCTCCAGGCTAATCCTGTTTTGGATGCATTGCTTCCCAGAACCCCCAGAGCAGAGGGTGGCAGCAGCAGAGGGGCTGTGGGAGCTGTGGCACCTCACAGTGGGTCCTGGCAGGGCAGACTGGGGCAGTGCTCACACACAGCCACTGCTCCCTGGCCTCCCAAGCAGGGACAGGTTCCTTGTTGGCAAGGGAGAGACCTGCAGGGCTCAGGGAGTGAGAGCCAAGGTACCCAGGGCTGCAGCCACAACCCTGCCAGTTTGGTACCTGTGCAAGGAGGAGCTCTGCAGGGACCTGCTTTAGCTTTACCCTAAGGAAGGCACAGAAACACACAGCCTGGAGCAGCAGCTGCTGGAAGAATGGAGCCCTGAACCGGCCCAAACCAGGGCTGATAAAATGAGGGGTGGGCTCAGCCTGTCCGTGTGAGAAGCCCTTGCCAAGGCTGATCTCCCTGCCTCAGGACGAGCTCCCACAGCTGAGCTGCAGGGAGCAAACACTCAGCTGCTCCTGTAACCCTGCTTCCTCCTTCTTTCACTCAGGAAAGTTTACATTACATATTACATTCCAGGAGCATGCAGAACCTGGAAATAGTGCAGCTATTTGTAGTTTATACCAAAAAAGAGTGTCATTTAATACCTTTAAAAATTGTGGAAATCGATGGTGATCCTATAATGGAACACTCTGCAGCCAAGGTACTCGTTTATGGACACCTGGTTGCTCATCAATTCTGATTTTTGAATCAGCTTGTTATTCTGACACCCTTAAGCTATGGATTTCCTTTTAAATGATGACTGCCATATAGCCTTGCTTATTTAAAAGTTTGGTCTTCCATAATTGTTCTCTGGAACATATGAAACTTCCACACCAGGAGAACAGCAGACAGCCTTCCAATAAGGCTGGGAGCCTGTGCCAGCACAGGGATTTTCACGCTATTTTAAGCATTTACAAGTTGTCTCAAGCCTTAAACGATAAAAACATCAAGTAGTGAGAGTGCACTGAACTCAATATTTTGCTGTTGAGGCAGCCTAGTGGGAACATGCTAGAGCAAACATTTGAATGTAAGCACCAGCTGGAGGCACTTCCCCCAGCTCTGCCACCAGAAGTTAGTGCTGAGAACAGAAGCCCCGGCCGAGAGCAGGAGTTGCTGCCCTAGAAGGAAAGGTATTAGCTCTGGGAGGTGCTGAGGGAACACAGCCACATCAATGACAGCAACGGGGCTGAAGGTGGCAATAGACGACTTAAAAGGACCAGGGCTTGTGGGAACAACTTAGAAGCTGAAGGAGGATTCTGTTTAGCCTCAGTCATGAATGAAAACTTGTTGGAGCAGGTTGGCTTCCTCGCCCTGCCAAGGGCAGGTCTGTGTGGAGGGGAGGTGCCCAGGGTTACCAGAGCCCAGCACATCTCCTCTGCCCTCTTTAGGCTCACAAGGGCTTTGGTGGCACCATGGCACGAAGAACTCCCTGTGTGTGACAGAAGCCCGGCTGGGCCAGGCACAGGGTCACGCAGGGGTGTTTGGTCCCAGCAGGAGCAGCTGGCCCACGTTCACACCACAGCTGTGCGCACAGCCTGGCTCTGAGGGCACCCTGGAGGCTGCTGAGGGTGGCTCTGGCTCCAGCAGGGCCAGATCCGAGCCCGGCAGCCCTGGTGAGCGCTGGCACGTGTGTCCTGCCGAGCCCAGAAATGCAGTGCTGCAGGCACTCGGGCTTTGCTGGCTTTCAGGAGCAGCTACAGCCAGCAAGGATAAACTGATGCAGTGCTCAGCAGCCCCACAGCAGCAGTTCTGCCCTTCAGGAAGGGCTGGTGACACACTGAGGAGAGGCTGTGCCCTGCAGAGCTGCTCCACGAAGGCATGAGGGAGTCACCTGACAAACAAACCCCAGCACCTGTTTAATAAAAAGGGATTGTAAAATAATATTTTAAGAATGAAGGCATGTTTTCCAGTAATCTACACAAATATTATCCATAGCCAAATAGCAGGGAAGAGTCCAGAGCTGAAGGAGTGATTTTATTTTTAAAATAAGATGCACTCAGTTTCCCATGAAGTCCTCTGAAAGGAAAATATTGTGCAAAAAACCCCAACACACTTCAGTGTTCAGAGTCTCAGAACAATACATTTATAAGCATATACCAGGCTAAAAATTGGCAGCTCAAGAGGATCACGTCTCTGAAGACAGAGAACGAAGAGCCCAGCAGCACATTGTTAGAGGCTGAAAGAGATACTCCCTGTGAATGAAATTCTGTTGTTGCAGGCGTGGGAGCTGCAGAGGCTAGAACAGCAGTCTCGTATTTCTTCAGGGAACACAGGCAACTGAATGAAATCATGAATGATACTCTAAATGAGAATCATATTTCAGACAAACACGTAAGTGACAAGTGTTACTTCAACATGTCTAGTTTCGTATCTGTTGAAAGGGCTGTTAGGAAATCTCTCTAAAAATGCTGGAATTTTTTTTTACTCCAGCAACACTTGCCATCAGCGTGAGCTGCAGCAACTGGGAGGGAGGCTCCAAGTGTGATGTTTATCTCAGTATTTTGTTGACACACTCTGATTCAAACAAATATGTTCCAATAATTACAGTGACTAGAGAGCTGTGATGTGTTAATTAAATATTGTGAAGAGTGACCCAAAGCCTTGCTGTGCCATCAAATCACATTGTAACGTGCTTTTGAGGTTAAACAGCACGTCCTAGGCACAAGAGCTCACAAAGTGTGAAACCCACCTTTGCCTCTCATGAGCAAATGTGGTGTTGAAGGCAATCTCTGAGCCAGATCCACCTTCCAGGAGCAAAGGCTCAGCCTTCCTCGGAGCTGTTTCCACTAGGGCTGGGCAGGGCTTGCTGCCAGCAGGAGCAGGAGCACAGGTCACCTGTGCTCACATGGCCTCAGGGGCTGCCCAGCCTGCCCCAAAAGAAACCCAAGGTGTTGCTGGATCATGCATAGGCAGGGATGTCTGCACCAGCCCTGTGGAGGTGGCAAAGGTTCCCCAGGGCCAGTGCAAGGTGCAGCCCCCTGTGCCCTCAGCTGCTCTGTGCTGCAGGCTGGGGGCACACCCCAGGGTTGCTCCAACCCCCAGTGTCCTTGGAAATGCTCCCAGATCAAGCCCAGAGTACTGTCTAGCTTGGATAAAATTTAGTAAATAGATTTGAAAATAACCTTAGAATGGTCCTGAGATAGGTTCAGTTCTTCAGTGGCTTCTGCCTTTCAGCAAAGCCCACCTGGAACAAACCAGAGGTGCAGAATTCAGCATTAACTACAGGCGATCTCTAAGGTGGGGGTCAAGGCAAATTGGGGTTCCCTTGCTCCAGAAGAGCCACAACAACTCCTGCAAGTACAGCCAGGGGACATGCCAGTTTTCAGGCACAACTCTGGAACTGGGGGCACAGCTGTGACTCCTTTTGCAAACACATTGCTTGGATTAACACAAACTCCTGCTTATCAAGAAACTTTGAGTATTTTTTCTGCACAAGATATTTAATAATTCTCCCTGAAAGTTACAGGCACATTTGGAGGAGCTGGTGACTCAGAGGGACCTGGTGTGCTGCAGGTACCCCCACAAGCAGGATCTGCAGCTGACCCAGCCTGGGTTCAGTTTCAGTCAGCATCACACATTTGCAGGCCCATGTCCCCAGTACTGGTCACTACCTGCAAAGGTGATGAAAACCCTAGAAGCAAAAGCAAGAAAACTCTAGGAGAGCTGGGGGGGGGGTTATTAGGAGTCATGTATGTTTACGGGGCTGGTTAAGCAACCCCCCACTTTTGATGTGAGAGTTTGCTTTCAAAAATGTGTTTTGGTCAAAGTTTAAATGCTTCTGATGGCTGGCACATGAAATTAAGAATAGAGACGATGGTAAGGAGATGCAGACTTGAAAAAGGGCACCAAAGTGTAACAGTAAGGGTGATTTAGGTCTCACACAAAGCATCATGGGTTGTAGGGGATCGCTGTGTATTTTTAACACCTATGGTTAGACTTCTTCTAGCAGGTGTTCTAGAGCTAAATTAGAAATACATGGATTATCAAGTCCAGCCACTGACCCAACACTGCCAAGCCCATCACTAAACCATGTCCCCAAGTGCCACAGCTGTGTCACACAAAACCACATGGGGGAGCATCCAGTGTCACTGTCCTGGGCTACAGGCAAGAGGGGACTTCCACCTACCCAAACAGATCCCAGATAAAATATGGGGGAAATCATGGCTCTGGGGCAGAGCCTATAGCGCCTGTAGAGCCCTGGGGGGAAATGAGCAGCTATTTTCGTGTCAAGATTAATCTTGGGTTTCTTAGTTGTTACAGAGGAAATGGACACGGAGCTGAAGTGCAGCCACAGCCAGTGAACTGTCACCAATCAGCCTAAAATAAATACCACATTAATGTCTGAGGCTGGAACATGCTGTGGAGTGTTTTGTAACCATATCTGTGAGCTCAGGGAGCCTCCTGCATACTGCAATGTTTGCCTAAAGCTCCTCTCTTGGTCTGGCAGCAGAGCTGTTTGCATTGGCATCTCTGCCCGTCTTCAAGGTCCCAGTGTGAGGGAGAAAAGCAGCTGAAAATGGAGAACTTGAAATCACACCCCTCTTATGAGATCCCCAGAGGTCCCATTCTCACCCTTCAGAGCAAAGAGCAGCAGTACTTGGTGTGAAAGATGCTTATAGCATCTCTTAACACATTCGCTGGAACACATTTTTTATAACTGCCCTGTAGCAGGACTGAGTATCTATTTGTCTGAAGGTTTTTTCTCACTCTGTCCTTCTCTATGTTGTGTTTTCCTGTGGTAGCAGAATCAGACCCTAATCCTCAAAGGATCTGAAAACTTCAGGACCAAAGTGTTTTCCTGTCTCATGCAGGTCTCAGTTTGAGCTGACAAACACCCCGAAAATAGCAGAAACAGCTGGGGGTGTTTATCCAGAGATAAACAGATTAATTGGGAAAAGCTGAGAGAGCAGCCCCCAGCTGTCAGCAACACCTCATGCAAAGGATGGCTACAGAGGCTGCAAAGGATCAGCTGGTCCTTTTTATAAGCTAAAGGTCTCAGGCTCTTGGAATTCCTCACCTTTCCTGATGTTGCCTGAGCCTAAAACTGCACCTCTGACCCTGCCTGTGGGTCACAATGGGCTTGGGAAAGGCAGTGGGGAAAGCACTGGTTCCCAGAGGATGGTGAATGTCTTAAAAAGTGTCTGCCTTAAATACCCCAGAAATGGCCAGAAAAGAGATCAAGTTTATCAGATGCTGCACCCTTGCAATTCCCCTGGTATCACTTTACAGAGCATGTGGGGGTTTCAGTGTTGGTCTGGGTTGTACTTTTCCCCCTTATCCTTCTGTGCTCTGCTCCCAGGTGTTAGTGCACACCAGCAGCTCAGCATTGTGCCTTTCTTGAAGGGCAAATCCTTCCCTGAAGTGTCTGCTTGACCAGGGGACAAAGGGGAAACACCAACTGGGGGGAAAGCAGGGAGGGAGGCGTCCAGTGGAGGGTCCCAAGCAGCAGCACTGCCCACACCCTGTGCAGCTCTCCAGCACACCTGAAAAGAGATGCCTTTTCCTCAAATTACTGCTGTAAAGCCTTGTGCAACTACAAGGGGATTTTCCCTGGGAAGTTTTATTGTCTGCTATCAAATGGTATCAGTAACTCTCCACAAACCAGCCCAAAGCCTGGGATATAGAAAGTGCATGAACAGATTTTGTTAGAGGCAGCTCAGTAATTTACATATCTGGACACATCTGGGTTATGAAAGACTCAACCTTTGATCCATTTAACACAGCCCCTGCGGAAAGTGAGAATACACATCAGTCAGGGATTGCACAGGCCCTCCAAGCTGACAAGCACCCACAAATCTGTAGATTTCGGTTGACGTCTGCCTGCTCCCTCCAGCCTGGGAACAGCACAGCAGAGCCAACCCTGGTACTCCTGACACTTGTACTGTACCCCAAAATGGCACAAAGTGGATATACTTATTGAACACCTACAGATAGACAGGCCTTTAGAGCAGGGGGTTCCACTCCAGGATTTAAGGGCAAACTTAATTTTTAATCTGTATTTCTAAAAATGGGGAAGTTACAAGTATTATTAGATTTGCATTTCTTGAGTCCAACAAAAATTCAAATACAGCTGGCTTGAATAGTCTTACAGTAAGAGGAAGTCACTTTTTTCAAACAAACTTCTTAAAAAAATAAAAATCAGATCACCAGCTAAGAAGTAAATGAAGCTTAAAGTTAATCCTGTCCCCTCAGCTTGCACATGGGCTGCACCAGAAGCAGTTAAGGACCCCAGCTGTAATGCAGTCCAGCTTCCACAAAAGGCTACTGCAATTCCCTCCACGAGGTATTTCTGCATTAAAAAAAGCACACCGAACAAATCAGAACTCCCTAAACTTGTCAAGAATTTGTGTTCGCCTAAAAAACATCACTGTGTTGCAGAGCTCATTGGAGATACAACACAGGAAGGAGTTTTAATTTCTGGTGGTTTAAAGCAAAGCTTTGTGGTTTGGATGGCATTTGCAGAGAACCCTGAAGGACCATCTCTGCCACAGCAAGCGTGTCGCACGCTGCGCTGCCAGCATGCTGCTGTGGCACACACTCCCCTGCTCTCAACTTCCTGCCCTGTGAGACCCAGCGGGGACAACTTCAGGATGACAAAATTTTGCATTCAAAACACAGGCAAAGGGCAATTCCAAGAGAGGAGTACTTTATATATACGGTCTGCACTTGGCACATGAAGTGTTTCATTCAGTAAAACATGACACTGAGCTCCCCATCCCTGTGCGGGGAGCAGCAGGTGCTCCCAGGTGGATGTGGAAGGGGAAAGCTTACAATGCTTGCAGAGCACACTTCATCCTTCAACACTGCAAACCAGGGCTGCTTAGCACATCCAGTGTTTCTGACAACTGCACCTGAATCCAAGAGCTGTGAATGATCAGCTTATGAGAGGAAGAAAAGAGCATGAAACCACAGCAGTCACGTTGCCTTAGTTCAAGATGTTCTGCCACAACCCCCAGTATCAAATGTTGCAGAAATTTATGATGCCAAAGGAAAAGAACACATCCAGAAATCCCTCCCACAAAACCCACAAATGCAGGCCGACAATGAACAATCTCAAATTATTTATTAGGAAAAGACAAAGTACTGTTTCAACATTCGTACAGAACAATGGCAATAAAACCAGAAAAATAAACTGTAAAAAGTAGGCCCATGACAGAGGAGTTGGTTTATGACAAAGCAAATGAAATCCAAACTTCACTCATGCAAACAAGCAATAAAGAATTATTTACAGTTTTGATGGGATGAATTACAGCAGTGTCCATATTTGGGCCCAAATCAAATTACTCAGTGACATATTAAAGGGATCTAATCTGTACATTCAATAATGAGAATCTATAAAAAGAAAAATAATTTAAACAATTTACAAGAACTGTATTACAGATGGCATAAAGGCATCATTTACAAGAGCTGTTTAACAGGTGACACAAAGGTATTCATGAGTAATTTATGATGAAAAATTTGTAGCACGTATTTTTACATCACATCTTCAGTGTCTGAACAGTAAACAAGAAAGCAGAGACATACCATGAGTGCAATGTAATAGAATAAGGCAACTTAACCAAATGGCTCTTCGGAGAGCTTCCATCCTACCAGGGTTTACAAGTTCCAAATTTGCCTCTCTGCTTTGCTAACTAAAACAAATACTTGAAGACAGCATCTGGTGATTACAAGGCCTGCACATGATGAGACAGTAAATGGAAAATTAAATGTTTCTTTGTTAAAATGCCAAAACTCAAGAATGTAAAATTGCAGGTTATCTAAAGCCCTCTATACCCTAATACAAACACATTAATTTTCACATTCTAGGTGTTGTAATTTAATGTCTCAAAATACTAATTCACTAGTCTTTCATAATGCACAATCTGAAACTAATACACCTCCTCCCAAAGCTTGTATTTACAATTTCTTAAACTAATGCCAGAAATATGAATTGTGAAATGTCAGCAATTTATAGCAAGGATTAGCAACCAGCACACTATATTCCAGTTCATTTTATAGGCGACACTAATTAGCACACTTAGATTTTAAAGTTACTTTAAATGGGTATTTCTGACTTTTCAACAGCTTTCCTAAACACTTTCAGTAGTGGCTGACATTCTTGGAAGTTTTAGCAGAGAACAAATGCCAATTGTGTTCTACTTGACACAAATTTGTGCAAAGAGCTACAGTAACAAAACAAGATGAAGGATAACATGGAAATCCAGCTATGAAAACCCATCTGTCTCCTGATGTGCCACGGGCCTCACATAAAGCAGCACGGGAAGCCACACCTGCCAATGACTTGCCACATTAACACACACAGTCCACACAGTCAAAAAAACCAACCCCAAAAGGGAAACTCAAAATAAGGTCAAAAAGTATTGGCAAATGATAAATTTTAAGTCTGTCAAAAGGACCAGGCCATAAATATTTTATTTACAATTTCTATTTAGAATCTTTATTTTCAACAAATGATTTAGCACCAGCAGGAATATGCAAAGTAGCGCTACTGTGTTCCCCAGACAGAAGACCTTGAGGCCAAATCTTGCTCATTAGTTTAAAAGAATGATTTACTGAAGTAACTACAGAGTGAGCAGGATTTGACGCTCAGTTATGCAAACTGAGATTGCTCAAACATATTCCATTAGCACATTAATAATTACAGACATATACAGCATCATCTGAGATGTTTTCAAAAGTGTGTTTTTAAGAATACTTAATATGTTTTCCATGTGTGATGCAATTGAAACTAATAAAACAGGCTTATCTGCAGACTTTGTTAACTTAGAGAATTACTAATTTTACCACAGTTGACAAAATACTGGTGATATACTTTGGAATACATCAGTAAAACTTTAAAGAACTTTGAGCAGGACTTACCCTTCTACACTGTGAAAATGCATTTTTTTAATCTCCCCTGGTCATGTCTGAGGACTAAATTCTCCCATTTATTCAAAGGGATTGTGAAACCCACCGGCTCTGACTGTGCATTAAAGGGAAGTGAAAAAATTACCACACCCAAACAGAAACTGTGTGTCCCCAGCCCTGCACTGGGACCTCCAGGCCTTGCTCAAATACTTCCAACCTACCCACAGATGTTTGTTCACTTTTTAACCTCAGCAAAGCTCTGTTACATATGATATGGTTTTTAAGCCTACATAAAAAGATGTAGATAAGAAAAAAAGATGTGACAAGGGAAAGAATTAGTCTTGTTATAACTAGAACTGACCAGAACTAGCTCAACATGAACCACACTGACCTTCACCTTTGCCCTGAATTCACTGCTTCCTCAGAATTACAGTGGTATTCAGAATATCAACAGGGAAAGTGATATTTAAAAATAGGTTGACTGCAAATTTATTCATTAATGAAAATTGACTCGATGTGAAAGACACCATCTAATCCTTATCTAGCAGAGATCTACTCTAGATAAAAGACTCTTTAATTAGTTCCAAACATTAAAACTCCATTAATATTTTGAAATACTTAGAAATGAGAAGTTATTTCAATGGCTCTGGAAGCAGGTGTTTCCTGAAAACCTGTATTGGGTAGAGACAAAGAGTATTACAGCCCTTACAGGCACCTTGCATCTACACTACCAACTCAAGTGCAAGCAGGAAAGCCACAGTACCACTGAAGGAGCAGATGATCCATCAGGAGAAGCCAGAGCTTTGAACATACAGCTGAGGTGAAGTGGGACAATGTGGGTGGTCCCTCTTCTTTCGACCCTGTAACTCTCAATTATGAGCACCTGTTGGCAGAATCACACAAGTGCTTGAGGGAGTTTTAAACATCTTCAAAAGGCAGGGCAGACACCTGAACACACTCTGGAAATCTTGAGCAAACTAAGACACAGGGTGCATCACTGCAGCTTCTCTCTGAACTCCTAAATGTATCAAGATTTTACTAAAAAGAATGAAAAATTGTTTGTATTTAAACCTCTTCTCAGTTCAGTAAAGAACACTGAGGATGTTTCAATTCCAGCCTGTTAAATATTCAAAATGTATTGTAAGAGTTCCTCTTTCATTCAAACTGCAATTACCCAAGCAGACTTAGAAAGGTCAAAGTGGTTATGTTTAATAGCTTGGAATAACTTCACCTAAGATTGAACTTCTCTACCCAGAAATAAACAGTACTTATGTCATTATAAACTTGCATGATTTTTAGGGAGATAATGATACAATAAAACTGTGCATAATACTTGAAAGGACCAAGCTGGAGGGATCAGACCAATAAATGCAAAACCCTTACCCCAAGACTAAGGGCTACAGGAACAGGAAGCCAGAAACATGATTTATTCCTGGTATTTCTTGCTACACTGGATTAAAGGGATCATCTCCATGGCTAATAAAATTACCTGCCATTTCTTTGGTAAGTAATATTGGTTAGGAAGCCTCATGGATAAAGTCCCAGTACCATAAAATTGGCGTTATATGAAAAAAATTAAAAGGCACTCACATGGCTGACTGAGCTGCAAATGATTACACATTCAAAATGGATCTTACATTTTACTTTCAAGAACTATCACACAACTTTCCTCTAGAAAGTGGTTCCACTTGAGAAGACAACAGTAGTCCTGAGAAAACCCCAAATTTTCTCTACTGCAGTACATCACACTGAATCAATTCACCCTAAAGCTGTTTCAACCAATTAGCTCAGAGGAAAAGAAATGGCAAGGGTGAAAGTAAAATCAGACTCTATCAGGAAAAAGCAACTTATTTCAGTGACAAGCATTTTCAACCTGTTTACAAGAGAATTTAGAAGAAAATACATTAAGGCTTATCTTGCAACTATTTGTGATGCCTATCATTTCTCCTGGTGGTAGAGTCAATCTTTGGAGACTCTGGTAACAAGCTCTAAGCTGACAGAAAATGAGATGAAACCCAAAGATGTGGTTTAAACACAGGACCCCTGGGCTTTACAGTAGGGCTTGACAACTGCTGTGGTTGCTCTTGTAATGAAGTAACAATTGTGCTGATAAAATTAGCAACAGGAAGCCAATTTTTTTAGAAGCTCAAGGGAAATAAAACAGAGGTAGGGCATACTTTTTGATTCTCACAGTAGTTTCTATACAGTACAGCTATTCAAGAATTACTCCATTTGCTTATTTTGTAACTCTGTACAGTTCACTTAAAAAATGTATGTTAGGTCACATCAACTTCAATTGGTTTAATGAACTATTAGGTAATCATCTTCTATATGTGCTTTTGGTTAAATATACAAGTAGCTTCTAACTACTGCTTCAGGAGGACTCTGAGTAGCAATAAACATGGACTAAAGGAACTGTTTCTAATGGAGCTGTAATGTCTCCTAAAGCACCCTTTGCAAGTAAAATATGCAGTTAGTTTGCAAAATTTTCAGCAGGCTGCCAGAACATTCAGAAAATTAAGATTTCACACAGTTTTATAACCAAATAAAGGTTATGTTGATAGTCAATCCTAACTCAAAAGGAACAGTTTACAGCATTTGTAAAGACATTCTAGAAAAACTGTATTCACTTATTTTCTGAAGTGCTCTGATTTAGCATTAGATCAGCTGAACTGTGAGTGTAACTTTTAGTTGTTTATGTCTATAGTGAAACATCAAAGCAAGCACAATGGAAATGTAGTACAAGTACCAGGAAAAGCAACAATAAATGGAACTGCATTTGTGATTAGCATTAATGAACTGCATTAATGAGTTGACTACTCTAAGGTACTGTACTCTTGAAGGACCACAGAAAATTTTAAAAGCAAAAACCTATGATGTTAGTTTGGGGCTTTGAATGTTGAGAAAGAGAAGACTGAAAACAGCACAGGGGTTTCTAACACAAGGGGGATGTATCTGT
The DNA here is from genome assembly GCF_017590135.1 of Pyrgilauda ruficollis. Taxonomy (NCBI): domain Eukaryota; kingdom Metazoa; phylum Chordata; class Aves; order Passeriformes; family Passeridae; genus Pyrgilauda; species Pyrgilauda ruficollis. The sequence continues at coordinate 3,082,434 of NW_024530599.1, forward strand.
AAATACAACACAGCCATGCTGTGGAATACTTGAGCAATCATTTTTAAAAACCTTAAACCCCAAGATATGAACGTGGTTGAGTCTGATTGCTCCTCATGCACTTACAGGAAATAAATTTAACAGGAAAATATCACAAAATTGGGTAGCTTTTGTCCACAAAAAACCATATAGCTACTGACTGTATAATAGTCCTGTAAGTTTAAGATCTCATGCCCTGGCTTCAGGACTGAAGTTATTGTAATAATCACAACTGTAAATTTTAAAAGTCTACAGAATACCCCAAAAATCAGTTCCCGAGTACGGATTTTATCCCAAGGCCACATTTTGATGAATGGTTCCATACAGCAAGTGCATTAAATATTGGTCCATTTGCTGCGGCAATACAAACTCTGATGTTGTCCTCAACTTCCAAAAACAAACTTCCAAATCCAAAAGTAACCTTTCAACTTCAACATCTGCCTGAATTCTGATCAACTCTTACAAAATTACAGGGAAATTGCAACTTCAAATCAGTAGGATGGGGCAAAAATTTTTCCAAACCTCTACAGAAATAAGCCAAAGCATCAGAATTATGAGGTCCCATAATTAGTCTATTTTATAAGGATTTCCTCAATTCTCTCAGGCTTTAGGGTACCTTCACAAATGATGATTCACGATGGCAGAACTTATGAGGCCAAAAAAAAAAAGTAATCCAGAAGGCATTTTGGAAGTCACCTCCTCAAAGAAAAAACTATTAAAAAATCTTCCCCCCAAAACCTGCCTTCATTAATCAGTTAACTCGTTTCCAAATCCAATCAAAGACAGAGGAATCTTCCCAAAATACCAGCTGAATCTTCCAATAAATTAAGGTATCTTCATAAAACCTTCAAAATATCAACTGCTTAATCTGCTGCTTTGGCTGATTCTCTGTGTTTCTATTCTTCCCACTGGAAATTGAAGCATTATTTCCATTACACATAAAAATAAAATAATGACTATGTTTACTGTGGGAAGCAATTGTCTACAGTTTCCACATCTTGTCAATAGTACCTGGCTGTCTTTTGTTTTCTGTAAGTACACATAAAACTTGTGCTCATAGTAACAGTTATGACTAATTAAAATAATTTTTAAGTCATCAATTCTATATATAAACTGATGGGCCTAAAGCCTTGGGAATAAACCTGCAATATTTGCATCCTGAGCACTTAAGAGTTTGGCATTCCTTCTTCTGAAATTTCTGGAAAGTTGTTTTCAGAGGATGTATTGCATATTAGAAATTCACTACTGGCTACACATACCAAAGAACATAAATAATAGCCACAAACAGTTCACTTGCCAATGCCCAGCAGAGTGAAACCCCGTTCCTTACAACAGCAATACTCAGTAGCTTAATCACTTCTTAAAAAGAGTTACTGAAAATCAGCTATTTTCCTCTCCCCTCCCCAGATTTAATTCCCTAAACAAGTGTTGTTCAGGTGGAAAATAGTTCAGTGTAGTGACATCTGGTATCTCAACTGAAATTTGGCAGCCCAAGCAGAGCACCAACAGCTCCAAAGTATCCCTGTTAAAAAAAAAAAAAAGAAAAAAAATCAAGTTTAAGTAGGATATTAAATTCTGCAGTAATCAAATTTTAGTGACAACAGTCATTTGATGGATCAATGCTACAGAAAGAAGAGGATACACTTTTAATATATAATATTTCACAGTAATTACTTAAGGCTTTGTGAAACAAACATTTTATCCTTCTTATCTAGCTTGACTTCAGGAGGTTTCCTGCCAAGCCTCACCATACACTGCAGGACCTCTAAGACAGGTATCAGTGACTCCTACAGCATGGAAATCAAGTTTGGTTTCTTCTTCCTAGAGAAGCTGCATCTTTTGCTTGCTAAAACATCTTCAATACCCACAGCAACATTATTCCTAAAGTAAAAGTGAAAAATTCCTCCAATTATATCCTCACATCACACTTTTGGACTGTCTACCTGCATGCAAAGAACCATATGAGAATAATTCTCATGTTGAATTATTTTTCCCCTGTGGAGTGAAATCTTCCCCCTGCCTATAACTAAGTATTCAAGTGTTTAGAATATACACTTGACCAAATGTGAGTTTAAAATTTACCCAAGAAAAATCTGAAGAGGGCACAACTAACAAGGAACCATTCCACTGTCACTGTGGCCATCAGAACAGTCTGTCAGTCTTGAGATAAGCAATAAAGGGGTTGTGAAAATCAACTGAAGGGAATAGATGGAACGCTGTAATATTTTCAGACCAAGAAACTGAGGATAAAAATTCCCAACCCACTGCCCAGATGCTTCAAGTCAGCAACTGTTGCACCTATAATTAATGCTGATTGCTTGTATTTCAACCAAAACAAGTTAAAGTTCTCAGCACTGCACACTGATCCAGATGGCAGAAGCTGCCCAAGAGCAGGTTATTCTCACAGCATAAAATCACTACAACAGCTCTGAGGGGTCTGTTGCGGAATGAAAACAGGCCTTGTCAAAGCAGTCTTGACTTTCAAGACATTGCTCAAGCTCAGCTGAGAACAATGGAAGTGTTTCAAAGGGCCAAGCTTTACATTTCTGCACTCTCAGAAACACAATACTTACTGTTGTTTCCACCCAAACCCAAGTAAGACTGCTGACCCTTAGCACAGAGTTTAACATTTTGCTGTCCCTCTCCAGAGATCCACAGCATGAACTGAGAAACCCCAAAGTGACTGAAGTACTTCCCTGGCAGAAAACTGTTCCCAGAGAACCAATTCAGCAAGACAAACCTCCTGTTATTTCTAATATTTACTGAGCACTTGGTGCCTCAGGATATCACACATGAGAACCACTTAATACAGGAATTTCTGATTTATGGTGAAACAGTACACAGAGATAAATGAGCCACAGCATACCTCATGTTCTAGGAACAAGGCCTTCAGCTGACCTTTTGACCAGTAATCCAGTGCATATGCAAGAAGCTTCATTGACAAAGTATTCACACGCAAAAAGTTGCCAACAAACACAACTCTGTTTATTTTCTAAAAAAAAAAAAACAAAACAAAAACCAGCAAAGGATTAAGTCTTTTCACTGTTTAACACAGCTTTGAAAAATTAGGCTATGAAAGAGACTGTCTTGAGCGAGGAAAAAACCACAGAAAAACCAAACAACCCACAATTAAAACATGGTTCCAAAATTTAAAACACAGCGTACTCGGGGAGAAGGAAAAATGGTGCAACCCTCAAGAATTAAAGACAAGTAGCATTTGTGTTTCAAATTAAGCGAGCATTTTCAGCAATTACACCAAAGAAAGAAGCCAGCTAAAAAAGAAATGAAATGAAAGATAGTTCTGTTTGGTAGAGAAGACTCAATGCCTTCATAGCCCTGTACAATGCTGCTTGATCCATATGCAACAAGGCAGCACTGTAAAGAAGCCGAAGGCAGCAAGAAATGACAGATGTTCCTTTCTTCTTCAGCCCTCAGTATACCTCAGCCTGACATCACACTCAGAGTACTTGAATACAAGTGAGCTGTGAATTTTAATCCAGTCAAATGTAAAAAAGTGAAAATCACTTAATATTCCCCATTAACTAAAGCAAATCCAGCACTAAGTGAAAATATTAAACACTGGTTTAACGACCTGAGAGGAAGAGCCAAAGAAAATGTAATTGTGTTAGTCCTTAGCACAGAACTCTAAAAAGCACTTAATTGCATTAAATTATCATTTCCAAGTTATTATAATAACTAATATGACAATTCAACCTGTAGTCAAATGTCTAATATGCAACTGTTTCTTAACAGTCTTGATTAGTTCCCAGTGAAGACAAAGTAGACACATAGTTAAAGACACAAAAATGTAATTCTGCTCTATGCAAGCAATCAAAATAATTACATTTATTTCATTTTTAGACATCAATTCATGGTATTACTTCGTGTATCCCTATCAGCTATTTCTTATGGTCTGTAGTTCTGTGACATAGGTGGAATTAGACCAAAAACCACTCGGAATAAAGGTAGTTTGTGCAGTTTTCAAGTTCTGATTTGTCCTCATTTACTTGCCACCCTTAAATACAAATTGCATAATTTGCATAAGACATGTAGAACGTACTTTCAACTTCACCTTAAGCTTTGCCATAAAGCAAAAAGCCAAAAGTAACACTCACAAAATTACCTTCCTCTCCAAGACAGACATGAAAGATAATGAAACTGAGGGAGAAGTTACAACATGAAAACCAGAAAACATAATTAATCTGGCTCCTAACCAAAAGCAGGATTACTGCAGCTAACAGGGCTGTTGGTACTTTTGAGACAATCACATGCAAAGATTTTAAGTAGACCTCTAAATTCAGTTACCTATAGTCTTCTCCAAGAAATCTATTACTAAACCTCATTTTATCCCAAGTTTGTTGATAATGAAGGAAGAAATCCCTGCTGCTCAGATTCTCATGTCTTCTATGCCTAAATTCAGTATTCTTCCACAGCTTCTTGGCTGTCCACACTAATACTAAACACATACTGGTCCTTTTTTGAACTTTGAGAAACAGAAGATGGCAGGAAACCTTCTCTGTATCAACCAGCAAGATGAGAGGTGTCAAAGCAATTTTAAAGTCTCAAGAGCTAGAAAAAATGAAAGATAATGTTTATCTAGAAACAAGGCTTTGATCAGAAGATAATTTCAGCTTGGAGAAACTGCTGGAGGCCATCATTATGCAGTTGCTCAAGTCATGTATTTTGAAACATCCAAGCACAGAGTCCACAGTTTGTCTCAGAGTCCATGTGTCAGGGCTGGATGAATTCCCTAGGTGAAACTGCCTTGGCAGGGGAGTTGGACTACATGAACTCCAGGAGCTCTTTGCAACCCTAACTGTTCTGTGGTTAAAGTACTAGGAATTGCTTCAGAATATTTTGACTGTCTCTGGAGAAGTGGGACAAGGATATCTTCGCCAAAGGGGAGGGTACCTGATGAGGAGCTTTGTTAAAGAATGGAGCCCAGAGCCTGCAGGTAAGCACAGGATGTTGTGATGAAGGACTTGAAGTCCCCTTGCTAAAGCAGGGTGATTGTAGGCCCAGCTCAAAGCTACTACATACATTTCCTCATTTCATTTGAGAATGTATTAAAAGGTTTAAAATTATACACCATTTTAGCAGTCATTTCATGTGAAGACAAATAACAGAGTTGTAGAGGGATCATTTCCTTGTCAGGTTTTACCTCATTTACTGCACACATCCGGGCAATAGAGCCAATGTTATTGGTGATGGTGACCAATATGGCTCGAGCAAGATCTTCTTTACTGACAGACTCCCTCTTCTCTTTGTAGATCATATTCCCAAAGCTAGAACAGGAGAAAAGGCCATGAGTTACAAAGTGATTCATGTGCATTTGAAATAATTTCAAAATAGATTTTTTAATGCTGGAACAAAACCTAGGTCTCATGTTTCCTCTTTGAGGAACTCGCTTTTTAAGTCTGTATTAAATGCAGCAATTTGACACTACACCTATATTTATTCCTTCACAGGAAACAGTCAATTGTGTTACAATAACAGCCCCCCAGCAAATTATTTTTGTTTAGATTGTTGACTTCCATGAAGAACCACCTACAGTAAAACAATTTTATTCTTCACAGAAGAATACTCTGCAAATCTAGTAATTGTAAATTAAGTCACTGTTTGATTGGTAAATCCTCCACTTCTCATGCTTGCTTCCTCACAAATACCTATCCATTCTTCTATTCTCAAAGCAGAAGAAAACCATTAATTGAATGTTTTATGATGGAACACAACCCTCTGAAACAAAACAGTGACAGAATGCAATTTAGATTGCTGAAATGAAGAGTTCTGGATCAGAAGGGCACTTCCCTTACCATGCACAGCACAAAAGAAAAGACAAGTACCCATAGCTACGTGTGATATTTTACCAGCAAGGACTCTTGAGCCAGATCTAAGTCAGTTTGGAGAGCAAGAATCCCAATTATTCTAAAACTCAAAAAGCCATTAAAGCTCTTAAGGATCTTAAAGAGCAAATGAGAACAGAAAGTACCAACATAAAGCAAGTTAAAACGTTATTGACTGAAGTGTAAAGTTCACACCTATTTAAACCTCCCAGCACATGGTCTCTCAAGAGGCTCGGACTCAGGTGGCTGGAGAGGGAGAACAGTTAAGTTGCCATGAATTATGACTCCCTATGGAATAACAGCAAAGATTTAATGAACACTCTTATGTACATATTAGTTTTGCTTGCAGAGTTTATTTTTCTTATCTTCTGTAAGGGTAGTAAAGCTGTAATATCACCAATAATATTCCCAAATGGAAAGAATGTGTGCAGCTGTGACAAAAGTCCTCTGCTGATGACAATGACATTCTCATGGTGCAAACTGTGTTCAACAGCCCTCTTCAGTGAAAAAGTAGTTAAAACATTATATCAGGTGTCTGTGGTGACAACCACGTTTCCAAAAAGTACTAGGAATTGCTCCACTGTAAGAGCAACACAAAAGCCATCTCCCACTCACTGTCCCTCTAGACAACAGCTCTACTAAAAGACTCTACGAAATATAAAAAGAAATTGGTATTTTTTTCCATCTCTTGTACTGATTTTGACTGGGACAAAGTTAATTTTCTTCCTAGTAGCTGTGTGCTGGTTTTAGCTGGGATAGTTAATTCTCTTCATTGTAGCTACCATGGAGCTGTGTTTTGGATTTGTGCTGGAAACTGTTGATGACACAGGGATGTTTTTGTTATTGCTGAGCAGTCAAGGCCTTTTCTGCTCCTCACTGCAACCCCACCAGTGGGCACAATGGGGGTGCACAAGGAGTGGGGAGGAGACCATTCTGTTCTGTTCCATTTCTGTCCTGTTAAACGCTCTTTATCTCAACACACCAGTTTTACTTTTTGCCTCCCAGTTCTCTCCCCCATCTCACTGGAGGGAGTGCCTGAGTGGCTGTGTGGTGTTTAAGGGTCTGCTGGGTTACAGCACACCACCTCTGCACTCTGTTCCTCTGCTCCTGCTATCACCTCGTGCTCCCTCTGACTCATGCAAAGCTGAGCATGAAATACCTCAGGAGGTTTCTTCAATATTGACCTCGCAGGCACCTGCATTCGCACGTGGCTTTAAACCAGCAGGAAAGCAGAGGATACATACTTTTAGGATAAAAATGTAACTTGACTAAATAAAACCTAGCAAAAAAGTAGCTCTCTCTGCATGGATAGTTTAAGCCTTGTTTTTGAAGCTTCACAAACCAATAGAAGAATCCACAAAAAGACTCCTGCTTACCTGGATGCTACAGCCCATCCTGGTAAACCAAATCTTTCATAGTCTCCTCCATAAATATCCCGAACCAGCTTGTCAGCATGTGTGCTGTCTCCTTTGGATGCCATTTCCAGAGCTTCTTCAAAACTTTCACAGCCTGTCAGCAAACTGCATAACCCAAGGAAGGTCCCTCCACCTAGACTAAGGACAGAGAAAACCAGCTGCTTTCAAACAGCATTTGCTCACATGAAAGATCCTTATGTCATTGCCCCATAGAGTAACAACCCCAACATAGGTTTTTAAATTACCTTGTTCCAGTTACTCTTTTATAGTTGTCTTTGGAATGGACTGATAAAATACTGACTCCTGAACCAATATTAACAACCAGCAACGGGTATGGATCATCCAGGTTAAAAGGCATCTTTTGGCATCTCTCAGGATCTGAGGCATTTTCAAAATAATAGCACTCTGCCTGGCCATTGAAGCTGACAGAGTCTATGTACAATAAGCCTTTGACAAGGCAGTCAAGCTCATCCAGTTTGTGCAGCTGGAGGTTTCCAATCTGTGTTAAGAAAGAAAAAAAAGACTGTGGCAACATGTTCTAACATTGCACAAATGTGCTACAAATTTATGACTATATTTGTACTGCCCAGCTTTAAGAAGCTATCTCACATGACTAATTCAGGAATTTCAACGCCATTATAAAGTCAACAGAGAATTCAGACCCAAATTCTGACTACATAAACTAGCAAGTTAATCTGAGTGTAAATCCAGATCTCAGACCTGAATCAAGAAGAGAGACACAGTATAAGTATCTGCTTTGGTAAGCTCAAAGATCACTTTTGAGATACTAAGACATTACTCCATTGAAAAATTAACAATATTTTTCATCAATTCAAATCAATGAAAAGGTCAGCAAATATCCTAGAGGGCCCACTGAGTGTCATCTTGGTGGAACTCATATCTGAAAATCTGTTCAAGGTTTGTTTGGTTCCCCCCCCGATCTTACAAGTCAAAACAGTAATTTCTAAGATATCACCATATAAAAAGCTCAATGGCATTTTACTATCTATCCTTGCAACTTCATTAACACTCTAGGATCACAGGAAAACCACAGGTCAGAAATTCTGCAGGGCTTAAGGCTCTCTACAGGTCTTCCATAGTTCTGCATGTGGTATTTAAGCTGCCGTTCTCTCATAAAGCACAGGGACAATTAACAGGTGCTGTGGATTCCAGGAAGGCTGTAACTCCTCACCATACTAAAATTAGTACTAAAATATATTAGAGTTCTTCAGTTTTTCAAAACACAGGTTATTTTAAGCCATCAGCAGCAATGCTGTAGCATCAGCTTCAGGCAGAGGCAAGCCAGGCTACCTACTGTGCGAAAGTCTTCCTCGAACTTGTAGGCGCCACCGCCGGTGGCACAGAGCACCGTGTGTAGTGTTGAGAAGTTTTTGTTTCTTCCCATTTGGATAAAGGTAGGCAAATCATGAGTAGGGAACCGAATAAAGTGCAAGTTTCCTCTTCGAGCAAAAATGGTTAAGTCTTTCAGCTCCAGGTGGACATCCCGAATGCCAGTGGATCCGTAGGCGACGTTGGAAGTCAGGTATTTGCGGATGCTCTTCAGGCTTTCCACTTCCTCCTGCTCCTCCTCTGCAGTGATGTCAATAGGTTCAAAATAGGCAAGTTTGACCAACGTTCCTCCAATGTCCATGCCAAACCATGGGAAAGCTGTGAAGATACAAGAATGAGCCATTAGGTTTGTAGAAGAGCAAAAGCCACACATGGAGCTTCAGACTGACCCGAGCTGCACTTTTCAACAAGACAAGACATTAACAACAAACCTCACAGGAAAAAAGAACTCGTGCTCATTCCAGTTACCTGACCTTAAATGTCTCTCTGGCCTCATGTAAAAATGGAAAAATGAGCAGCTCTACACATTTAAACGCTATAAGGCGCTCAGAAAGCTCAACTAAAAACCCCCAAACTATACCCTGCCTTTCAGACCAGCTCATAAACAAAATTCGACCACTTTTTCTTATTGAGAACAAAGGATTAAAATAACCGTCACTTCTAAAATAACAGTTCTGACGTAGTTCAGCACAAAGACTGCAATGCACATTCCAAGAAAGCAGGCTACACATTTCAGCTGACAACAGGGGCAGCCCAGGTACTCCTCCTCTAACAGTCCCTCACATAATGTGGTTGTTGAGAGGAAATTTACTTGCACGCACTTTAAAACTTGACACAGTTAAGATGCTCAATTTCTATCTCTTGAAGTTAAAGGGATGACAAAATGTCCTATTAAAAAGTGCAAGCAAAGAGAAAATTAATATTACTGAATTTAGGTTCCATTTTCTGGTCTCCTTTTTTTTTTTGGTACCTTGGCTTGGAAGGGGGAATTTCTGTACTACAAAATAACACTAAACCACAAGTGCTTTGCCTCTGTCCCTTATGTGAGATGACTGCAGTTCCTAAAAGGGACTTTGTCTATGACATGCAGGACCAAAATTTGAATATGCCTGTATCAATAAATATTCCTAAGTGAAATAAAACAGATACCTAGAAACCCTACAGCAAAGACAACATCTACAACCGAGAGCTTTCCCACTGTCATTTCCCAGAAACAGTTTAAAAAAGATCCTGGATATCCAGCTGGGAAGACATTCTATTTCCTAATTGACACTATAACTTGCTTGGTTTTGCTCCTCTTTTCTTTTTTCGTGTTCCAATTTATCTCTTTGGATGTAATTTATATCTTACAGAAGGATGAAACTCAGGAACAAAACCAGAAAGGTGTTAATATGCTTATCATGAGCAAGATGCAATTACACTGTATTTACATTACCAGTGGGATCTATGCTTGAGAAAAATGACCTACCAAAATACTGTAATTTATTTAGGCAGGGCTGGCTGTGTGTCAGTTTATTTATTGAGTGCTAAAGTTAAGAAGAAAAGAAACTTCAATGATGCCTCAGCTTTCAGAAATGGGCATCAAGAGAATACTGTCAGACATTAACAAAAAAAAATTTTAGTTGGTTATATTACCTTGGAAAACTAAATTTAAATACAAAGGTAAATTCTGTCAGAAAAATCTAGTTTGAAGTGGAAATGAAGAAGTTCTGTAGACCTGGTATCTTTTCCATAAAACTGAGGGCTAAGCATAAGACTAAGCATAAAGACACACATAAATTGAGTTTGTGACTGCATGCCAGCCTTCTTCACCCTGATACTCTGGACATAAGAAAATTTGTCATCTTACTGTTTTACCACAATTAGCTGAGGATTTATTAAGTGACCTCACCAAGTTTCAACCCCTTGCCATGAATGGTGTCACAAGAACAAAACCGAAGAAAGGCAGTTGATTCACGCAGCAGACCACAACGTGCCTGTAGGAGTCAATCCAGCCCATGCAGAATTTAACTAGGACACCCCAACCCAAGCTCTACCTGGATCCTACCTAGCAAGTAACTGAGATCTTGTCCTCCAAGCCAGGAAAGAGGGGGGAACAGCTGAAAGTTCATGTGATGAGTTTAAGGAGCTAGGACACCCCAACCCAAGCACTACCTGGATCCTACCTAGCGAGTAACTGAGATCTTGTCCTCCAAGGAAAGAGGGGGGAACAGCTGAAAGTTCATGTGATGAGTTTAAGGATGATTTGGTGCAAGTCATGCCTGTTTGCCAGAAGATCCACTCCATCCCATGTTAAATGATCCAAAAAGCTTTTGCAAATACAGCATTAGTCACGCCTCTGTAAGTTCTTAAGGTTTATGGATCTTGTACACCAAGTAAAAACAAGAACAGCTGAACTGTACATTTATTCCATAATTTAAATGAGAACACATTTTATGTTGAAAAATGGGATCATGCTGTACAAGATCAGTTTTCTGGGTTAACTGAGTGATCTTAACAGCCATTTACAGAATTTGAAACTGAAGAAATAGGTCAGTTTTCACCTGTGACAAACCCCAGGAAGTTTTACATTTTTCTATTGAAAATTTGTCAAGATTTGGCTGGCAAGTACATTGCTCAAGTTTCATTTGCAAGGTGGAGGAGTTCTGACAAGCAGCTGGGCCCACGTACTGTTAACTTTGTCCTTATACCAGCAAGAAGGTGTTACACAAGGATTCTTGTGCATGCAAGCCACTCTAATTGATTTATATGGATTTTATTACAGGTGCAGCCAGGAGAATGAAAGCGATTTTGTTTTCCAAACACAGAAGGGGATCTATATCCACACATATGGCAAGGACACAATCAGTTGGGACTGCAAGGATACAAGATTTATCTATGCCTGAGCTATCCTTAAATAATAGAAATACACTGATTCTACTGAATTTGAATGTAACTGTACATGGACACAACATGGAAACATCATGAACCTTCCTCCTACTGCTGCAGGTTTGCTTAGGGTAGATCTTGGCTCAGGATCTGTCATATCTGGGTGCAGGGATACATAAATGACTCTACAAAAGGTATTTTTATACTTGTATTTGTGGGTCATGCTTCTCTGAGAGATTTAGGAACAGAATGCCAGCAGCAAAAACTTTAGAAAAAATACCCCCAGACATCAGCTTGATCCTTTCAGCAGTCACATTTACAGAAACATGTCTGGATGGGGCCAATGCCAATTACACCACCTTTTTTTCAAGCTTACAGGTCTGCAGATACTAGGTTTGAAGACTTGCACAACTGTAACCATCATTCCACAGCTTCAATCCGTAAGGAAAGTCAATTCCTCTGCACTAAAGCTGGACTTTTTTCCACAGCTCTGTGGGGATTAGATAATTAAAAGACTTTTTCAGCTCTTCCTCTTGACTGTTATTCCCAGGAATATTCCACAAAAAGTGATGCATAGCTCAGAGATATTCCTTGCTGAGAATTTAACTGCTATTCACAGAACAAATCCAGGGCCCAGCTTTTCAAAGTTCAGCTCCTCTCTGCAGTGGTCAGTAATAATTTGAAAAAAGGAAAAGTAAGAATCCAGCTTTTTATTTAACAAGCCCAACTGCCTAGCATAAACTACACAAAATTCTTTCAAAAACACCCATTTTGCTTTTAGGAAGACAGGCCAGGCTCTGCTTAAGAATACACAAAATACAGATCTTTACTATCCAAGAAGAGACAGATACATGAAGTAGAATACTAACTGGGAAGTCAAAACCCATATGGTGTTTAATGTGATACTTCACACCAAATTTAACTATCTTCAGGACACCAAGTGGAGTACCATAACGTATAACTTCCTTAATTACAAATCCAGATTTTCTTTCACTTCCCAGCTCTGCCAGGAGCCACTGTGGTCCCCACCTAGACACAGCAACCAGAAGCCCTTGCAATAAAGCAACAGATTGCTCAGTACATGCTGTGAAGACAGCTCTGAGGGGCAACCTGCTCAGAATTAAAAAAAAACATGATCTTTAAAAGGATTCCCTAGAGCTGCTTCCTGCAATTAGAAAAGTACTTCCCGCAAGGGAAGAGTGCTGTGGTCATGTAATGACGGAGCAGCTCTGCTGAGTAAGAAAACCCATGCTGGTGTGGCTGTTTCTTGTTATTTAAACCTTAATCATCTTTAGAGATAACACAGGGAAGCCTCATTCTCTTGTGTCTGCACTTCTCAAGTTCATGTTGTACACAGTCACTGGCAGCAGTGTTAAGGTTACTTATATCTTATCATATAAAGTCTTTATATGCCAAATGAAATAATTACAGTACATGTCTTGTTTGTGCCAATGCAAGCACAAAGGCTGAAGTGTTTTCCCTTTCCATGGGTTCTCCAGGGGACCTTTGAAGCTTTCCTCCCAGACCATACACTTGTATTCTGATTTTGTACACCTGTTCTGGATCCAAAGCTGCAGGAAGTACACTCTCAAAGACTTAACTATACCCCCCTTATTCAGTCAAGCCTAAGATTCCTCATTTTAATGTTCTGTTTGTATTTTACTTTTAAAAACTGAGAAACAGATTCCTGTCAACCTCCTTCCTATGAATGTAATGACATATTTGAAACACAAACACCTTTGAAACACTTCATTTTCCCTGTAAGATAAAGTAACACTCTGGGTCAATCCTGTATAAATTTAACAAGAACCAACCTTCAAAGAAGAGTAGCTAACTCCTAATTCAAGCTGGGAGCTTGGCACCATGGGGGAAAAGAAAAATTCACAGCTGTCAGTGACAGCAAAGAACAGCCTACCACATTTTGTTCCATCTCTGTAAGAAAGCTTATGCATTATTAAGAAATAAGACTGTTGCACTCCAAGTACAAACACGGCTTGGGGAACAACTGCCAAAGGGTGCCAAAGTTCATGATGCTATACAGCCTTAAAATACAAGAAAGGAAAATGATAATGAAATCCACAAAAACTTAAAACTTATTTCTGCCAGCACTACAACAGTTCTTTATGAAAGTAAGCAGTATCGTCAGTTCTGATGCCCAAAACTTATCTAATTCAGCCTAGTACGTAACCTTTGGTACCAAAACTAACCTTGATCCCATTCTTATCTGAATACTGACAAGGCAAACAACTATTTAAAAGTTCTACCAAACTATTCCACAGTTAGTGTTTATAAACACATAAACTAAATGTATTTTGCAGTTTCTCCAAATACATTTTCTTATGTGCATTCATTCTTCCAGCACTTCCCTAAAACATTAGCATGCAGCAAAGTGCAACCTGATGGCAAATCAGCTGGGGGGCTAAGGCAGCTAATGCGAGCTATGGGACAAGTTAAGAGAAAACACACCAAAGCTTGCTGGACTGTTAAATTAAATGAGATTAACCTGAGTGCTGGACAGGAAAATGCCTTTGCTGTGCCCATGAACACCAATCTACATGGCCTATGAGCCTCTACAGAGCAAAACTGCACTTAAGTGTCCTTAGTCCTTGAGACACTGGAGTCTGTCTCTCCTTAACAAGTTGTGCAACAGGTTTTTGGTTCAAATATCCCAAGTCCAGCTCAAAATACATTTGGGCTGGACAGAATTACCAAGCAAATTAAATGTATCTGACACACCCTGGCACATTCTCCCATTTTCCTTGTGGGAAAACTCCATCATGCTCTGCAAACTCCCACTCAGCCACCTCTAATCACGCTCCAGAACAGCCCGGTTCACAGTGGGAGGACAGGTGGTAATGGGCAATTACTGTAACTGCTCTTCATGGGCTTTATCACTTCTACAAGTGGGTACCACATAAAGCTTAATACAAGACAAAATATCGCTGCTTTCAGCTTCTCCCTCCTTGCTCATTCTGGTAATTTTGTTGACATTTCAGCAGCCATCTCTTTGGGGATAGGTGTTATTATGGTAAGATACAGAATGCAGAGGCATAATTTAACACTTAAAGATGCACTGTGTTTAACACTTTTAGTATACACTGTTCCTGGCAGTATTAATGCATTATTAGAAACACATTTTTCAACTGCAATCAAGTGAGAGCCTCTAACATCTGCTATGGGCTAATAATCAGCTTTCAAGGACTAATAAGAAAATGCTAGGATACCAAAAAACTATGTAGCAAATTCCATGGGGGGGGGGAAAAATCCATCTATTTATACAGCATTCTCCATCAATCCAAATGGATTTTTCATCAATTTTACTACAATAATCCTCCACGTGTCCACAATCATTACATGTATCCATAGAACCACACTGGAGAAAATAAACTTGAAATTTTCATCTTTCCTTTATATTGATGCAGGATTTTGCAAATCTCTGCAATGTACATTCATATATTAGTGTGTCTCAATTCACCTCAAGGCAAATACAGGCATTTGTTCTCAAACTATTTTCAATTGTTTTGATTCAAACAATCAAAAGGAATAAACTGCAAAAAGTAACACACACAGTGTATCAAGTACTCGAAGTCTCTGCCTTTCCTCCAGCACTGGGTGACACTCAGAGCCAAGAGGAAGGGCTCCAGCTCCCCTGGAGAGCACAGCATGCTGGCAGAGCGCGCTCGCCTTCCCCCGCCAACATGCACAGCTCTGAATGAGCTCCTGCTCTCTTCCCTTTGGGCAGATCCCACACAGCAGCACTTCTGCAACACTTGCTGCTCTCACATTTATCATCTCAACCCACAAATAACCTTTGGAAATTTCCTTGAAAATTGCCAGCCCTTCTTCCCCATGGGCATTTCCTCAGAGGAGCTATGATGCAACTGCTGCTTGGAAGGTTGCTCTGGAGGTCATCTGGTCTGACCTCTCTTACACCAGCAGGAAAACTGCCAACACCAGATGAGGTCAGCTACAGCTTTGTCCAGTCAACACTCTGAGGCATCAGAAGTTTTTCAAGAATTCTCCAAGAATGGAGACTCCACAACCTCTCCAGCTCCCACTACTACACTGACTTAGTATAAGGTTTTCCTGATCTGAATTTCTCTTATCTGCCTTTAAAATGCTTGACTCCTCTCATCATCAGCAGATGAGATTTAAATGGCCCTTTACTAGCCTCTTTCAAGCCAGCCCATCTCAGAAGCCACGTTCCACCAATTCTGCTGTGTTTCTCACAGTTTTTACTCCACCAAATTAGTGACAGCATTAGTCAGGTGAAGATCTGGAAGGGAGGACCACACAAGCATGTGCAGGCAGTGTACCCACATCAGGAATCCCAAACTGGTTTGGTGTTTCCATTTTACCCTCACCTCTATCATTCCAGGCCTTCCTTCCTGATGCTAAACATCACAGATAAAAGTACAGGTAGACTAAAGCAATCTGCTCAAATCTACTCTGCAGGTTCTTAAGTTAAGTAACAATTATCCATTTTTTCCCCAGGACGACATCTGGCTCTGTCACAGATGATTAGGTACTCACTTGGTCTAAGGAATGTACACCAAGAAATTGTGTTGAAAAGTGTCTACAAGTGTCTTAGCCAAATGGTTTGTAAACAGTCTATAAGTGGTATTGTGAGCCCAACTCAGCTTTCACGTCCATGTGAGCATTTAAGTCAAACTGACAGCAGTATTTGGGTACCAGAGCCCCTGAACATCAACTTCCATCTTCAGGGCTTCTGCAGATCTGGTCCTCTTCAAACATTCAGCTGCTCTCTTAGTGTGATTAACCATGAGCAGAAATCTGCAGTCTGAGTCTAAAGTTCACTGCCTAAGAAACTCTGTGCTATTATCTTTTAAAAAGACACCAGCTCCTAAGTGTGTTCAAGAGTCAAGAAGAAATAAACAACGTAGTTTGACACTCCTCCTGCTTAGGCAGTTCCAACTGTTTCTAATTCCCATCATGAAACCAACATCAAAGTTCAAATTCAAGAACTGGAAGAGTGCAACTACAACTGCAGCATATTAGAGCAGTTAAAACTTCCTGGTAACACTTACACTGTTATTTAACCATGAGGCTTAAATCCATCACTACAGAAAACAAAGGCTTTGAGGTCCAGCAGAGACAGTCCTGAAATTAGCAAGTTTCTACAGTAGGAGCAGCCATAGCCTCCCCATTCCAATTATCAAACCACTATAACATTTTACAGCCAGCTACTGCTGTCTTGATGAGATTTCTTAATATTGTACCAGGGGAAAAGAATGCTGCCTGAACTTTACTCTTCATAAACATCACTACAGTCAATTCAGCAATTTCCACACACTGGGACTAACAAGAGGTGATGGTTAGTTGTGTGCTACAAGATACATACTTGGGGTTTCCCCACCAGACCACAGGAAACAACGTACTTTCAAACACTTTATAGCTATTTCTAGAGCTATGCTAATACTTCCTGTGTTGAATATGTGTTTAGTGATTTTCTTCTTTTTGGGCTGCTCAAAAAATAAATTTAAAACATCAAGTTCTAATATTCTGTCTTAGATGTATGCTGTTCATTAGCCAGTCATGCTGTAAGAACCACACGAGGCCTAGAAATTTGGGACTAGCCATCTTTTCTACACAGTAACTCATCCTAAAATTAAGTCCTTAAGTATGATGGCAAAGCAAAAGATGCTAAACTCAGTGGAGGAAAACCTTCATCCCTTTCAGCTAAGGCACACCTGTATGAGCTCGACAGGTGTGTTGCCTCGCACAGCTGTGCATCTCTTACACTGAGAGCACATCAACTGCATACAGATTAAACATACTCAACCCAAATCTCTCTTTCCAAGATGCAGCTGTAATCTTAAGACATTTTGTTTATATTCACCTGAGTCTGAATCACGTTCGTGCCCTTCAAAACAAACATGGCACTCCAGAATAACACATAGCAAGAAATATTATTAAAGCTGTGATTATTAAACGGGAGCATTCAGCGCATTTTAATGTAAGAGTTATATCCAAATATTAGTAAATATTTTAAAAATAATTACAAGTTGATTAACCCTTAAAAAACAAAACTGTAGCAACTGCAGCCACCTGCGCAGATGTTCAGCACAGCGGTTAAGTGGTTCATCAAAAAGCGCACCCATCCCCAAGAAACTGATTAAATCACTTTCTATTCTAGTCCTTCCGACGCCAGCACTGAGGATCACCTGAACCCCGACACCTCGCTCAGAGGGACGCACAGGAGCGAGACGCGTCTCTGCGGGCATCTCCCGGATCCATGGATGGGCACCGCCCGCCGCGCGGCCCCGCGCCCCCTCCCCCGGCCCGGCCTTACACGGCTTCTTGGCATCCTTGATCTTCATGGCGCTGCGGCGGCGGCCCGGCTCGCTGCCGGCCGGGGCGGGTCTCCTGCCGCTCGCCTGATGGGGCGGGCAGCGGCGGCGGCGGCTCCGCGGGGCCGGGCCTCGCTCTCCTGATGCTCCTCGCCCGCCGGGCGCCCGCCTCCCGGG